>NW_027077935.1:309000-618000 GCF_963930625.1 Muntiacus reevesi
ACCCCTATATGAAAATTTAAGGGGGAAAGAGGAAGAGCCACTCGACTGGCATGAGACCTGCAAGTTGGCCTTTAATGCCCTAAAAGAGTCCATCACTACAGCCCCAGCTTTAGGCCTCCCCAACCTGGAGAAGCCTTTTAGACTCTATGTTTCTGGAAGGACAGGAACTGCTCTTGGGGTGTTAGAGCAGATGATGGGGCCCGTATTACAACCTGTGGCTTATCTCTCAAAATAACTACATGAGGTGGCCAGAGGGTGGCCCACTTGCCTCCGGGCAGTAGCAGCCACTGCTCTTCTGGTTAAGGAGGCATCTTACCTGACCCTGGGTCAGCCCATCACAGTGTATACGCCTCACCAGGTGTAAGCAGTCTTGGAAACGAAAGGGGACAGGTGGATGACAGGGGGAAGGATCACCCAATACCAAGCCCTCCTCCTTGACACTCCAGAAATAAAGTTGAGGGTCTGCCAGACTTTAAATCCAGCAACCTTACTGCCAGATCCCCCTAACTCTTCTCTGGATCACCAATGCATACAAATCACAGACGAGTTATACTCTTCTCGCCGGGACCTATCAGAGACACCTTTATCTGACCCAGAGGAAAACTGGCACACAGATGGCAGCAGTTTTGTAGAAAAAGGAGAGAGGAAAGCAGGATATGCTGTAGTGAGCCTGGAAGAAACTAAGGAAAGTGGGTCTCTTCCCCCAGACACCTCAGCCCAGAAAGCTGAACTTTTTGCCCTGACAAGAGCTATGGAGTTAGGAGAAGGAAAGAGGATTAATGGGTGTATGGACTCTAAGTATGCTTTCCTCATTCTGCATGCCCATGCAGCAATTTGGAAAGAAAGAGGGATGCTCAGTGCCCGAAGCTCTGATATCAAACACAACGAGCTCATTCTCAGGCTCCTGGAGGCTGTCAAACTTCCTGCAAAATTAGCTGTCATCCACTGCAAGAGTCACCAAAAGGGGCAAGAAAAAGAGGCTCAGGGAAATAGGAAAGCTGATCAAGAGGCAGGACGAGCTGCCGGAGAAGCTACCTCTGCCACTGCTATTTGCCCCCTTTTCCCCAAGGAAACTCTGACTGCAGATTTTACCCCAGGGGGACATTCCCGATATGCTGAGCGGGGATGGGAGATTGGGTCACATGGGTGATTTCAGCCTGATCAGGCCCAAATAATACTCCCTGATTCTCAGGTTTAAAACATTAATAACTCCTTACATAAGAGCGCAAATTTTGGAAAAGATAATCTAGAAATCTTGCTTAAGCCTATTCTCTCCCATCCCCAGTTAGCTAAGGTTGTTAAACAGGTCACGCAAAATTGTGACACCTGTCTAAAAAATAACCCAAAAACCAGACCTCCTCTAATTACACCTGTCCATCATCAGGGATCATACCCAGGAATTGACTGGCAAGTAGAATTTACAGCCATGCCCAAGACCCAAGGGTTTTCTTTCTTGCTAGTCTTTATTGACACATTCACAGGATGGATCGAAGCATTCCCTAATGAGACTGAGAGAGCTACAGAAGTCTGTAAAGCTCTGCTGAAGGAGATAGTGCCTAGGTTTGGGCTGCCTCGGTCACTTCAGAGTGACAACGGGCCCTCACTTACAGCCACGATACCACAGAACCTAGCCGCATGCTTAGGCATAAAATACCGGCTCCGCTCATCCTGGAGGCCTCAAGCTTCAGGAAAGGTAGAGAGCCAACCAGACTCTTAAAAGGGCTCTGGCTAAGCTATGTCAGAAACACATAATAAGTGGACACATATGCTGCCCATAGCCCTCATGAGGCTACGGACATCCCCCAAACGGCCACTATTGTTAAGTCCTTATGAAATGATGTATGGACGACCATTCTTAACTTCTGATTTGTTTCTTGACGAGGATGCCAATACACTCTTAAAACATATAATTGACCTTGGAAGGTTTCCGCAAGAACTCCAAAGGTATGGAGAACAAACCACAGGAAGACTTGAAAAATCCCCAGGTAAAGCCAGTGGATCAAGTATCAGTAAAGACCTGGCAAGAAAAAGGGAGTCCAAACCAGCTGTCCGAGAAATGGACAGGGCCATATCAGGTTGTTCTAGTGACTTCAACTGCTGTAAAAGTGAAGGGTCTATCTGCCTGGGTCCACAATTCTAGAATAAAACCCTATGGCCTACAGGAGGGGGAGACAGAAACTGAGACTCCAAAGCCAGAGGACAGCTATTCCTGTGAACCTGTTGAAGATCTCAGGCTCTTGTTCAAGCAGAACCCCATCAATCCTGCCTCAGTTAAGTAAAATGCATCATATGATGTTCTTCCTCTTTCTAATCATATATCCCTGTATGGCTATTGATCTCTCTCTAAACGAGGCATGTTCACTTGCAAACCACACTGCTTCTCAACTGAACCTAAGCAGCCCGGGCTGCATCTGCATTAATGACAAAGGTTGGGGGTAAGTCCAACCCATCCCAGGGTATCACTATCAAAGGGGCACCCTTCCAGCCGAGCTATGGGCTGTTACTCAGCGCCCCCATGTGGTCGTAATATGGCCTTTTGGGGAAAGGGGAAAAAAAACTTCATGTCTTGGTACCAGCAACAACTGTCTCTATTTACCCCCTGGATGACATCTGCAATCCCACCTGAGCCCTTATTTTCTCTCATGACTAACATCCCCCAAGTGACATTCCCTATCTCTCTAAAAAGCCACTCCCTAACAGGGGTGTCAGTGAGAAATCTAGACGACTCACAATGTGGGGTGACCGTCACTGTTGAAACTGATGGGAAAAACCGGGACAGGCCCTGCAGCTGGGAGACCAGCCGATGCCACCCCCGGCCAGCACGCGCCTGGCCCGGCCCGGGGCGCTTCCCGAACCCCGAGCGGCCTGGCGAGGCTGCGGGAGCTCTGGCGGGGGTTGGGGAGGGGGGTGGCTTGAGCGGGGAGGACGTCTCGGTGCCCCCCCACCCCCGCCCCCCACCATCCCGTTCGCTGCTCAGGGTCATGTGGCTCCGGACGAGCGGGGCGTCGGCCCGGGGCCGCGGTCCCCGGAGACTCCTGCGGGCTTAGGGGCAGCCCAGCCGGGGCCCCAGGCGCCCATCCTGCTGGCTGTGCAAACCCCCTGGAGTGCCTCATCCCCGCCCAGTCCCCAAACTGAGGCCCGCTCTGCCCCCATGCCATGGGCCCAGCACAGGACCTTCCTGAGAGAGCGGACGAGCGACAGCCAGGCACACGGACAGGCACTCGCACGCACCCATGCCAGGTGAGACAGAGGTAGAAAGAGTCGAGGGTTCAGAGAGAGACTGGAAGACAGCGTGTGGGCAGGGGTGTCCTCGGGCAAGATGCCGGGCAGCTGCAGAGACCACCCGGCCCTGAGCAGCCAAAGCGATGGGGGCGGGGGGAGGCCACTGAGCAGCGGCGGGCCTGGAGAGGCCCAGGGTGGGAGGACACCTGAGATCTCCGCGCTCCGCGCCCCGCCCCCCTCCCCCCAACCCCCTGCACGCATGCCACGCCGGGGCGCTCTGACACTAGCTTCTCTGGAGTTTTGTCACTTGAATTTCTCTCCCTCTGCTCAACTGAGTGATGACAGTGTATTGAACAGCTAGGGCATTTCCAAATAAATTAAGCTTAGTGTTTCACAGGACACCCGGACATGTATGGAGAAACCAGTACGGATGCATGGACACCAACCTTGGTAACTGGACAACCAATGGGATATTACTGTCTGACTCAGGAGAGAGAAAGAAACCCGAACAGATGGAATGAAATGAACAGAAACACAGGCTTTGCAACTCACACCCTAATTCAATTACCAGAAAATAAACAACACTATAACCATTTTAGAAAAACAATAGACCTCTCCATGACCTTTGGTCGGGTGAGGAGTTCAAACACACAGCAAAAAAAAGCCAACTTTTCCAAGTCGTGAATATGTTAGATCACACATTGACATTTACATTGAAATGTGTAACAAATAAACTTATAATCATTGACTCACTACATAAGCATGGAAGTATTTTAAATATAAAATATGTTCTATAGTATTCAGGAAGCACTTGGCACATCTCTAAGTGTATCAGACCCAAAACTGGAACGTAGTGGAAGAGTCAGGATAGTCTAAAAATGAATCCCGAACTAAAAGGAACACACAGGATTACTGTAGATAAAAAAGGTTAAAGAAGAGAAGCTAGAAATCAGTCAATAAATGTCTTAGGGGTTAGCTTAGAGTGACTAGCCGCTGCGTGACTCTTTAAATTTTTCATGTTTGCAGCTTCCAAATTTTCCATGGTGAGAATAATACTTTCGCCTCCAAACCAGAGTGACTTGGGGACACAAAGGTAGAAGTCGATAATTTTCTTTGCCTATGTCTGAATATTTACAGTCAGAGGTAGAAGAGGAGGAGTCTGTCCCTTGTCTAGATGAGGTCAATCGCCAGGTGTGGGATGTCTCCAGCCCTGGTTTAGCCATAAATGTTCAACCAGTAAAGATTTCTATGAGACCAAATGCTCCCTAGCTCTGGAAAAGAAAATATCCCTTAAAACCAGAAGCTCCTGAGGGTCTTAGACCACTAGTTAACAAATACCGAGATACTGGAACTCGAATCAGCTGTGAGTCCCCCTGCAACACCCCAAACTTGCCCGTTCAAAAACCAGATGGATCTTACCGATTCATCCAGGATCTAAGAGCTGTTAATGAAGCTGTGGTTCCCATCCACCCCATAGTCCCAAACAAATATACGCTCCTATCCCAAGTCCCAGGAAATGCCAAGTAATTCTCAGTCTTGGACCTTCAAGGTGCTTTCTTTTGCATTCCTCTCCATCCTGAATCCCAAAAACTCTTTGCTTTTGAGTGGCGGGACTTGGAAACAAGAGAGACCATACAACTCTCAACTGGACTCGACTACCCCAAGGGTTTAGGGACAGCCCTCATATCTTCGGGACTTCCTCGGGGAGAGAACTAAGGGAATTAACTTTAACAAACAGTAGTCTAATACAGTATGTGGATGACTTGCTCATAGCTAGGCCAGATTTTACCACCTCTCAAATGGACACTATTTAAAACGCTAACTTTCCTGTATGAAAAGGGTTATCGAGTATCCCCCAAGTAGGCTCAGATTAGCTTAACCCAAGTAAAATACCTTGGATTTATAATTACGGAGAGAAAAAGAATGCCTGACCCCGAGGGGAGATCCCTCATCTTAAATACCCCGTACCCCCAAACAAAACAACAGCTTAGGGGATTTTTAGGAAGGACCGGGTTTTGCAGGATCTGGATTCCTAATTATGGCAATCTGGCCAGACCCCTATATGAAAATTTAAGGGGGAAAGAGGAAGAGCCACTGGACTGGCATGAGACCTGCAAGGTGGCCTTTAATGCCCTAAAAGAGTCCATCACTACAGCCCCAGCTTTAGGCCTCCCAAAACGGGAGAAGCCTTTTAGACTCTATGTTTCTGAATAGACAGGAACTGCTCTTGGGGTGTTAGGGCAGATGATGGGGCCCGTATTACAACCTGTGGCTTATCTCTCAAAATAACTAGATGAGGTGGCCAGAGGGGGGCCCACTTGCCTCTGGACAGTAGCAGCCACCGCTCTTATGGTTAAGGAGGCATCTTACCTGACCCTGGGTCAGCCCACCACAGTTTATACGCCTCACCGGGTGCAAGCAGTCTTGGAAACGAAAGGGGACAGGTGGATGACAGGGGGAAGGATCACCCAATACCAAGCCCTCCTCCTTGACACTCCAGAAATAAAGCTGAGGGTCTGCCAGACTTTAAATCCAGCAACCTTACTGCCAGATCCCCCTACCTCCCCTCTGGATCACCAATGCATACAAATCACAGACGACTTATACTCTTCTCGCCGGGACCTATCAGAGACACCTTTATCTGACCCAGAGGAAAACTGGCACACAGATGGCAGCAGTTTTGTAGAAAAGGGAGAGAGGAAAGCAGGATATGCTGTAGCGAGCCTGGAAGAAACTAAGGAAAGTGGGTCTCTTCCCCCAGACATCTCAGCCCAGAAAGCTGAAATTTTTGCCCTGACAAGAGCTTTGGAGTTAGGAGAAGGAAAGAGGATTAATGTGTGTATGGACTCTAAGTATGCTTTCCTCATTCTGCATGCCCGTGCAGCAATTTGGAAAGAAAGAGGGATGCTCAGTGCCCGAAGCTCTGCTATTAAACACAAAGAGCTCATTCTCAGGCTCCTGGAGGCAGTCAAACTTCCTGCAAAATTAGCTGTCATCCACTGCAAGAGTCACCAAAAGGGGCAAGAAAAAGAGGCTCAGGGAAATAGGAAAGCTGATCAAGAGGCAGGACGAGCTGCCGGGGAAGCTACCTCTGCCACTGCTATCTGCCCCCTTTTCCCCAAGGAAACCCTGACTCCAGATTTTACCCCAGGGGGACATTCCCGATATGCTGAGCGGGGCTGGGAGATTGGCTCACATGGGTGGTTTCAGCCTGATTAGGCCCAAATAATACTCCCTGATTCTCAGGTTTAAAACATTACTAACTCCTTACATAAGAGCGCCCATGTTGGAGAAGATAATCTAGAAATCAAGCTTAAGCCTATTCTCTCCCATCCCCAGTTAGCTAAGGTTGTTAAACAAGTCACACAAAATTGTGACACCTGTCTAAAACATAACCCAAAAACCAGATCTCCTCTAATTACACCTGTCCAACATCGGGGATCATACCCAGGAGCGGACTGGCAATGCCGCTCCACATTTAGAATTTACAGCCATGCCCAAGACCCAAGGGTTTTCTTACTTGCTAGTCTTTATTGACATATTCACAGGATGGATCGAAGCGTTCCCTACTGAGACAGAGAGAGCTACAGAAGTCTGTAAAGCTCTGCTGAAGGAGATAGTGCCTAGGTTTGGGCTGCCTCGGTCACTTCAGAGTGACAACGGGCCCTCACTTACAGTCACGATACCCCAGAACCTAGCCGCATGCTTAGGCATAAAATACCAGCTCCGCTCATCCTGGAGGCCTCAAGCTTCAGGAAAGGTAGAGAGAGCCAACCAGACTCTTAAAAGGGCTCTGGCTAAGCTATGTCAGAAACACATAATAAGTAAACACATATGCTGCCCATAGCCCTCATGAGGCTACGGACATCCCCCAAATGGCCACTATTGTTAAGTCCTTATGAAATGCTGTATGGACGACCATTCTTAACTTCTGATTTGTTTGTTGACGAGGATGCCAGTACACTCTTAAAACATATAATTGACCTGGGAAGCTTTCAGCAAGAACTCCAACGGTATGGAGAACAAACCACAGGAAGACTTGAAAAATCCCCAGGTAAAGCCAGGGGATCAAGTATCAGTAAAGACCTGGCAAGAAAAAGGGAGTCCAAACCAGCTGTCCGAGAAATGGACAGGGCCATATCAGGTTGTTCTAGTGACTTCAACTGCTGTGAAAGTGAAGAGTCTATATGCCTGGGTCCACAATTCTAGAATAAAACCCTATGGCCTACAGGAGGGGGAGCCAAACTGAGACTCCAAAGCCAGAGGACAGCTATTCCTGTGAACCTGTTGAAGATCTCAGGCTCTTGTTCAAGCAGAACCCCATCAATCCTGCCTCAGATAAGTAAAATGAATCATATGATGTTCTTCCTCTTTCTAATCATATCTCCCTGTATGGCTATTGATCTCTCCCTAAACGAGGCATGTTCACTTGCAAACCACACTGCTTCTCAAGTGAACCTAAGCAGCCCGGGCTGCATCTGCATTAATGACAAAGGTTGGGGGTATGTCCAACCCATTCCAGGGTATCAATATCAAAGGCCCACCCTTCCAGCCGAGCTATGGGCTGTTACTCAGCGCCCCCATGTGGTCGTAATTTGGCCTTTTGGGGAAAGGGGGAAAAAAAACTTCTTGTCTTGGTACCAGCAACAACTGTCTCTATTTACCCCCTGGATGACATCTGCAATCCCAACTGAGCCCTTATTTTCTCTCATGACTAACATCCCCCAAGTGACCTTCCCTATCTCTCTAAAAAGCCACTCCCTAACAGGGGTGTCAGTGAGAAATCTAGACGACTCACAATGTGGGGTGACCGTCACTGTTGAAACTGATGGGAAAAACCTGGACAGGCCCTGCAGCTGGGAGACCAGCCGACGCCACCCCCGGCCAGCACGCGCCGGGCCCGGCCCGGGGCGCTTCCCGGACCCCGAGCGACCTGGCGAGGCTGCGGGAGCTCTGGCGGGGGTTGGGGAGGGGGGTGGCTTGAGCGGGGATGACGTCTCGGTGCCCCCCCAGCCCCCGCACCCCACCATCCAATTTGCTGCTCAGGGTCACGTGGCTCCGGACGAGTGGGGCGTCGGCGCGGTTCCGCGGTCCCCGGAGCATTCTGCGGGCTTAGGGGCAGCCCAGCCGGGGCCCCAGGTGTCCATCCTGCCGGTTTTGCAAACCCCCTGGAGTGCCTCAGCCCCGCCCTGTCCCCAAACCGAGGCCCGCCCGGCCCCCACGCCACGGGCCCAGCACAGGACCTTCCTGAGAGAGCGGACGAGCGACAGCCAGGCACACGGACAGGCACTCGCACGCACCCACGCCAGGTGAGACAGAGGCAGAAAGAGTCGAGGGTTCAGAGAGAGACTGGAAGACAGCGTGTGGGCAGGGGGGGCTTCGGGCAGGATGCCGGGCAGCTGCAGAGACCACCCGGCCCTGAGCAGCCAAAGCAATGGGGGCGGGGGGAGGCCACTGAGCAGCGGCGGGCCTGGAGAGGCCCAGGGTGGGAGGACACCTGAGATTTACGCGCTCCGCGCCCCGCCCCCCTCTCCCCAACCCCCTGCACGCATGCCACGCCGGGGCGCTCTGACAATAGCTTCTCTGGAGTTTTGTCACTTGAATTTCTCTCCCTCTGCTCAACTGAGTGATGACAGTGTATTGAACAGCTAGGTCATTTCCAAATAAATTAAGCTTAGTGTTTCACAGGACACCCGGACATGTATGGAGAGACCAGCACGGATGCATGGACACCAACCTTGGTAACTGGACAACCAATGGGATATTACTGTCTGACTCAGGAGAGAGAAAGAAACCTGAACAGATGGAATGAAATGAACAGAAACACAGGCTTTGCAACTCACACCCTAATTCAATTACCAGAAAATAAACAACACTATAACCATTTAAAAAAACAATAGACCTCTCCATGACCTTTGGTCGGGTGAGGAGTTCAAACACACAGCCACAAAAAGCCAACTTTTCCAAGTCGTGAATATGTTAGTTCACACATTGACTTTTACATTGAAATGTGTAACAAATAAACTTAAAATCATTGACTCACTACATAAGCATGGAAGTATTTTAAATATAAAATATGTTCTATAGTATTCAGGAAGCACTTGGCACATCTCTAAGTGTATCAGACCCAAAACTGGAACGTAGTGGAAGAGTCAGGATAGTCTAAAAATGAATCCCTAACTAAAAGGAACACACATGATTACTGTAGATAAAAAAGGTTAAAGAAGAGAAGCTAGAAATCAGTCATTAAATGTCTTAGGTGTTAGCTTAGAGTGACTAGCCTCTGCGTGATTCTTTAAATTTTTCATGTTTGCAGCTTCCAAATTTTCCATGGCGAGAATAATACTTTCGCCTCCAAACCAGAGTGACTTGGGGACACAAAGGTAGAAGTCGATAATTTTCTTTGCCTATGTCTGAATATTTACAGTCAGAGGTAGAAAAGGAGTCTGTCCCTTGTCTAGATGAGGTCAATCCCCAGGTGTGGGATGTCTCCAGCCCTGGTTTAGCCATAAATGTTCCACCAGTAAAGATTTCTCTGAGACCAAATGCTCCCTAGCCCTGGAAAAGACAATATCCCTTAAAACCAGAAGCTCTTGAGGGTCTTAAACCATTAGTTAACAAATACAGAGATACTGGAACTCGAATCAGCTGTGAATCCCCTGCAACACCCCAATCTTGCCCGTTCAAAAACCAGATGGATCTTACCAATTCGTCCAGGATCTAAGAGCTGTTAATGAAGCTGTGGTTCCCATCCACCCCATAGTCCCAAACCCATATACCCTCCTATCCCAAGTCCCAGGAAATGCCAAGTACTTCTCAGTCTTGGACCTTCAAGGTGCTTTCTTTTGCATTCCTCTCCATCCTGAATCCCAAAAACTCTTTGCTTTTGAGTGGCGGGACTTGGAAACAAGAGAGACCATACAACTCTCGACTGGACTCGACTACCCCAAGGGTTTAGGGACAGCCCTCATATCTTCGGGACTTCCTCGGGGAGAGAACTAAGGGAATTAACTTTAACAAACAGTAGTCTAATACAGTATGTGGATGACTTGCTCATAGCTAGGCCAGATTTTACCAGCTCTCAAATGGACACTATTTAAAACGCTAACTTTCCTGTATGAAAAGGGTTATCGAGTATCCCCCAATAAGGCTCTGATTAGCTTAACCCAAGTAAAATACCTTGGATTTATAATTACGGAGAGAAAAAGAATGCCTGACCCCGAGGGGAGATCCCTCATCTTAAATACCCCGTACCCCCAAACAAAACAACAGCTTAGGGGATTTTTCGGAAGGACCGGGTTTTGTAGGATCTGGATTCCTAATTATGGCAATCTGGCCAGACCCCTATATGAGAATTTAAGGGGGAAAGAGGAAGAGCCACTCGACTGGCATGACACCTGCAAGGTGGCCTTTAATGTCCTAAAAGAGTCCATCACTACAGCCCCAGCTTTAGGCCTCCCCAACCTGGAGAAGCCTTTTAGACTCTATGTTTCTGGAAGGACAGGAACTGCTCTTGGGGTGTTAGAGCAGATGATGGGGCCCGTATTACAACCTGTGGCTTATCTCTCAAAATAACTAGACGAGATGGCCAGAGGGTGGCCCACTTGCCTCCGGGCAGTAGCAGCCACTGCTCTTATGGTTAAGGAGGCATCTAAGCTGACCCTGGGTCAGCCCACCACAGTTTATACGCCTCACCGGGTGCAAGCAGTCTTGGAAACGAAAGGGTACAGGTGGATGACAGCGGGAAGGAACACCCAATACCAAGCCCTCCTCCTTGACACTCCAGAAATAAAGCTGAGGGTCTGCCAGACTTTAAATCCAGCAACCTTACTGCCAGATCCCCCTACCTCCCCTCTGGATCACCAATGCATACAAATCACAGACGAGTTACACTCTTCTCGCCGGGACCTATCAGAGACACCTTTATCTGACCCAGAGGAAAACTGGCACACAGATGGCAGCAGTTTTGTAGAAAAGGGAGAGAGGAAAGCAGGATATGCTGTAGCGAGCCTGGAAGAAACTAAGGAAAGTGGATCTCTTCCCCCAGACACCTCAGCCCAGAAAGCTGAACTTTTTGCCCTGACAAGAGCTTTGGAGTTAGGAGAAGGAAAGAGGATTAATGTGTGTATGGACTCTAAGTATGCTTTCCTCATTCTGCATGCCCGTGCAGCAATTTGGAAAGAAAGAGGGATGCTCAGTGCCCGAAGCTCTGCTATTAAACACAAAGAGCTCATTTTCAGGCTCCTGGAGGCAGTCAAACTTCCTGCAAAATTAGCTGTCATCCACTGCAAGAGTCACCAAAAGGGGCAAGAAAAAGAGGCTCAGGGAAATAGGAAAGCTGATGAAGAGGCAGGACGAGCTGCCGGGGAAGCTACCTCTGCCACTGCTATCTGCCCCCTTTTCCCCAAGGAAACCCTGACTCCAGATTTGACCCCAGGGGGACATTCCCGATATGCTGAGCGGGGCTGGAAGATTGGGTCACATGGGTGGTTTCAGCCTGATCAGGCCCAAATAATACTCCCTGATTCTCAGGTTTAAAACATTACTAACTCCTTACATAAGAGCGCCCATTTTGGAAAAGATAATCTAGAAATCATGCTTAAGCCTATTCTCTCCCATCCCGAGTTAGCTAAGGTTGTTAAACAAGTCACACAAAATTGTGACACCTGTCTAAAACATAACCCAAAAACCAGATCTCCTCTAATTACACCTGTCCAACATCGGGGATCATACCCAGGAGCGGACTGGCAATGCCGCTCCACATTTAGAATTTACAGCCATGCCCAAGACCCAAGGGTTTTCTTACTTGCTAGTCTTTATTGACACATTCACAGGATGGATCGAAGCGTTCCCTACTGAGACAGAGAGAGCTACAGAAGTCTGTAAAGCTCTGCTGAAGGAGATAGTGCCTAGGTTTGGGCTGCCTCGGTCACTTCAGAGTGACAACGGGCCCTCACTTACAGTCAGGATACCCCAGAACCTAGCCGCATGCTTAGGCATAATATACCAGCTCCGCTCATCCTGGAGGCCTCAAGCTTCAGATAAAGGTAGAGAGAGCCAACCAGACTCTGAAAAGGGCTCTGGTTAAGCTATGTCAGAAACACATAATAAGTGAACACATATGCTGCCCATAGCCCACATGAGGCTACGGACATCCCCCAAACGGCCACTATTGTTAAGTCCTTATGAAATGATGTATGGACGACCATTCTTAACTTCTGATTTGATTTTGACGAGGATGCCAATACACTCTTAAAACATATAATTGACCTGGGAAGCTTTCAGCAAGAACTCCAACGGTATGGAGAACAAACCACAGGAAGACTTGAAAAATCCCCAGGTAAAGCCAGGGGATCAAGTATCAGTAAAGACCTGGCAAGAAAAAGGGAGTCCAAACCAGCTGTCCGAGAAATGGATAGGGCCATATCAGGTTGTTCTAGTGACTTCAACTGCTGTAAAAGTGAAGAGTCTATATGCCTGGGTCCACAATTCTAGAATAAAACCCTATGGCCTACAGGAGGGGGAGCCAAACTGAGACTCCAAAGCCAGAGGACAGCTATTCCTGTGAACCTGTTGAAGATCTCAGGCTCTTGTTCAAGCAGAACCCCATCAATCCTGCCTCAGATGAGTAAAATGCATCATATGATGTTCTTCCTCTTTCTAATCATATCTCCCTGTATAGCTATTGATCTCTCCCTAAACGAGGCATGTTCACTTGCAAACCACATTGCTTCTCAACTGAACCTAAGCAGCCCGGGCTGCATCTGCATTAATGACAAAGGTTGGGGGTATGTCCAACCCATCCCAGGGTATCAATATCAAAGGCCCACCCTTCCAGCCGAGCTATGGGCTGTTACTCAGCGCCCCCATGTGGTCGTAATATGGCCTTTTGGGAAAAGGGGGAAAAAAAACTTCATGTCTTGGTACCAGCAACAACTGTCTCTATTTACCCTCTGGATGACATCTGCAATCCCACCTGAGCCCTTATTTTCTCTCATGACTAACATCCCCCAAGTGACCTTCCCTATCTCTCTAAAAAGCCACTCCCTAAGAGGGGTGTTAGTGAGAAATCTAGATGACTCACAATGTGGGTTTACCGTCACTGTTGAAACTGATGGGAAAAAACGGGACAGGCCCTGCAGCTGGGAGACCAGCTGACGCCACCCCCGGCCAGCACGCGCCGGGCCCGGCCCGGGGCGCTTCCCGGACCCCAAGCGACCTGGCGAGGCTGTGGGAGCTCTGGCGGGGGTTGGGGAGGGGGGTGGCTTGAGCAGGGAGGACGTCTCGGTGCCCCCCCACCCCCCGCCCCCCACCATCCCGTTCGCTGCTCAGGGTCACGTGGCTCCGGACGAGTGGGGCGTCGGCCCGGGGCCGCGGTCCCTGGAGCCTCCTGCGGGCTTAGGGGCAGCCCAGCCGGGGCCCCAGTTGTCCATCCTGCCGGCTGTGTAAACCCCCTGGAGTGCCTCAGCCCCGCCCTGTCCCCAAACTGAGGCCCGCCCTGCCCCCACGCCACGGGCCCAGCACAGGACCTTCCTGAGAGAGCGGACGAGCGACAGCCAGGCACACGGACAGGCACTCGCACGCACCCACGCCAGGTGAGACAGAGGCAGAAAGAGTCGAGGGTTCAGAGAGAGACTGGAAGACAGCGTGAGGGCAGGGGGGGCTTCGGGCAGGATGCCGGGGAGCTTCAGAGACCACCCGGCCCTGAGCAGCCAAATCGATGGGGGTGGGGGGGAGGCCACTCAGCAGCGGCGGGCCTGGAGAGGCCCAGGGTGGGAGGACACCTGAAATCTCCGCGCTCCGCGCACCGCCCCCTCCCAACCCCCTGCACGCATGCCACGCCGGGGCGCTCTGACACTAGCTTCTCTGGGGTTTTGTCACTTGAATTTCTCTCCCTCTGCTCAACTGAGTGATGACAGTGTATTGAACAGCTAGGTCATTTCCAAATAAATTAAGCTTAGTGTTTCACAGGACACCCGGACATGTATGGAGAGACCAGCACGGATGCATGGACACCAACCTTGGTAACTGGACAACCAATGGGATATTACTGTCTGACTCAGGAGAGAGAAAGAAACCCGAACAGATGGAATGAAATGAACAGAAACACAGGCTTTGCAACTCACACCCTAATTCAATTACCGTAATATAAACAACACTATAACCATTTAAAAAAACAATAGACCTCTCCATGACCTTTGGTCGGGTGAGGAGTTCAAACACACAGCAAAAAAAAGCCAACTTTTCCAAGTCGTGAATATGTTAGTTCACACATTGACTTTTACATTGAAATGTGTAACAAATAAACTTAAAATAATTGACTCACTACATAAGCATGGAAGTATTTTAAACATAAAATATATTCTATAGTATTCAGGAAGCAATTGGCACATCTGTAAGTGTATCAGACCCAAAACTGGAACGTAGTGGAAGAGTCAGGATAGTCTAAAAATGAATCCCTAACTAAAAGGAACACACAGGATTACTGTAGATAAAAAAGGTTAAAGAAGAGAAGCTAGAAATCAGTCAATAAATGTCTTAGGGGTTAGCTTAGAGTGACTAGCCTCTGCGTGACTCTTTAAATTTTTCATGTTTGCAGCTTCCAAATTTTCCATTTTGAGAATAATACTTTCGCCTCCAAACCAGAGTGACTTGGGGACACAAAGGTAGAAGTCGATAATTTTCTTTGCCTACGTCTGAATATTTACAGTCAGAGGTAGAAAAGGAGGAGTCTGTCCCTTGTCTAAATGATGTCAATCCCCAGGTGTGGGATGTCTCCAGCCCTGGTTTAGCCATAAATGTTCCACCAGTAAAGATTTCTCTGAGACCAAATGCTCCCTAGCCCTGGAAAAGACAATATCCCTTAAAACCAGTAGCTCTTGAGGGTCTTAGACCATTAGTTAACAAATACCGAGATACTGGACCTCGAATCAGCTGTGGGTCCCCCTGCAACACCGCAATCTTGCCCGTTCAAAAACCAGATGGATCTTACCGATTCGTCCAGGATCTAAGAGCTGTTAATGAAGCTGTGGTTCCCATCCACCCCATAGTCCCAAACCCATATACCCTCCTATCCCAAGTCCCAGGAAATGCCAAGTACTTCTCAGTCTTGGACCTTCAAGGTGCTTTCTTTTGCATTCCTCTCCATCCTGAATCCCAAAACTCTTTGCTTTTGAGTGGTGGGACTTGGAAACAAGAGAGACCATACAACTCTCGACTGGACTCGACTACCCCAAGGGTTTAGGGACAGCCCTCATATCTTCGGGACTTCCTCGGGGAGAGAACTAAGGGAATTAACTTTAACAAACAGTAGTCTAATACAGTATGTGGATGACTTGCTCATAGCTAGGCCAGATTTTACCAGCTCTCAAATGGACACTATTTAAAACGCTAACATTCCTGTATGAAAAGGGTTATCGAGTATCCCCCAAGTAGGCTCAGATTAGCTTAACCCAAGTAAAATACCTTGGATTTATCATTACGGAGAGAAAAAGAATGCCTGACCCCGAGGGGAGATCCCTCATCTTAAATACCCCGTACCCCCAAACAAAACAACAGCTTAGGGGATTTTTAGGAAGGACCAGGTTTTGCAGGATCTGGATTCCTAATTATGGCAATCTGGCCAGACCCCTATATGAAAATTTAAGGGGGAAAGAGGAAGAGCCACTCGACTGGCATGAGACCTGCAAGGTGGCCTTTAATGCCCTAAAAGAGTCCGTCACTACAGCCCCAGCTTTAGGCCTCACCAACCTGGAGAAGCCTTTTAGACTCTATGTTTCTGGAAGGACAGGAACTGCTCTTGGGGTGTTAGGGCAGATGATGGGGCCCGTATTACAACCTGTGGCTTATCTCTCAAAATAACTAGATGAGGTGGCCAGAGGATGGCCCACTTGCCTCCGGGCAGTAGCAGCCACCGCTCTTATGATTAAGGAGGCATCTAAGCTGACCCTGGGTCAGCCGACCACAGTGTATACGCCTCACCGGGTGGAAGCAGTCTTGGAAACGAAAGGGGACAGGTGGATGACAGGGGGAAGCATCACCCAATACCAAGCCCTCCTCCTTGACACTCCAGAAATAAAGTTGAGGGTCTGCCAGTCTTTAAATCCAGCAACCTTACTGCCAGATCCCCCTACCTCCCCTCTGGATCACCAATGCATACAAATCACAGACGAGTTATACTCTTCTCGCCGGGACCTATCAGAGACACCTTTATCTGACCCAGAGGAAAACTGGCACACAGATGGCAGCAGTTTTGTAGAAAAGGGAGAGAGGAAAGCAGGATATGCTGTAGCGAGCCTGGAAGAAACTAAGGAAAGTGGGTCTCTTCGCCCAGACACCTCAGCCCAGAAAGCTGAACTTTTTGCCCTGACAAGAGCTTTGGAGTTAGGAGAAGGAAAGAGGATTAATGTGTGTATGGACTCTAAGTATGCTTTCCTCATTCTGCATGCCCGTGCAGCAATTTGGAAAGAAAGAGGGATGCTCAGTGCCCGAAGCTCTGCTATTAAACACAAAGAGCTCATTCTCAGGCTCCTGGAGGCAGTCAAACTTCCTGCAAAATTAGCTGTCATCCACTGCAAGAGTCACCAAAAGGGGCAAGATAAAGAGACTCAGGGAAACAGGAAAGCTGATTAAAATGCAGGACGAGCTGCCGGGGAAGCTACGTCTGCCACTGCTATCTGCCCCCTTTTCCCCAAGGAAACCCTGACTCCAGACTTTACCCCAGGGGGACATTCCCGATATGCTGAGCGGGGCTGGGAGATTGGGTCACATGGGTGGTTTCAGGCTGATCAGGCCCAAATAATACTCCCTGATTCTCAGGTTTAAAACATTACTAACTCCTTACATAAGAGCGCCCATTTTGGAAAAGATAATCTAGAAATCTTGCTTAAGCCTATTCTCTCCCATCCCCAGTTAGCTAAGGTTGTTAAACAGGTCACACAAAATTGTGACTCCTGTCTAAAAAATAACCCAAAAACCAGACCTCCTCTAATTACACCTGTCCAACATCGGGGATCATACCCAGGAGCGGACTGGCAAGTAGAATTTACAGCCATGCCCAAGACCCAAGGATTTTCTTACTTGCTAGTCTTTATTGACACATTCACAGGATGGATCGAAGCGTTCCCTACTGAGACAGAGAGAGCTACAGAAGTCTGTAAAGCTCTGCTGAAGGAGATAGTGCCTAGGTTTGGGCTGCCTCGGTCACTTCAGAGTGACAACGGGCCCTCACTTACAGCCACGATACCCCGGAACCTAGCTGCATGCTTAGGCATAAAATACCGGCTCCGCTCATCCTGGAGGCCTCAAGTTTCTGGAAAGGTAGAGAGAGCCAACCAGACTCTTAAAAGGGCTCTGGCTAAGCTATGTCAAGAAAGACATAATAAGTGGACACATATGCTGCCCATAGCCCTCATGAGGCAATGGACATCCCCCAAACGGCCACTATTGTTAAGTCCTTATGAAATGATGTATGGATGTCCATTCTTAACTTCTGATTTGTTTTTTGACGAGGATGCCAATACACTCTTAAAACATATAATTGACCTGGGAAGTTTTCCGCAAGAACTCCAACGGTATGGAGAACAAACCACAGGAAGACTTGAAAAATCCCCAGGTAAAGCCAGGGGATCAAGTATCAGTAAATACCTGGCAAGAAAAAGGGAGTCCAAACCAGCTGTCCGAGAAATGGAAGGGCCATATCAGGTTGTTCTAGTGACTTCAACTGCTGTAAAAGTGAAGGGTCTATCTGCCTGGGTCCACA
The DNA here is from genome assembly GCF_963930625.1 of Muntiacus reevesi. Lineage (NCBI taxonomy): Eukaryota > Metazoa > Chordata > Mammalia > Artiodactyla > Cervidae > Muntiacus > Muntiacus reevesi. The sequence continues at coordinate 326,984 of NW_027077935.1, forward strand.
ATTCTAGAATAAAACCCTATGGCCTACAGGAGGGGGAGACAGAAACTGAGACTCCAAAGCCAGAGGACAGCTATTCCTGTGAACCTGTTGAAGATCTCAGGCTCTTGTTCAAGCAGAACCCCATCAATCCTGCCTCAGAGAAGTAAAATGCATCATATGATGTTCTCCCTCTTTCTAATCATATCTCCCTGTATGGCTATTCATCTCTCCCTAAATGAGGCATGTTCACTTGCAAACCACACTGCTTCTCAACTCAACCTAAGCAGCCCGGGCTGCATCTGCATTAATGACAAAGGTTGGGGGTATGTCCAACCCATCCCAGGGTATCAATATCAAAGACCCACCCTTCCAGCCGAGCTATGGGCTGTTACTCAGCGCCCCCATGTGGTCGTAATATGGCCTTTTGGGAAAAGGGGGAAAAAAAACTTCATGTCTTGGTACCAGCAACAACTGTCTCTATTTACCCCCTGGATGACATCTGCAATCCCACCTGAGCCCTTATTTTCTCTCATGACTAACATCCCCCAAGTGACCTTCCCTATCTCTCTAAAAAGCCACTCCCTAACAGGGGTGTCAGTGAGAAATCTAGACGACTCACACTGTGGGGTGACCGTCACTGTTAAAACTGATGGGAAAAACCGGGACAGGCCCTGCAGCTGGGAGACCAGGCGACGCCACCCCCGGGCAGCACCCGCCTGGCCCGGCCCGGGTCGCTTCCCGGACCCCGAGCGTCCTTGCGAGGCTGCGGGAGCTCCTGGCAGATTTGGGGTAGTGGCTTGAGCGGGGAGGACGTCTCGGTGCCCTCCCTCCCTGGGCCTCTTCGGCCCAGTCCCGGGTCGGCGGCGGGACGCACCGCCCCCCCATCCCCGCCCCCAACCAGCCGGTCGCTGCTCAGGGTCACGAGGCTCCGTTCGTGGGTGGCTTCGGCCCGGGCCGCGGGCCTCGAAGCCTCCTGTGGGCTTAGAGGCAGCCCACCTGTGGCCCCAGGCGCACATCCTTACCGCTCCGCAAACCCCCTGGAGCGCCTCAGCCCCGCCTTTTCGCCCTAACGAGACCCGCCCTGCCCCCACTCTGCTGGCCCAGCACAAGTCTTTCCTGAGAGAGCAGACTAGCGAAAGCCAGGCACACGGACAGGCACTCACACGCACCCACGCCAGGTGAGACAGAGTCAGAAAGAGACGAGGGTTCAGAGAGAGACTCGAAGACAGCTTGTGGGCAGGGGGGGACTCGGGCAGCATGCCGGGCAGCTGCAGAGGCCACCCGGCCCTGAGAAGCGAATGCTATAGGGGCAGGGGGAAGCCGCTGAGTAGGGGCGGGCCTGGAGACGCCCAGGGTGCGAGGGCACCTGAGATCTCCTTGCTCTGCGCCCCGCCCCCGTCCTCCCAACCCCCTGCACGCACGCCACGCCAGGGCGCTCTGACACTAGCTTCTCCGGAGTTTGCTCACCTGAATTTCTATCCTTGTGCTCAACTGAGTGATGACAGTGTATTGAACAGCTAGGTCATTTCCAAATAAATTAAGCTTAGTGTTTCACAGGACACCCGGACATGAATGCAGAGACCAGCACGGATGCATGGACACCAAAATTGGTAACTGGACAACCAATGGGAAATTTCTGTCTGACTCAGGAGAGAGAAAGAAACCTGAACAGATGGAATGAAATTAACAGAAACAAAGGCTTTGCAACTCAAACCCTAATCCAATTACAAAAAAAAAAAAAAAAAAAACAACAACAACCACAGCACTATAACCATTTTAGAAAAACAATAGACCTCTCCATGACCTTTGGCCGGGTGACGAGTTCTAGCACACGACAAAAAAAGCCACCATTTCCAAATCGTGAATATGTTAGTTCACACATTGACTTTTACATTGAAATGTGTAACAAATAAACTTAAAATCATTGACTCTCTACATAAGCATGGAAGAATTTTAACATAAAATATAATCTATAGTATTCAGGAAGCATTTGGCACATGTCTAACTGTATGAGACCCAAAACTGGAACTTAGTTGAAGACTCAGGATATTCTAAAAATGAATCCCTAACTAAAAGGAATACACAGGATTATTGTAGATAAAAAAGGTTAAAGAAGAGAAACTAGAAATCAGTCAATAAATGTTTTAGGGGTTAGCTTAGAGTGACTAGCCTCTGCGTGACTTTTTAAATTTTACATGTTTGCATCTTCCAAATTTTCCATGGTGAGAATAATACTTTCTTATCAGTTTCAAAATCAGGCTCACACTAAAGACAGTAAGACTGGAATAAGAAAAAAGAAATGTTTGGGGGAAAAAAAAAATGCTTGAACTAAAGGTGGTACTGATGAAATTATTTGCAGGGCAGCCAAAGAGTCACAGATGTAGAGAACAGACTTATGGACATGGGCAGGGGGGAGGAAGGAGAGGGTGAGATGAATGCAGAGTAACATGAAAATATATTACCATACGTAAAAACAGATGCCAATGAAATTTCCTGTATGACTCAGGGGACTCAAACAGGGGCTGTGAAACAAGCTAGGGGTGGAATGGGGAGGGAAATGGGAGCGAGGTTCAGGAGGGAGGGAACATATGTATACCTGTTGCTCACTCATGCTGATGTTTGGCAACAAAATTCTGTAAAGCAACTATCCTTCAATTGAAAGAAAAAGTCATGTTTGGACTTACCAAACAAGGTCTTGTGTACTTCTAGCATGGCCTTCTGTTTCATGTTGCCACCCTTAACTCATTTTTCCATATCATTAAACAGACTAGTCAAGATTTGCCAAAAATAACTTGAGCTCCTGCATTATGCTGATCCACTGCCTTCTCACGATCCAGTTTAGAATGGAGACCAAAGAAACCTTTTGTCGTGTCTTCAAGTATTTGAGGCCACACTATGTGACTTTTAAAAAAAAATGTGGATAAGACGGATATGACCAAAGCAATCTAATGACAATATCTGTGATTCATTAAAGACTTCTGCAGAGAACTAGTAAATTTTATATATAGTATCAGAAGAATTTTTTAAATGCATGCCAACGTTTATTTCTCCTCCGCTAGCCATCTGGACAAGGAAAACTGAGTTTACCAATCAATGTCCATCGTTATGCTCCCTCACCGATTTTTACCCAATATGTGTTACTCAGGCAAGAGACCCTGGTTCAGTTCCTGGGTCAGGAAGATCCGCTGGAGAAGGGATAGGCTACACACTCCAGTAGTAGTGGGCTTTCCTTGTGGCTCAGTTGGTAAAGAATCATTCCTCTTTCACAAGAGTAGCTCAACTCCTCTCAAAGCAAATACAGGACGGTAATAACTATGCAGGACAAAGCTGATTCTGTATATTTATAGTACTCACTCATGAGCTTGACAGAGGTACTATATCTGTTACCACATTTCTTTTTCTAAGTAATATCCGCATGTGCAGGTGAAAGTGGCTCAGTTCGTGCCTGACTCTTTGCAGCCCCATGAACTATAGAGTCCGTGGAATTCTCTAGGCCAGAATACTGGAGTGGGTAGCCTATCCCTTCTCCAGGGGATCTTCCCGACCCAGGACTGAAAGCGGGGTCTCCTGCGTTGCAGGCAGATTCTTTACCAACTGAGCTAGTAGGGCGTCCCTGGTCGCTCAGTTGTTAAAGAATATCTGCATAACTGTCTATCGATTTGGCATTAGCAATCTCTCTGTGAGCAGGGCCGGTCATAAGCAGCTTCTGTGAGAAAACAGAAGCATGTCTGTCTGACTTGCTTCTCCGCGGAGCTTTCACTGTTCTTGCGCTAGTGCATATGGCAAGTATTAGGTTCGGTTTCTAAGTGAGAAAATAATGGCTACATTCACAGCTGGCCACTGAGGTACTTAATGGGAGAGGCGAACCCAGCTCTGCCAAGCAATAGCCAACATGTAATCAGCTATTGTCATTGTAGCCAAGTTCCTTGAATTTGTAGTGTTATTTGCTGTGTTCTTCAAGAAGATGCCTTCGCCCTGCCAGTAAGACATATTTCCATAACACATAGCCTTGCACTCAATCGAAGTGCATCCTCCAGTAAAGCCCAGCCCCTATGTCTTAGAGGAGCTTCTCTGCCCATTGTCATAAGCCAGTATAATTTTGTGTGAGACCGTGAAAACTCAGTGTCTTTATTACGCTTGTGCTTCTGACGGGAGGTCTGAGAAGGCACTTCTGAAGGTTTATTCCTACCAGTCGTTGTCATATTTATCGAGTCTTTATTTTATATTTTTTCTTATTTTTTACTTCTACCAGTTTCTTGCTACCAACCCGTCTCCCTCCAACCTCGTGCACACACAATCAGTGTTGGAATCCCGTGGACTTCAGCCCGCCATACTCCTCTGTCCATGGATTTTTCCAGGCAAAAATACTGGAGTGGGTTGCCATTTCCTTCTTCATGTATGGAGTCTTTAAAGATTCCGTCACTGAGGTGTGGCTTCTCCACTTGTACATGCCCTTTCTCCCTAAGTGCAATAGAAGTCATCCCCACTTCCCAACATGCCGGTCTTCCGACCTCTGGAGAATGTATTGCTTGAGCTCACCACAGCGTCAGGATATTCTAGAAAGCCTTCTGATTGCAGTCTCTTAAGGAGGTTACAAAAGCTGCAAACCTCAGGATTTTACAAAGCACTTTTTACATCCTCAGTGAAAGGGAAGTCAACACTCAGTGACAGTAACAGGCTTCCATGGCCTGGACTTGATTATGGGTTGTGCTTTCATAATCATCGTGTTTCATATACCAACTAAGATGTCACTGAGAATTTTTTTTTTTCTCATCGTTCTATCTTTCATGTTTATTTAGATATATTATGGGTTTTCCTATATATCTTCTGTTAGGGATGAGGGTCTTAAGTCAGTAGAACTTGCTGCAACTGACTTCCAGTTAGATGTGTTAGGACAGGAAAAAGAATGACCAGCTGCTGGATTCTTTAGATTATGTACGAAAACATTATTCGTTTTCCTGTGTGCAGTCATCCAATTCTAACTTTGTGAAGTAGGCATTCATAAAAATCACAAAACCGCCTAACTACTAGGCGGTCTCCCATGCAAGTACTGACCAGGCCCGGCCCAACTCAATTTCCCAGATCAGAGGAGATAGGGCACGTTCAGGGTGCTATGGCCTTAGACCGAGGTTGCTGTCAGGCGCCCCAAGAGCTCCGCGTTGCGCCTCCCTTGGGTTCTGACCTGACTTCGGGCCTGGGGCCACAGCTCTCGAGCTGGCGCGCGCTGCACTTGAGCCGCACGACCCGCGACTGGACTCCGACCAACCAGGGCCGGCAGCTCGGGGGCCAGCGGAGGGCGCCACGGCCCCGCACACCGCCAGCCCCGGCCAGCACCCGTCTGGCCCGGCCGGGGCCTGGCGTGCCTGCGGACCTGGGGTGGCGGGAGGGGGGGTGGGTAGAGCAGCGAGGAAGTCTCGGTGCCCCCTCAACCCCTGCCCCCCACCATCCCGTTCACTGCTCAGGGTCACGTGGCTCCGGACTAGCGGGGCTTCGGCCCGGGGCCGGGGTCCCCAGAGCCTACTGCAGGCTTAGAGGCAGCCCAGCCGGGGCCCCAGGCGCACATCCTGCCCGCTGCGCAAACCCCCTGGAGCACATCAGCCCCGCCTTTTCGCCCTACCGAGACCCGCCCTGCCCCCACTCTGCTGGCCCAGCACAAGTCTTTCCTGAGAGAGCAGGCAAGCGAAAGCCAGGCACACGGACAGGCACTCGCACGCACCCACGCCAAGTGAGACAGAGGCAGAAAGAGACGAGGGTTCAGAGAGAGACTCGAAGACAGCCTGTGGGCAGGGGGGACTCGGGCAGCATGACGGGCAGCTGCAGAGGCCACCAGGCCCTGAGCAGTGAATGCGATGGGGGCAGGGGGAAGCCGCTGAGTAGGGGCAGGCCTGGAGAGGCCCACGGTGCGAGGGCACCTGAGATCTCCTCGCTCCGCGCCCCGCCCCCGTCCTCCCAACCCACTGCACGCACGCCACGCCGGGGCGCTCTGACACTAGCTTCTCCGGTGTTTGCTCACCTGAATTTCTATCCTTGTGCTCAACTGAGTGATGACAGTGTATTGAACAGCAAGGTCATTTCCAAATAAATTAAGCTTAGTGTTTCACAGGACACCCGGACATGAATGCAGAGACCAGCACGGATGCATGGACACCAAACTTGGTAACTGGACAACCAATGGGAAATTTCTGTCTGACTCAGGAGAGAGAAAAAACCCAAACAGATGGAATGAAATGAACAGAAACACAAACTTTGCAACTCACACCCTAATTCAATTTAAAAAAAAAAAAACTAAAACAACAACACTGTAACCATTTTAGAAAAATAATAGACCTCTCCATAACCTTTGGTAAGATGAGGAGTTCTAGCACACGACAAAATAAGCCACCTTTTCCAAATCGTGAATATGTTAGTTCACACATGGACTTTTACATTGAAATGTGTAACAAATCAACTTAAAATTATTGACTCACTACATAAGCATGGAAGTATTTTAAACATAAAATATGTTCTCTAGTATTCAGGAAGCATTTGGCACATGTCTCACTGTATGAGACCCAAAACTGGAACTTAGTTGAAGAGTCAGGATAGTCTAAAAATGAATTCCTATCTAAAAGGAATACACAGGATTATTGTAGATAAAAAATGTTAAAGAAGAGAAACTAGAAATCAGTCAATAAATGTTTTAGGGGTTAGCTTAGAGTGACTAGCCTCTGCGTGACTCTTTAAATTTTTCATGTTTGCATATTCCAAATTTTCCATGGTGAGAATAATACCTTCATATCAGTTTCGAAATCAGTCTCAAACTAAAGACAGTAAGACTGGAATAAGAAATAAGAAATGCTTGGGGGAAAAAAAATGCTTGAACTAAAGGTGGTACTGATGAAATTATTTGCAGGGCAGCCAAGGAGTCACAGATGTAGAGAACAGACTTATGGACATGGGCAGGGGGGAGGAAGGAGAGGGTGAGATGAATGCAGAGTAACATGAAAATATATTACCATACGTAAAAACAGATGCCAATGAAATTTGCTGTATGACTCAGGGGACTCAAACAGGGGCTCTGCAACAAGCTAGGGGTGGAATGGGGAGGGAAATGGGAGAGAGGTTCAGGAGGGAGGAAACATATGTATGCCTGTGGCTCATTCATGCTGATGTTTGGCAACAAAATTCTGTAAACAACTATCCTTCAATTGAAAGAAAAAGTCATGTTTGGACTTACCAAACAAGGTCTTGTGTACTTCTAGCATGGCCTTCTGTTTCGTGCTGCCACCCTTAACTCATTCTTCCATATCATTAAACAGACTAGTCAAGTTTTTGCCAAAAATATCTTGAGCTCCTGCATTATGCTGATCCACTGCCTTCACACAATCCAGTTTAGAATGGAGACCAAAGAAACCTTTTGTCGTGTCTTCAAGTATTTGAGGCCACACTATGTGACTTTTAAAAATAATGTGGATAAGACGGATATGACTAAAGCAATCTAATGTCAATATCTGTGCTTCAGGAAAGACTTCTGCAAAGAACTACTAAATTTTATATATAGTATGAGAAGAATTTTTTAAATGCATGCCAACGTTTATTTCTCCTCCGCTAGCCATCTGGACAAGGAAAACTGAGTTTACCAATCAATGTCCATAGTTATGCTCCCTCACCGATTTTTACCCAATATGTGTTACTCAGGCAGGAGACCCTGGTTCAGTTCCTGGGTCAGGAAGATCTGCTGGAGAAGGGATAGGCTACACACTCCAGTAGTAGTGGGCTTTCCTTGTGGCTCAGTTGGTAAAGAATCATTCCTCTTTCACAAGAGTAGCTCAACTCCTCTCAAAGCAAATACAGGATTGTAATAACTATGCAGGACAAAGCTGATTCTGTATATTTATAGTACTCACTCATGAGCTTTACAGAGGTACTAGATCTGGTACCACATTTCTTTTTCTAAGTAATATCCGCATGTACAGGTGAAAGTGGCTCAGTTCGTGTCTGACTCTTTGCAGCCCCATGAACTATAGAGTCCGTGGAATTCTCTAGGCCAGAATACTGGAGTGGGTAGCCTATCCCTTCTCCAGTGGATCTTCCCGACCCAGGACTGAAAGCGGGGTCTCCTGCGTTGCAGGCAGTTTCTTTACCAACTGAGCTACTAGGGCTTCCCTGGTCGCTCAGTTGCTAAAGAATATCTGCATAACTGTCTATCGATTTGGCATTAGCAATCTGTCTGTGAGCAGGGCCGGTCATATGCAGCTTCTGTAAGAAAACAGAAGCATGTCTGTGTGACTTGCTTCTCCGTGGAGCTTTCACTGTTCTTTCGCTAGTGAACATGGCAAGTATTAGGTTCGGTTTCTAAGTCAGAAACTAATGGCTACATTCACAGCTGGCCACTGAGGTACTTAATGGGAGAGGCGAACCCAGCTCTGCCAAGCAGTAGCCAACATGAAATCAGCTATTGTCTTTGAAGCCAAGTTCCTTGAATTTGAAGTGTTATTTGCTGTGTTCTTCAAGAAGATGCCTTCGACCTGCCAGTAAGACATATTTACATAACACATAGCCATGCACTCAATCGATGTGCATCCTCCAGTAAAGCCCAGCCACGATGTCTTAGAGGAGCCTCTCTGCCCATTGTCATAAGCCAGTCTAATTTTGTGTGAGACCGTGAAAACTCAGTGTCTTTATTACGCTTGTGCTTCTGACGGGAGGTCTGAGAAGGCACTTCTGAAGGTTTATTCCTACCAGTCGTTGTCATATTTATCGAGTCTTTATTTTATATTTTTTCTTATTTTTTACTTCTACCAGTTTCTTGCTACCAGCCCGTCTCCCTCCACCCTCGTGCACACAAATTCAGTCATGGAATCCTGTGGACTTCAGCCCGCCAGACTCCTCTGCCCATGGATTTTTCCAGGCAAGAATACTGGAGTGGGTTGCCATTTCCTTCTCCATGTATGGAGTCTTTAAAGATTCCGTCACTGAGGTGTTGCTTCTCCACTTGTACATGCCCTTTCTCCCTAAGTGCAGTAGAAGTCATCCCCACTTCCCAACATGTCTGTCTTCCGACCTCTGCAGAATGTATTGCTTGAGCTCACCACAGCGTCAGGATATTCTAGAAAGACTTCTGATTGCAGTCTCTTCAGGACTTTACAAGTGCTTCAAACCTCAGGATTTTACAAAGCACTTTTTACAACCTCAGCTGAAAGGGAAGACAACACTCAGTAAAAGTCAAAGGCTTCCATGGCCTGGACTTGATTATGGGTTGTGCTTTCATAATCATCGTGTTTCATATACCAACTAAGATGTCACTGAGAATTTTTTTTTTTCTCATCGTTCTACCTTTAATGTTTATTTAGATATATTATGGGTTTTCCTATATATCTTCCGTTAGGGATGAGGGTCTTAAGTCAGTAGAACTTACTGAAACTGACTTCCAGTTAGCTGTGTTAGGACAGGAAAAAGAATTACCAGCTGCTGGATTATTAAGATTATGTATGAAAATATGATTCGTTTTACTCTGTGAAGTCATCCCATTCTAACTTTCTGAAGTAGGCATTCAGAAAAATAAAAAAAAATCGCCTAACTACTAGGCGGTCTCCCATCCAAGTACTGACGAGGCCCGACCCTGCTCAGTTTCCCAGATCTGAGGAGAGAGGGCACGTTCATGGTGGTATGGCCTTAGACCGAGGTGGCTGCCAGGCGCCCCAGGAGCCCCGCGTTGCGCCTCCCTTGAGGTCTGACCTGCCGGTCGGGCCTGGGCCTGCAGTTCTCCAGCGGGCTTGCTCTGCACTTGAGCCGCACGACCCGCGACTGGATTCTGGCCGGCCAGAGCCTGCAGCTCGGCGGCCAGCGGAGGGCGTCCCTGCTCCGCACACCGCGAGCCCAGGCCAGCACCCGTCTGGTGCGGCCGGCCGGAGCCTGGCGTGCCTGCGGAACCTGGGTTGGGGGGAGGGGTTGTGGGTAGATCAGCGAGGACATCTCGGTGCCCCCTCACCCCCTGTCACCCACCATCCCTTTCGCTGCTCAGGGTCAGGTGGCTCCGGACGAGCGGGGCTTCGGCCCGGGTCCGCGGTCCCCGGAGCCTCCTGGGGGCTTAGGAGCAGCCCAGTTGGGGCCCCAGGCGCCCGTCCTGCCGGCTGCGCAAGCACCCTGGAGCGCGTCAGCCCCGCCCTTTCACCCTACCGATGCCCGCCCTGCCCCCACGCCAAGGGCCCAGCACAGGACCTTTCTGGGAGAGCAGACGAGCGACAGCCAGGGACACGGACAGGCACTCGCACGCACCCACGCCAGGTGAGACAGAGGCAGAAAGAGTCGAGCGTTCAGAGAGAAACTGGAAGACAGCGTGTGGGCAGGGGGGGCCTCGGGCAGGATGCAGGGCACTGCAGATGCCACCCGGCCCTGAGCAGCCAAAATGATGGGGGCGGGGGGAGGCCACTGAGCAGCGGCGGGCCTGCAGAGGCCCAGGGTGGGAGAACACCTGAGATCTCCGCGCTCCGCGCCCCACCCCCATCCCCCAAACCCCCTGCATGCATGCCACGCCAGGGCGCTCTGACACTAGCTGCTCTGGAGTTTTGTCACTTGAATTTCTCTCCCTCTGCTCAACTGAGTGATGACAGTGTATTGAACAGCTAGGACATTTCCAAATAAATTAAGCTTAGTGTTTCACAGGACACCCGGACATGTATGGAGAGACCAGCACGGATGCATGGACACCACCCTTGGTAACTAGACAACCAATGGGAAATTACTGTCTGACTCAGGAGAGAGAAAAAAACCCAAATAGATGGAATGAAATGAACAGAAACACAAATTTTGCAATTCACACCGTAACTCAATTAGAAAAAAAAAAAAAAAAAACCAAAAAAACCCAAAAAAACCACGATAACCATTTTAGAAAAACAATAGACCTCTCCATGACCTTTGGTCAGGTGAGGAGTTCAAACACACAATAAAAAAAAGCCAACTTTTCCAAGTCCTGAATATGTTAGTTCACACATTGAATTTTACATTGAAATGTGTAACAAAAAAAATTAAAATCATTGAAACACTACATAAGCATGGAAGTATTTTATACATAAAATATATTCTATAGTGTTCAGGAAGCACTTGGCATATCTGCAAGTGTATCAGACCCAAAATTGGAACGTAGTGGAAGAGTTAGGATAGTCTAAAAATGAATCCCTAACTAAAAGGAACACACAGGATTACTGTAGATAAAAAAGGTTAAAGAGGAGAAGCTAGAAATCAGTCAATAAATGTCTTAGGGGTTAGCTTAGAGTGACTAGCCTCTGCGTGACTCTTTAAATTTTTCATGTTTGCAGCTTCCAAATTTTCCATTTTGAGAATAATACTTTCGCCTCCAAACCAGAGTGACTTGGGGACACAAAGGTAGAAGTCGATAATTTTCTTTGCCTATGTCTGAATATTTACAGTCAGAGGTAGAAAAGGAGGAGTCTGTCCCTTGTCTAGATGATGTCAATCCCCAGGTGTGGGATGACTCCAGCCCTGGTTTAGCCATAAATGTTCCACCAGTAAAGATTTCTCTGAGACCAAATGCTCCCTAGCCCTGGAAAAGACAATATCCCTTAAAACCAGTAGCTCTTGAGGGTCTTAAACCATTAGTTAACAAATACCGAGATACTGGAATTCGAATCAGCAGTGAGTCCCCCTGCAACACCCCAATTTGCCCGTTCAAAAACCAGATGGATCTTACCGATTCGTCCAGGATCTAAGAGCTGTTAATGAAGCTGTGGTTCCCATCCACCCCATAGTCCCAAACCCATATACCCTCCTATCCCAAGTCCCAGGAAATGCCAAGTACTTCTCAGTCTTGGACCTTCAAGGTGCTTTCTTTTGCATGCCTCTCCATCCTGAATCCCAAAAACTCTTTGCTTTTGAGTGGCGGGACTTGGAAACAAGAGAGACCATACAACACTCGACTGGGCTCGACTACCCCAAGGGTTTAGGGACAGCCCTCATATCTTCGGGACTTCCTCGGGGAGAGAACTAAGGGAATTAACTTTAACAAACAGTAGTCTAATACAGTATGTGGATGACTTGCTCATAGCTAGGCCAGATTTTAGCAGCTCTCAAATGGACACTACTTAAAACGCTAACTTTCCTGTATGAAAAGGGTTATCGAGTATCCCCCAAGTAGGCTCAGATTAGCTTAACCCAAGTAAAATACCTTGGATTTATAATTACGGAGAGAAAAAGAATGCCTGAACCCGAGGGGAGATCCCTCATCTTAAATACCCCGTACCCCCAAACAAAAAAACAGCTTAGGGGATTTTTAGGAAGGACCGGGTTTTGCAGGATCTGGATTCCTAATTATGGCAATCTGGCCAGACCCCTATATGAAAATTTAAGGGGGAAAGAGGAAGAGCCACTCGACTGGCATGAGACCTGCAAGGTGGCCTTTAATGCCCTAAAAGAGTCCATCACTACAGCCCCAGCTTTAGGCCTCCCCAACCTGGAGAAGCCTTTTAGACTCTATGTTTCTGGAAGGACAGGAACTGCTCTTGGGGTGTTAGGGCAGATGATAGGGCCCGTATTACAACCTGTGGCTTATCTCTCAAAATAACTACATGAGGTGGCCAGAGGGTGGCCCACTTGCCTCCGGGCAGTAGCAGCCACCGCTCTTATGGTTAAGGAGGCATCTCAGCTGACCCTGGGTCAGCCCACCACAGTGTATACGCCTCACCGGGTGGAAGCAGACTTGGAAACGAAAGGGGACAGGTGGAGGACAGGGGGAAGCATCACCCAATACCAAGCCCTCCTCCTTGACACTCCAGAAATAAAGTTGAGGGTCTGCCAGACTTTAAATCCAGCAAACTTACTGCCAGATCCCCCTACCTCCCCTCTGGATCACCAATGCATACAAATCACAGACGAGTTATACTCTTCTCGCCGGGACCTATCAGAGACACCTTTATCTGACCCAGAGGAAAACTGGCACACAGATGGCAGCAGTTTTGTAGAAAAGGGAGAGAGGAAAGCAGGATATGCTGTAGCGAGCCTGGAAGAAACTAAGGAAAGTGGGTCTCTTCCCCCAGACACCTCAGCCCAGAAAGCTGAACTTTTTGCCCTGACAAGAGCTTTGGAGTTAGGAGAAGGAAAGAGGATTAATGTGTGTATGGACTCTAAGTATGCTTTCCTCATTCTGCATGCCCGTGCAGCAATTTGGAAAGAAAGAGGGATGCTCAGTGCCCGAAGTTCTGCTATTAAACACAAAGAGCTCATTCTCAGGCTCCTGGAGGCAGTCAAACTTCCTGCAAAATTAGTTGTCATCCACTGCAAGAGTCACCAAAAGGGACAAGAAAAAGAGGCTCAGGGAAAAAGGAAAGCTGATCAAGAGGCAGGACGAGCTGCCGGGGAAGCTACCTCTGCCACTGCTATCTGCCCCCTTTTCCCCACGGAAACCCTGACTCCAGATTTTACCACAGGGTGACATTCCCGATATGCTGAGCGGGGCTGGGAGATTGGGTCACATGGGTGGTTTCAGCCTGATTAGGCCCAAATAATACTCCCTGATTCCCAGGTTTAAAACATTACTAACTCCTTACATAAGAGCGCTCATTTTGGAAAAAATAATCTAGAAATATTGCTTAAGCCTATTCTCTCCCATCCGCAGTTAGCTAAGGCTGTTAAACAGGTCACACAAAATTGTGACACCTGTCTAAAAAATAACCCAAAAACCAGACCTCCTCTAATTACACCTGTCCAACATCGGGGATCATACCCAGGAGCGGACTGGCAATGCCGCTCCGCAGTTAGAATTACAGCCATGCCCAAGATCCAAGGGTTTTCTTACTTGCTAGTCTTTATTGACACATTCACAGGATGGATCGAAGCGTTCCCTACTGAGACAGAGAGAGCTACAGAAGTCTGTAAAGCTCTGCTGAAGGAGATAGTGCCTAGGTTTCGGCTGCCTCGGTCACTTCAGAGTGACAACGGGCCCTCACTTACAGCCACGATACCCCAGAACGTAGCCGCATGCTTCGGCATAAAATACTGGCTCCGCTCATCCTGGAGGCCTCAAGCTTCAGGAAAGGTAGAGAGAGCCAACCAGACTCTTAAAAGGGCTCTGGCTAAGCTCTGTCTAGAAAGACATAATAAGTGGACACATATGCTGCCCATAGCCCTCATGAGGCTACGGACATCCCCCAAACGGCCACTATTGTTAAGTCCTTATGAAATGATGTATGGACGTCCATTCTTAACTTCTGATTTGTTTTTTGACGAGGATGCCAATACACTCTTAAAACATATAATTGACCTGGGAAGGTTTCAGCAAGAACTCCAACGGTATGGAGAACAAACAACAGGAAGACTTGAAAAATCCCCAGGTAAAGCCAGGGGATCAAGTATCAGTAAAAACCTGGCAAGAAAAAGGGAGTCCTAACCAGCTGTCCGAGAAATGGACAGGGCCATATCAGGTTGTTCTAGTGACTTCAACTGCTGTAAAAGTGAAGGGTCTATCTGCCTGGGTCCACAATTCTAGAATAAAACCCTACGGCCTACAGGAGTGGGAGACAGAAACTGAGACTCCAAAGCCAGAGGACAGCTATTCCTGTGAACCTGTTGAAGATCTCAGGCTCTTGTTCAAGCAGAACCCCATCAATCCTGCCTCAGATAAGTAAAATGCATCATATTATGTTCTTCTTCTTTCTAATCATATCTCCCTGTATGGCTATTGATATCTCCCTAAACGAGGCATGTTCACTTGCAAACCATCCTGCTTCTCAACTGAACCTAAGCAGCCTGGGCTGCATCTTTATTAATGACAAAGGTTGGGGGTATGTCCAACCCATCCCAGGGTATCACTATCAAAGGCCCACCCTTCCAGCCGAGCTATGGGCTGTTACTCAGCGCCCCCACGTGGTCGTAATATGGCCTTTTGGGGAAAGGGGGAAAAAAAACTTCATGTCTTGGTACCAGCAACAACTGTCTCTATTTACCCCCTGGATGACATCTGCAATCCCACCTGAGCCCTTAGTTTATCTCATGACTAACATCCCCCAAGTGACCTTCCCTCTCTCTCTAAAAAGCCACTCCCTAACAGGGGTGTCAGTGAGAAATCTAGACGACTCACAATGTGTGGTGACCGTCACAGTTGAAACTGATGGGAAAAACCGGGACAGGCCCTGCAGCTGGGAGACCAGCCGACGCCACCCCCGGCCAGCACGCGCCTGGCCTGGCCCGGGGCGCTTCCCGGACCCCGAGCGGCCTGGCGAGGCTGCGGGAGCTCTGGCGGGGGTTGGGGAGGGGGGTGGCTTGAGTGGGGAGGACGTCTCGGTGCCTCCCCAACCCCCGCCCCCCACCATCCCGTTCGCAGCTCAGGGTCACGTGGCTCCGGACGAGCGGGGCGTCGGCCCGGGGCTGCGGTCCCCGGAGCCTCCTGTGGGCTTAGGGGCAGCCCAGCCGGGGCCCCAGGCGCCCATCCTGCCAGCTGTGCAAACCCCCTGGAGTGCCTCAGCCCCGCCCTGTCCCCAAACCAAGGCCCGCCCTGCCCCCACGCCACGGGCCCAGCACAGGACCTTCCTGAGCGAGCGGACGAGCGACAGCCAGGCACACGGACAGGCACTCACACGCACCCACGCCAGGTGAGACAGAGGCAAAAAGAGTCGAGGGTTCAGAGAGAGACTGGAAGACAGCGTGTGGGCAGGGGTGGCCTCGGGCAGGATGCCGGGCAGCTGCAGAGACCACCCGGCCCTGAGCAGCCAAAGTGATGGGGGCGGGGGGAGGCCACTGAGCAGCGGCGGGCCTGGAGAGGCCCAGGGTGGGAGGACACCTGAGATCTCCGCGCTCCGCGCCCCGCCCACCTCCCCCCAACCCCCTGCACGCATGCCACGCCGGGGCGCTCTGACACTAGCTTCTCTGGAGTTTTGTCACTTGAATTTCTCTCCCTCTGCTCAACTGAGTGATGACAGTGTATTGAACAGCTAGGTCATTTCCAAATAAATTAAGCTTAGTGTTTCACAGGACACCCGGACATGTATTCAGAGACCAGCACGGATGCATGGACACCAACCTTGGTAACTGGACAACCAGTGGGAAATTACTGTCTGACTCAGGAGAGAGAAAGAAACCCGAACAGATGGAATGAAATGAACAGAAACACAGGCTTTGCAACTCACACCCTAATTCAATTACCAGAAAATAAACAACACTATAACCATTTTAGAAAAACAATAGACCTCTCCATGACCTTTGGTCGGGTGAGGAGTTCAAACACACAGCAAAAAAAAAGCCAACTTTTCCAAGTCGTGAATATGTTAGTTCACACATTGACTTTTACATTGAAATGTGTAACAAATAAACTTAAAATCATTGACTCACTACATAAGCATGGAAGTATTTTAAATATAAAATATGTTCTATAGTATTCAGGAAGCATTTGGCACATCTGTAAGTGTATCAGACCCAAAACTGGAACGTAGTGGAAGAGTCAGGATAGTCTAAAAATGAATCCCTAACTAAAAGGAACACACAGGATTACTGTAGATAAAAAAGGTTAAAGAAGAGAAGCTAGAAATCAGTCAATAAATGTCTTAGGGGTTAGCTTAGAGTGACTAGACTCTGCGTGACTCTTTAAATTTTTCATGTTTGCAGCTTCCAAATTTTCCATTTGGAGAATAATACTTTCGCCTCCAAACCAGAGAGACTTGGGGACACAAAGGTAGAAGTCGATAATTTTCTTTGCCTATGTCTGAATATTTACAGTCAGAGGTAGAAAAGGAGGAGTCTGTCCCTTGTCTAGATGATGTCAATCCCTAGGTGTGGGATGTCTCCAGCCCTGGTTTAGCCATAAATGTTCCACCAGTAAAGGTTTCTCTGAGACCAAATGCTCCCTAGCCCTGGAAAAGACAATATCCCTTAAAACCAGTAGCTCTTGAGGGTCTTAAACCATTAGTTAACAAATACCGAGATACTGGAACTCGAATCAGCTATGAGTCCCCCTGCAACACCCCAATCTTGCCCGTTCAAAAACCAGATGGATCTTACCGATTCGTCCAGGATCTAAGAGCTGTTAATGAAGCTGTGGTTCCCATCCACCCCATAGTCCCAAACCCATATACCCTCCTATCCCAAGTCCCAGGAAATGCCAAGTACTTCTCAGTCTTGGGCCTTCAAGGTGCTATCTTTTGCATGCCTCTCCATCCTGAATCCCAAAAACTCTGTGCTTTTGAGTGGCGGGACTTGGAAACAAGAGAGACCATACAACTCTCGACTGGACTTGACTACCCCAAGGGTTTAGGGACAGCCCTCATATCTTCGGGACTTCCTTGGGGAGAGAACTAAGGGAATTAACTTTAACAAACAGTAGTCTAATACAGTATGTGGATGACTTGCTCATAGCTAGGCCAGATTATACCAGCTCTCAAATGGACACTATTTAAAACGCTAACTTTCCTGTATGAAAAGGGTTATCGAGTATCCCCCGAGTAGGCTCAGATTAGCTTAACCCAAGTAAAATACCTTGGATTTATAATTACGGAGAGAAAAAGAATGCCTGACCCCGAGGGGAGATCCCACATCTTAAATACCCCGTACCCCCAAACAAAACAACAGCTTAGGGGATTTTTAGGAAGGACCAGGTTTTGCAGGATCTGGGTTCCTAATTATGGCAATCTGGCCAGACCCCTATATGAAAATTTAAGGGGGAAAGAGGAAGAGCCACTCGACTGGCATGAGACCTGCAAGTTGGCCTTTAATGCCCTAAAAGAGTCCATCACTACAGCCCCAGCTTTAGGCCTCCCCAACCTGGAGAAGCCTTTTAGACTCTATGTTTCTGGAAGGACAGGAACTGCTCTTGGGGTGTTAGAGCAGATGATGGGGCCCGTATTACAACCTGTGGCTTATCTCTCAAAATAACTACATGAGGTGGCCAGAGGGTGGCCCACTTGCCTCCGGGCAGTAGCAGCCACTGCTATTCTGGTTAAGGAGGCATCTTACCTGACCCTGGGTCAGCCCATCACAGTGTATACGCCTCACCAGGTGTAAGCAGTCTTGGAAACGAAAGGGGACAGGTGGATGACAGGGGGAAGGATCACCCAATACCAAGCCCTCCTCCTTGACACTCCAGAAATAAAGTTGAGGGTCTGCCAGACTTTAAATCCAGCAACCTTACTGCCAGATCCCCCTAACTCTTCTCTGGATCACCAATGCATACAAATCACAGACGAGTTATACTCTTCTCGCCGGGACCTATCAGAGACACCTTTATCTGACCCAGAGGAAAACTGGCACACAGATGGCAGCAGTTTTGTAGAAAAAGGAGAGAGGAAAGCAGGATATGCTGTAGTGAGCCTGGAAGAAACTAAGGAAAGTGGGTCTCTTCCCGCAGACACCTCAGCCCAGAAAGCTGAACTTTTTGCCCTGACAAGAGCTATGGAGTTAGGAGAAGGAAAGAGGATTAATGGGTGTATGGACTCTAAGTATGCTTTCCTCATTCTGCATGCCCATGCAGCAATTTGGAAAGAAAGAGGGATGCTCAGTGCCCGAAGCTCTGATATCAAACACAACGAGCTCATTCTCAGGCTCCTGGAGGCTGTCAAACTTCCTGCAAAATTAGCTGTCATCCACTGCAAGAGTCACCAAAAGGGGCAAGAAAAAGAGGCTCAGGGAAATAGGAAAGCTGATCAAGAGGCAGGACGAGCTGCGGAGAAGCTACCTCTGCCACTGCTATTTGCCCCCTTTTCCCCAAGGAAACTCTGACTGCAGATTTTACCCCAGGGGGACATTCCCGATATGCTGAGCGGGGATGGGAGATTGGGTCACATGGGTGATTTCAGCCTGATCAGGCCCAAATAATACTCCCTGATTCTCAGGTTTAAAACATTAATAACTCCTTACATAAGAGCGCAAATTTTGGAAAAGATAATCTAGAAATCTTGCTTAAGCCTATTCTCTCCCATCCCCAGTTAGCTAAGGTTGTTAAACAGGTCACGCAAAATTGTGACACCTGTCTAAAAAATAACCCAAAAACCAGACCTCCTCTAATTACACCTGTCCATCATCAGGGATCATACCCAGGAATTGACTGGCAAGTAGAATTTACAGCCATGCCCAAGACCCAAGCGTTTTCTTTCTTGCTAGTCTTTATTGACACATTCACAGGATGGATCGAAGCATTCCCTAATGAGACTGAGAGAGCTACAGAAGTCTGTAAAGCTCTGCTGAAGGAGATAGTGCCTAGGTTTGGGCTGCCTCGGTCACTTCAGAGTGACAACGGGCCCTCACTTACAGCCACGATACCACAGAACCTAGCCGCATGCTTAGGCATAAAATACCGGCTCCGCTCATCCTGGAGGCCTCAAGCTTCAGGAAAGGTAGAGAGAGCCAACCAGACTCTTAAAAGGGCTCTGGCTAAGCTATGTCAGAAACACATAATAAGTGGACACATATGCTGCCCATAGCCCTCATGAGGCTACGGACATCCCCCAAACGGCCACTATTGTTAAGTCCTTATGAAATGATGTATGGACGACCATTCTTAACTTCTGATTTGTTTCTTGACGAGGATGCCAATACACTCTTAAAACATATAATTGACCTTGGAAGGTTTCCGCAAGAACTCCAAAGGTATGGAGAACAAACCACAGGAAGACTTGAAAAATCCCCAGGTAAAGCCAGTGGATCAAGTATCAGTAAAGACCTGGCAAGAAAAAGGGAGTCCAAACCAGCTGTCCGAAAAATGGACAGGGCCATATCAGGTTGTTCTAGTGACTTCAACTGCTGTAAAAGTGAAGGGTCTATCTGCCTGGGTCCACAATTCTAGAATAAAACCCTATGGCCTACAGGAGGGGGAGACAGAAACTGAGACTCCAAAGCCAGAGGACAGCTATTCCTGTGAACCTGTTGAAGATCTCAGGCTCTTGTTCAAGCAGAACCCCATCAATCCTGCCTCAGTTAAGTAAAATGCATCATATGATGTTCTTCCTCTTTCTAATCATATATTCCTGTATGGCTATTGATCTCTCTCTAAACGAGGCATGTTCACTTGCAAACCACACTGCTTCTCAACTGAACCTAAGCAGCCCGGGCTGCATCTGCATTAATGACAAAGGTTGGGGGTAAGTCCAACCCATCCCAGGGTATCACTATCAAAGGGGCACCCTTCCAGCCGAGCTATGGGCTGTTACTCAGCGCCCCCATGTGGTCGTAATATGGCCTTTTGGGGAAAGGGGAAAAAAAACTTCATGTCTTGGTACCAGCAACAACTGTCTCTATTTACCCCCTGGATGACATCTGCAATCCCACCTGAGCCCTTATTTTCTCTCATGACTAACATCCCCCAAGTGACATTCCCTATCTCTCTAAAAAGCCACTCCCTAACAGGGGTGTCAGTGAGAAATCTAGACGACTCACAATGTGGGGTGACCGTCACTGTTGAAACTGATGGGAAAAACCGGGACAGGCCCTGCAGCTGGGAGACCAGCCGATGCCACCCCCGGCCAGCACGCGCCTGGCCCGGCCCGGGGCGCTTCCCGGACCCCGAGCGGCCTGGCGAGGCTGCGGGAGCTCTGGCGGGGGTTGGGGAGGGGGGTGGCTTGAGCGGGGAGGACGTCTCGGTGCCCCCCCACCCCCGCCCCCCACCATCCCGTTCGCTGCTCAGGGTCATGTGGCTCCGGACGAGCGGGGCGTCGGCCCGGGGCCGCGGTCCCCGGAGACTCCTGCGGGCTTAGGGGCAGCCCAGCGGGGGCCCCAGGCGCCCATCCTGCTGGCTGTGCAAACCCCCTGGAGTGCCTCATCCCCGCCCAGTCCCCAAACTGAGGCCCGCTCTGCCCCCATGCCATGGGCCCAGCACAGGACCTTCCTGAGAGAGCGGACGAGCGACAGCCAGGCACACGGACAGGCACTCGCACGCACCCATGCCAGGTGAGACAGAGGTAGAAAGAGTCGAGGGTTCAGAGAGAGACTGGAAGACAGCGTGTGGGCAGGGGTGTCCTCGGGCAAGATGCCGGGCAGCTGCAGAGACCACCCGGCCCTGAACAGCCAAAGCGATGGGGGCGGGGGGAGGCCACTGAGCAGCGGCGGGCCTGGAGAGGCCCAGGGTGGGAGGACACCTGAGATCTCCGCGCTCCGCGCCCCGCCCCCCTCCCCCCAACCCCCTGCACGCATGCCACGCCGGGGCGCTCTGACACTAGCTTCTCTGGAGTTTTGTCACTTGAATTTCTCTCCCTCTGCTCAACTGAGTGATGACAGTGTATTGAACAGCTAGGGCATTTCCAAATAAATTAAGCTTAGTGTTTCACAGGACACCCGGACATGTATGGAGAAACCAGTACGGATGCATGGACACCAACCTTGGTAACTGGACAACCAATGGGATATTACTGTCTGACTCAGGAGAGAGAAAGAAACCCGAACAGATGGAATGAAATGAACAGAAACACAGGCTTTGCAACTCACACCCTAATTCAATTACCAGAAAATAAACAACACTATAACCATTTTAGAAAAACAATAGACCTCTCCATGACCTTTGGTCGGGTGAGGAGTTCAAACACACAGCAAAAAAAAGCCAACTTTTCCAAGTCGTGAATATGTTAGATCACACATTGACATTTACATTGAAATGTGTAACAAATAAACTTATAATCATTGACTCACTACATAAGCATGGAAGTATTTTAAATATAAAATATGTTCTATAGTATTCAGGAAGCACTTGGCACATCTCTAAGTGTATCAGACCCAAAACTGGAACGTAGTGGAAGAGTCAGGATAGTCTAAAAATGAATCCCGAACTAAAAGGAACACACAGGATTACTGTAGATAAAAAAGGTTAAAGAAGAGAAGCTAGAAATCAGTCAATAAATGTCTTAGGGGTTAGCTTAGAGTGACTAGCCGCTGCGTGACTCTTTAAATTTTTCATGTTTGCAGCTTCCAAATTTTCCATGGTGAGAATAATACTTTCGCCTCCAAACCAGAGTGACTTGGGGACACAAAGGTAGAAGTCGATAATTTTCTTTGCCTATGTCTGAATATTTACAGTCAGAGGTAGAAGAGGAGGAGTCTGTCCCTTGTCTAGATGAGGTCAATCGCCAGGTGTGGGATGTCTCCAGCCCTGGTTTAGCCATAAATGTTCAACCAGTAAAGATTTCTATGAGACCAAATGCTCCCTAGCTCTGGAAAAGAAAATATCCCTTAAAACCAGAAGCTCTTGAGGGTCTTAGACCACTAGTTAACAAATACCGAGATACTGGAACTCGAATCAGCTGTGAGTCCCCCTGCAACACCCCAAACTTGCCCGTTCAAAAACCAGATGGATCTTACCGATTCATCCAGGATCTAAGAGCTGTTAATGAAGCTGTGGTTCCCATCCACCCCATAGTCCCAAACAAATATACGCTCCTATCCCAAGTCCCAGGAAATGCCAAGTAATTCTCAGTCTTGGACCTTCAAGGTGCTTTCTTTTGCATTCCTCTCCATCCTGAATCCCAAAAACTCTTTGCTTTTGAGTGGCGGGACTTGGAAACAAGAGAGACCATACAACTCTCAACTGGACTCGACTACCCCAAGGGTTTAGGGACAGCCCTCATATCTTCGGGACTTCCTCGGGGAGAGAACTAAGGGAATTAACTTTAACAAACAGTAGTCTAATACAGTATGTGGATGACTTGCTCATAGCTAGGCCAGATTTTACCAGCTCTCAAATGGACACTATTTAAAACGCTAACTTTCCTGTATGAAAAGGGTTATCGAGTATCCCCCAAGTAGGCTCAGATTAGCTTAACCCAAGTAAAATACCTTGGATTTATAATTACGGAGAGAAAAAGAATGCCTGACCCCGAGGGGAGATCCCTCATCTTAAATACCCCGTACCCCCAAACAAAACAACAGCTTAGGGGATTTTTAGGAAGGACCGGGTTTTGCAGGATCTGGATTCCTAATTATGGCAATCTGGCCAGAACCCTATATGAAAATTTAAGGGGGAAAGAGGAAGAGCCACTGGACTGGCATGAGACCTGCAAGGTGGCCTTTAATGCCCTAAAAGAGTCCATCACTACAGCCCCAGCTTTAGGCCTCCCAAACCGGGAGAAGCCTTTTAGACTCTATGTTTCTGAATGGACAGGAACTGCTCTTGGGGTGTTAGAGCAGATGATGGGGCCCGTATTACAACCTGTGGCTTATCTCTCAAAATAACTAGATGAGGTTGCCAGAGGGTGGCCCACTTGCCTCCGGGCAGTAGCAGCAACTGCTCTTATGGTTAAGGAGGCATCTAAGCTGACCCTGGGTCAGCCCACCACAGTGTATACGCCTCACCGGGTGCAAGCAATCTTGGAAATGAAAGGGGACAGGTGGATGACAGGGGGAAGGATCACCCAATACCAAGCCCTCCTCCTTGACACTCCAGAAATAAAGTTGAGGGTCTGCCAGACTTTAAATCCAGCAACCTTACTGCCAGATCCCCCTACCTCCCCTCTGGATCACCAATGCATACAAATCACAGACGACTTATACTCTTCTCGCCGGGACCTATCAGAGACACCTTTATCTGACCCAGAGGAAAACTGGCACACAGATGGCAGCAGTTTTGTAGAAAAGGAAGAGAGGAAAGCAGGATATGCTGTAGTGAGCCTGGAAGAAACTAAGGAAAGTGGGTCTCTTACCCCAGACACCTCAGCCCAGAAAGCTGAATTTTTGCCCTGACAAGAGCTTTGGAGTTAGGAGAAGGAAAGAGGATTAATGTGTGTATGGACTCTAAGTATGCTTTCCTCATTCTGCATGCCCGTGCAGCAATTTGGAAAGAAAGAGGGATGCTCAGTGCCCGAAGCTCTGCTATTAAACACAAAGAGCTCATTCTCAGGCTCCTGGAGGCAGTCAAACTTCCTGCAAAGTTAGCTGTCATCCACTGCAAGAGTCACCAAAAGGGGCAAGAAAAAGAGGCTCATGGAAATAGGAAAGCTGATCAAGAGGCAGGACGAGCTGCCGGGGAAGCTACCTCTGCCACTGCTATCTGCCCCCTTTTCCCCAAGGAAACCCTGACTCCAGATTTTACCCCAGGGGGACATTCCCGATATGCTGAGCGGGGCTGGGAGATTGGGTCACATGGGTGGTTTCAGCCTGATCAGGCCCAAATAATACTCCCTGATTCTCAGGTTTAAAACATTACTAACTCCTTACATAAGAGCGCTCATTTTGGAAAAGATAATCTAGAAATCTTGCTTAAACCTATTCTCTCCCATCCGCAGTTAGCTAAGGTTGTTAAACAGGTCACACAAAATTGTGACACCAGTCTAAAAAATAACCCAAAAACCAGACCTCCTCTAATTACACCTATCCATCATCGGGGATCATACCCAGGAGTTGACTGGCAAGTAGAATTTACAGCCATGCCCAAGACCCAAGGGTTTTCTTACTTGCTAGTCTTTATTGACACATTCACAGGATGGATCGAAGCGTTCCCTACTGAGACAGAGAAAGCTACAGAAGTCTGTAAAGCTCTGCTGAAGGAGATAGTGCCTAGGTTTGGGCTGCCTCGGTCACTTCAGAGTGACAACGGGCCCTCACTTACAGCCACGATACCCCAGAACCTAGCCGCATGCTTATGCATAAAATACCAGCTCCGCTCATCCTGGAGGCCTCAAGCTTCAGGAAAGGTAGAGAGAGCCAACCAGACTCTTAAAAGGGCTCTGGCTAAGCTATGTCAGAAACACATAATAAGTGGACACATATGCTGCCCATAGCCCTCATGAGGCTATGGACATCCCCCAAACGGCCACTATTGTTAAGTCCTTATGAAATGATGTATGGACGACCATTCTTAACTTCTGATTTGTTTCTTGACGAGGATGCCAATACACTCTTAAAACATATAATTGACCTGGGAATGTTTCAGCAAGATCTCCAACGGTATGGAGAACAAACCACAGGAAGACTTGAAAAATCCCCAGGTAAAGCCAGGGGATCAAGTATCAGTAAAGACCTGGCAAGAAAAAGGGAGTCCAAAACAGCTGACCGAGAAATGGACAGGGCCATATCAGGTTGTTCTAGTGACTTCAGCTGCTGTAAAAGTGAAGGGTCTATCTGCCTGGGTCCACAAATCTAGAATAAAACCCTATGGCCTACAGGAGGGGGAGACAGAAACTGAGACTCCAAAGCCAGAGGACAGCTATTCCTGTGAACCTGTTGAAGATCTCAGGCTCTTGTTCAAGCAGAACCCCATCAATCCTGCCTCAGATAAGTAAAATGCATCATATGATGTTCTTCCTCTTTCTAATCATATCTCCCTGTATGGCTATTGATCTCTCCCTAAACGAGGCATGTTCACTTGCAAACCACACTGCTTCTCAACTGAACCTAAGCAGCCCGGGCTGCATCTGCATTAATGACAAGGTTGGGGGTATGTCCAACCCATCCCAGGGTATCACTATCAAAGGCCCACCCTTCCAGCCGAGCTATGGGCTGTTACTCAGCGCCCCCATGTGGTCGTAATATGGCCTTTTGGGGAAAGGGGGAAAAAAAACTTCATGTCTTGGTACCAGCAACAACTGTCTCTATTTACCCCCTGGATGACATCTGCAAACCCACCTGAGCCCTTATTTTCTCTCATGACTAACATCCCCCAAGTGACGATCCCTATCTCTCTAAAAAGCCACTCCCTAACAGGGGTGTCAGTGAGAAATCTAGACGACTCACAATGTGGGGTGACCGTCACTGTTGAAATTGATGGGAAAACCGGGACAGGCCCTGCAGCTGGGAGACCAGCCGACGCCCCCCCCGGCCAGCACGCGCCTGGCCTGGCCCGGGGCACTTCCCGGACCCCGAGCGGCCTGGCGAGGCTGCGGGAGCTCTGGCGGGGGTTGGGGAGGGGGGTGGCTTGAGTGGGGAGGACGTCTCGGTGCCCCCCCAACCCCCGCCCCCCACCATCCCGTTCGCAGCTCAGGGTCACGTGGCTCCGGACGAGCGGGGCGTCGGCCCGGGGCTGCGGTCCCCGGAGCCTCCTGTGGGCTTAGGGGCAGCCCAGCCGGGGCCCCAGGCGCCCATCCTGCCAGCTGTGCAAACCCCCTGGAGTGCCTCAGCCCCGCCCTGTCCCCAAACCAAGGCCCGCCCTGCCCCCACGCCACGGGCCCAGCACAGGACCTTCCTGAGCGAGCGGACGAGCGACAGCCAGGCACACGGACAGGCACTCACACGCACCCACGCCAGGTGAGACAGAGGCAAAAAGAGTCGAGGGTTCAGAGAGAGACTGGAAGACAGCGTGTGGGCAGGGGTGGCCTCGGGCAGGATGCCGGGCAGCTGCAGAGACCACCCGGCCCTGAGCAGCCAAAGTGATGGGGGCGGGGGGAGGCCACTGAGCAGCGGCGGGCCTGGAGAGGCCCAGGGTGGGAGGACACCTGAGATCTCCGCGCTCCGCGCCCCGCCCACCTCCCCCCAACCCCCTGCACGCATGCCACGCCGGGGCGCTCTGACACTAGCTTCTCTGGAGTTTTGTCACTTGAATTTCTCTCCCTCTGCTCAACTGAGTGATGACAGTGTATTGAACAGCTAGGTCATTTCCAAATAAATTAAGCTTAGTGTTTCACAGGACACCCGGACATGTATTCAGAGACCAGCACGGATGCATGGACACCAACCTTGGTAACTGGACAACCAGTGGGAAATTACTGTCTGACTCAGGAGAGAGAAAGAAACCCGAACAGATGGAATGAAATGAACAGAAACACAGGCTTTGCAACTCACACCCTAATTCAATTACCAGAAAATAAACAACACTATAACCATTTTAGAAAAACAATAGACCTCTCCATGACCTTTGGTCGGGTGAGGAGTTCAAACACACAGCAAAAAAAAGCCAACTTTTCCAAGTCGTGAATATGTTAGTTCACACATTGACTTTTACATTGAAATGTGTAACAAATAAACTTAAAATCATTGACTCACTACATAAGCATAAAATTTATATTTTAAATATAAAATATGTTCTATAGTATTCAGGAAGCATTTGGCACATCTGTAAGTGTATCAGACCCAAAACTGGAACGTAGTGGAAGAGTCAGGATAGTCTAAAAATGAATCCCTAACTAAAAGGAACACACAGGATTACTGTAGATAAAAAAGGTTAAAGAAGAGAAGCTAGAAATCAGTCAATAAATGTCTTAGGGGTTAGCTTAGAGTGACTAGCCTCTGCGTGACTCTTTAAATTTTTCATGTTTGCAGCTTCCAAATTTTCCATTTGGAGAATAATACTTTCGCCTCCAAACCAGAGAGACTTGGGGACACAAAGGTAGAAGTCGATAATTTTCTTTGCCTATGTCTGAATATTTACAGTCAGAGGTAGAAAAGGAGGAGTCTGTCCCTTGTCTAGATGATGTCAATCCCTAGGTGTGGGATGTCTCCAGCCCTGGTTTAGCCATAAATGTTCCACCAGTAAAGGTTTCTCTGAGACCAAATGCTCCCTAGCCCTGGAAAAGACAATATCCCTTAAAACCAGTAGCTCTTGAGGGTCTTAAACCATTAGTTAACAAATACCGAGATACTGGAACTCGAATCAGCTATGAGTCCCCCTGCAACACCCCAATCTTGCCCGTTCAAAAACCAGATGGATCTTACCGATTCGTCCAGGATCTAAGAGCTGTTAATGAAGCTGTGGTTCCCATCCACCCCATAGTCCCAAACCCATATACCCTCCTATCCCAAGTCCCAGGAAATGCCAAGTACTTCTCAGTCTTGGGCCTTCAAGGTGCTATCTTTTGCATGCCTCTCCATCCTGAATCCCAAAAACTCTGTGCTTTTGAGTGGCGGGACTTGGAAACAAGAGAGACCATACAACTCTCGACTGGACTCGACTACCCCAAGGGTTTAGGGACAGCCCTCATATCTTCGGGACTTCCTCGGGGAGAGAACTAAGGGAATTAACTTTAACAAACAGTAGTCTAATACAGTATGTGGATGACTTGCTCATAGCTAGGCCAGATTATACCAGCTCTCAAATGGACACTATTTAAAACGCTAACTTTCCTGTATGAAAAGGGTTATCGAGTATCCCCCAAGTAGGCTCAGATTAGCTTAACCCAAGTAAAATACCTTGGATTTATAATTACTGAGAGAAAAAGAATGCCTGAACCCGAGGGGAGATCCCTCATCTTAAATACCCCGTACCCCCAAACAAAACAACAGCTTAGGGGATTTTTAGGAAGGACCAGGTTTTGCAGGATCTGGGTTCCTAATTATGGCAATCTGGCCAGACCCCTATATGAAAATTTAAGGGGGAAAGAGGAAGAGCCACTCGACTGGCATGAGACCTGCAAGTTGGCCTTTAATGCCCTAAAAGAGTCCATCACTACAGCCCCAGCTTTAGGCCTCCCCAACCTGGAGAAGCCTTTTAGACTCTATGTTTCTGGAAGGACAGGAACTGCTCTTGGGGTGTTAGAGCAGATGATGGGGCCCGTATTACAACCTGTGGCTTATCTCTCAAAATAACTAGATGAGGTGGCCAGAGGGTGGCCCACTTGCCTCCGGGCAGTAGCAGCCACTGCTCTTCTGGTTAAGGAGGCATCTTACCTGACCCTGGGTCAGCCCATCACAGTGTATACGCCTCACCAGGTGTAAGCAGTCTTGGAAACGAAAGGGGACAGGTGGATGACAGGGGGAAGGATCACCCAATACCAAGCCCTCCTCCTTGACACTCCAGAAATAAAGTTGAGGGTCTGCCAGACTTTAAATCCAGCAACCTTACTGCCAGATCCCCCTAACTCTTCTCTGGATCACCAATGCATACAAATCACAGACGAGTTATACTCTTCTCGCTGGGACCTATCAGAGACACCTTTATCTGACCCAGAGGAAAACTGGCACACAGATGGCAGCAGTTTTGTAGAAAAAGGAGAGAGGAAAGCAGGATATGCTGTAGTGAGCCTGGAAGAAACTAAGGAAAGTGGGTCTCTTCCCCCAGACACCTCAGCCCAGAAAGCTGAACTTTTTGCCCTGACAAGAGCTATGGAGTTAGGAGAAGGAAAGAGGATTAATGGGTGTATGGACTCTAAGTATGCTTTCCTCATTCTGCATGCCCATGCAGCAATTTGGAAAGAAAGAGGGATGCTCAGTGCCCGAAGCTCTGATATCAAACACAGCGAGCTCATTCTCAGGCTCCTGGAGGCTGTCAAACTTCCTGCAAAATTAGCTGTCATCCACTGCAAGAGTCACCAAAAGGGGCAAGAAAAAGAGGCTCAGGGAAATAGGAAAGCTGATCAAGAGGCAGGACGAGCTGCCGGAGAAGCTACCTCTGCCACTGCTATTTGCCCCCTTTTCCCCAAGGAAACTCTGACTGCAGATTTTACCCCAGGGGGACATTCCCGATATGCTGAGCGGGGATGGGAGATTGGGTCACATGGGTGATTTCAGCCTGATCAGGCCCAAATAATACTCCCTGATTCTCAGGTTTAAAACATTAATAACTCCTTACATAAGAGCGCAAATTTTGGAAAAGATAATCTAGAAATCTTGCTTAAGCCTATTCTCTCCCATCCCCAGTTAGCTAAGGTTGTTAAACAGGTCACGCAAAATTGTGACACCTGTCTAAAAAATAACCCAAAAACCAGACCTCCTCTAATTACACCTGTCCATCATCAGGGATCATACCCAGGAATTGACTGGCAAGTAGAATTTACAGCCATGCCCAAGACCCAAGGGTTTTCTTTCTTGCTAGTCTTTATTGACACATTCACAGGATGGATCGAAGCATTCCCTAATGAGACTGAGAGAGCTACAGAAGTCTGTAAAGCTCTGCTGAAGGAGATAGTGCCTAGGTTTGGGCTGCCTCGGTCACTTCAGAGTGACAACGGGCCCTCACTTACAGCCACGATACCACAGAACCTAGCCGCATGCTTAGGCATAAAATACCGGCTCCGCTCATCCTGGAGGCCTCAAGCTTCAGGAAAGGTAGAGAGAGCCAACCAGACTCTTAAAAGGGCTCTGGCTAAGCTATGTCAGAAACACATAATAAGTGGACACATATGCTGCCCATAGCCCTCATGAGGCTACGGACATCCCCCAAACGGCCACTATTGTTAAGTCCTTATGAAATGATGTATGGACGACCATTCTTAACTTCTGATTTGTTTCTTGACGAGGATGCCAATACACTCTTAAAACATATAATTGACCTTGGAAGGTTTCCGCAAGAACTCCAAAGGTATGGAGAACAAACCACAGGAAGACTTGAAAAATCCCCAGGTAAAGCCAGTGGATCAAGTATCAGTAAAGACCTGGCAAGAAAAAGGGAGTCCAAACCAGCTGTCCGAGAAATGGACAGGGCCATATCAGGTTGTTCTAGTGACTTCAACTGCTGTAAAAGTGAAGGGTCTATCTGCCTGGGTCCACAATTCTAGAATAAAACCCTATGGCCTACAGGAGGGGGAGACAGAAACTGAGACTCCAAAGCCAGAGGACAGCTATTCCTGTGAACCTGTTGAAGATCTCAGGCTCTTGTTCAAGCAGAACCCCATCAATCCTGCCTCAGTTAAGTAAAATGCATCATATGATGTTCTTCCTCTTTCTAATCATATATCCCTGTATGGCTATTGATCTCTCTCTAAACGAGGCATGTTCACTTGCAAACCACACTGCTTCTCAACTGAACCTAAGCAGCCCGGGCTGCATCTGCATTAATGACAAAGGTTGGGGGTAAGTCCAACCCATCCCAGGGTATCACTATCAAAGGGGCACCCTTCCAGCCGAGCTATGGGCTGTTACTCAGCGCCCCCATGTGGTCGTAATATGGCCTTTTGGGGAAAGGGGAAAAAAAACTTCATGTCTTGGTACCAGCAACAACTGTCTCTATTTACCCCCTGGATGACATCTGCAATCCCACCTGAGCCCTTATTTTCTCTCATGACTAACATCCCCCAAGTGACATTCCCTATCTCTCTAAAAAGCCACTCCCTAACAGGGGTGTCAGTGAGAAATCTAGACGACTCACAATGTGGGGTGACCGTCACTGTTGAAACTGATGGGAAAAACCGGGACAGGCCCTGCAGCTGGGAGACCAGCCGATGCCACCCCCGGCCAGCACGCGCCTGGCCCGGCCCGGGGCGCTTCCCGAACCCCGAGCGGCCTGGCGAGGCTGCGGGAGCTCTGGCGGGGGTTGGGGAGGGGGGTGGCTTGAGCGGGGAGGACGTCTCGGTGCCCCCCCACCCCCGCCCCCCACCATCCCGTTCGCTGCTCAGGGTCAAGTGGCTCCGGACGAGCGGGGCGTCGGCCCGGGGCCGCGGTCCCCGGAGACTCCTGCGGGCTTAGGGGCAGCCCAGCCGGGGCCCCAGGCGCCCATCCTGCTGGCTGTGCAAACCCCCTGGAGTGCCTCATCCCCGCCCAGTCCCCAAACTGAGGCCCGCTCTGCCCCCATGCCATGGGCCCAGCACAGGACCTTCCTGAGAGAGCGGACGAGCGACAGCCAGGCACACGGACAGGCACTCGCACGCACCCATGCCAGGTGAGACAGAGGTAGAAAGAGTCGAGGGTTCAGAGAGAGACTGGAAGACAGCGTGTGGGCAGGGGTGTCCTCGGGCAAGATGCCGGGCAGCTGCAGAGACCACCCGGCCCTGAGCAGCCAAAGCGATGGGGGCGGGGGGAGGCCACTGAGCAGCGGCGGGCCTGGAGAGGCCCAGGGTGGGAGGACACCTGAGATCTCCGCGCTCCGCGCCCCGCCCCCCTCCCCCCAACCCCCTGCACGCATGCCACGCCGGGGCGCTCTGACACTAGCTTCTCTGGAGTTTTGTCACTTGAATTTCTCTCCCTCTGCTCAACTGAGTGATGACAGTGTATTGAACAGCTAGGGCATTTCCAAATAAATTAAGCTTAGTGTTTCACAGGACACCCGGACATGTATGGAGAAACCAGTACGGATGCATGGACACCAACCTTGGTAACTGGACAACCAATGGGATATTACTGTCTGACTCAGGAGAGAGAAAGAAACCCGAACAGATGGAATGAAATGAACAGAAACACAGGCTTTGCAACTCACACCCTAATTCAATTACCAGAAAATAAACAACACTATAACCATTTTAGAAAAACAATAGACCTCTCCATGACCTTTGGTCGGGTGAGGAGTTCAAACACACAGCAAAAAAAAGCCAACTTTTCCAAGTCGTGAATATGTTAGATCACACATTGACATTTACATTGAAATGTGTAACAAATAAACTTATAATCATTGACTCACTACATAAGCATGGAAGTATTTTAAATATAAAATATGTTCTATAGTATTCAGGAAGCACTTGGCACATCTCTAAGTGTATCAGACCCAAAACTGGAACGTAGTGGAAGAGTCAGGATAGTCTAAAAATGAATCCCGAACTAAAAGGAACACACAGGATTACTGTAGATAAAAAAGGTTAAAGAAGAGAAGCTAGAAATCAGTCAATAAATGTCTTAGGGGTTAGCTTAGAGTGACTAGCCTCTGCGTGACTCTTTAAATTTTTCATGTTTGCAGCTTCCAAATTTTCCATGGTGAGAATAATACTTTCGCCTCCAAACCAGAGTGACTTGGGGACACAAAGGTAGAAGTCGATAATTTTCTTTGCCTATGTCTGAATATTTACAGTCAGAGGTAGAAGAGGAGGAGTCTGTCCCTTGTCTAGATGAGGTCAATCCCCAGGTGTGGGATGTCTCCAGCCCTGGTTTAGCCATAAATGTTCAACCAGTAAAGATTTCTATGAGACCAAATGCTCCCTAGCTCTGGAAAAGAAAATATCCCTTAAAACCAGAAGCTCTTGAGGGTCTTAGACCACTAGTTAACAAATACCGAGATACTGGAACTCGAATCAGCTGTGAGTCCCCCTGCAACACCCCAAACTTGCCCGTTCAAAAACCAGATGGATCTTACCGATTCATCCAGGATCTAAGAGCTGTTAATGAAGCTGTGGTTCCCATCCACCCCATAGTCCCAAACAAATATACGCTCCTATCCCAAGTCCCAGGAAATGCCAAGTAATTCTCAGTCTTGGACCTTCAAGGTGCTTTCTTTTGCATTCCTCTCCATCCTGAATCCCAAAAACTCTTTGCTTTTGAGTGGCGGGACTTGGAAACAAGAGAGACCATACAACTCTCAACTGGACTCGACTACCCCAAGGGTTTAGGGACAGCCCTCATATCTTCGGGACTTCCTCGGGGAGAGAACTAAGGGAATTAACTTTAACAAACAGTAGTCTAATACAGTATGTGGATGACTTGCTCATAGCTAGGCCAGATTTTACCAGCTCTCAAATGGACACTATTTAAAACGCTAACTTTCCTGTATGAAAAGGGTTATCGAGTATCCCCCAAGTAGGCTCAGATTAGCTTAACCCAAGTAAAATACCTTGGATTTATAATTACGGAGAGAAAAAGAATGCCTGACCCCGAGGGGAGATCCCTCATCTTAAATACCCCGTACCCCCAAACAAAACAACAGCTTAGGGGATTTTTAGGAAGGACCGGGTTTTGCAGGATCTGGATTCCTAATTATGGCAATCTGGCCAGACCCCTATATGAAAATTTAAGGGGGAAAGAGGAAGAGCCACTGGAATGGCATGAGACCTGCAAGGTGGCCTTTAATGCCCTAAAAGAGTCCATCACTACAGCCCCAGCTTTAGGCCTCCCAAACTGGGAGAAGCCTTTTAGACTCTATGTTTCTGAATAGACAGGAACTGCTCTTGGGGTGTTAGGGCAGATGATGGGGCCCGTATTACAACCTGTGGCTTATCTCTCAAAATAACTAGATGAGGTGGCCAGAGGGGGGCCCACTTGCCTCTGGACAGTAGCAGCCACCGCTCTTATGGTTAAGGAGGCATCTTACCTGACCCTGGGTCAGCCCACCACAGTTTATACGCCTCACCGGGTGCAAGCAGTCTTGGAAACGAAAGGGGACAGGTGGATGACAGGGGGAAGGATCACCCAATACCAAGCCCTCCTCCTTGACACTCCAGAAATAAAGTTGAGGGTCTGCCAGACTTTAAATCCAGCAACCTTACTGCCAGATCCCCCTACCTCCCCTCTGGATCACCAATGCATACAAACCACAGACGAGTTATACTCTTCTCGCCGGGACCTATCAGAGACACCTTTATCTGACCCAGGGGAAAACTAGCACACAGATGGCAGCAGTTTTGTAGAAAAGGGAGAGAGGAAAGCAGGATATGCTGTAGCGAGCCTGGAAGAAACTAAGGAAAGTGGGTCTCTTCCCCCAGACACCTCAGCCCAGAAAGCTGAACTTTTTGCCCTGACAAGAGCTTTGGAGTTAGGAGAAGGAAAGAGGATTAATGTGTGTATGGACTCTAAGTATGCTTTCCTCATTCTGCATGCCCGTGCAGCAATTTGGAAAGAAAGAGGGATGCTCAATGCCCGAAGCTCTGCTATTAAACACAAAGAGCTCATTCTCAGGCTCCTGGAGGCAGTCAAACTTCCTGCAAAATTAGCTGTCATCCACTGCAAAAGTCACCAAAAGGTGCAAGAAAAAGTGGCTCAGGGAAATAGGAAAGCTGATCAAGAGGCAGGACGAGCTGCCGGGGAAGCTACCTCTGCCACTGCTATCTGCCCCTTTTTCCCCAAGGAAATCCTGACTCCAGATTTTACCCCAAGGGGACATTCCCGATATGCTGAGCGGGGCTGGGAGATTGGGTCACATGGGTGGTTTCAGCCTGAAAAGTCCCAAATACTACTCCCTGATTCTCAGGTTTAAAACATTACTAACTCCTTACATAAGAGCGCCCATTTTGGAAAAGATAATCTAGAAATCTTGCTTAAGCCTAATCTCTCCCATCCACAGTTAGCTAAGGTTGTTAAACAAGTCACACAAAATTGTGACACCTGTCTAAAAAATAACCCAAAAACCAGACCTCCTCTAATTACACCTGTCCAACATCGGGGATCATACCCAGGAGCGGACTGGCAAGTAGAATTTACAGCCATGCCCAAGACCAAGGGATTTCTTACTTGCCTGTCTTTATTGACACATTCACAGGATGGATCGAAGCGTTCCCTACTGAACAGATAGAGCTACAGAAGTCTGTAAAGCTCTGCTGAAGGAGATAGTGCCTGGGTTTGGGCTGCCTCGGTCACTTCAGAGTGACAACGGGCCCTCACTTACAGCCACGATACCCCAGAACCTAGCCGCATGCTTAGGCATAAAATACCAGCTCCGCTCATCCTGGAGGCCTCAAGCTTCAGGAAAGGTAGAGAGAGCCAACCAGACTCTTAAAAGGGCTCTGGCTAAGCTATGTCAGAAACACATAATAAGTGGACACATATGCTGCCCATAGCCCTCATGAGTCTACGGAGATCTCCCAAACGGCCACTTTTTTTAAGTCCTTATGAAATGATGTATGGACGACCATTCTTAACTTCTGATTTGTTTCTTGACAAGGATGCCAATACACTCTTAAAACATATAATTGACCCGGAAGGTTTCCGCAAGTACTCCAACGGTAAGGAGAACAAACCACAGGAAGACTTGAAAAATCCCCAGGTAAAGCCAGGGGATCAAGTATCAGTAAAGACCTGGCAAGAAAAAGGGAGTCCAAACCAGCTGTCCGAGAAATGGACAGGGCCATATCAGGTTGTTCTAGTGACTTCAACTGCTGTAAAAGTGAAGGGTCTATCTGCATGGGTCCACAATTCTAGAATAAATCCCTATGGCCTACAGGAGGGGGAGACAGAAACTGAGACTCCAAAGCCAGAGGACAGCTATTCCTGTGAACCTGTTGAAGATCTCAGGCTCTTGTTCAAGCAGAACCCCATCAATCCTGCCTCAGATAAGTAAAATGCATCATATGATGTTCTTCCTCTTTCAAATCATATCTCCCTGTATGGCTATTGATCTCTCCCTAAACGAGGCATGTTCACTTGCAAACCACACTGCTTCTCAACTGAACCTAAGTAGCCCGGGCTGCATCTGCATTAATGACAAAGGTTGGGGGTATGTCCAACCCATCCCAGGGTATCAATATCAAAGGCCCACCCTTCCAGCCGAGCTATGGGCTGTTACTCAGCGCCCCCATGTGGTCGTAATATGGCCTTTTGGAGAAAGGGGGAAAAAAAACTTCATGTCTTGGTACCAGCAACCACTGTCTCTATTTACCCCCTGGATGACATCTGCAATTCCAACTGAGCTCTTATTTTCTCTCATGACTAACATCCCCCAAATGACCTTCCATATCTCTCTAAAAAGCCACTCCCTAACAGGGGTGTCAGTGAGAAATCTAGACGACTCACAAGGTGGGGTGATCGTCACTGTTGAAACTGATGGGAAAAACCGGGACAGGCCCTGCAGCTGGGAGACCAGCCGACGCCACCCCCGGCCAGCACGCGCCTGGCCCGGCCCGGGGCGCTTCCCGGACCCCGAGCGGCCTGGCGAGGCTTCGGGATCTCTGTCGGGGTTTGGGGAGTTGGGTGGCTTGAGCGGGGAGGACGTCTCGGTGGCCCCCCACCCCCCGCCCCCCACCATCCCGTTCGCTGCTCACTGTCACGTGGCTCCGGACGAGCGGGGCGTCGGCACGGGGCCCCGTTCCCCGGAGCCTCCTGCGGGCTTAGGGCCAGCCCAGCCGGGGCCCCAGGCGCCCATCCTGCCGGCTGTGCAAACCCCCTGGAGTGCCTCAGCCCTGCCCTGTCCCCAAACCGAGGCCCGCCCTGCCCCCACGCCACGGGCCCAGCACAGGACTTTCCTGAGAGAGTGGACGAGCGACAGCCAGGCACACGGACAGGCACTCGCAAGCACCCACGCCAGGTGAGACAGAGGCAGAAAGAGTCGAGGGTTCAGAGAGAGACTGGAAGACAGCGTGTGGGCAGGGGGAGCCTCGGGCAGGATGCCGGGCAGCTGCAGAAACCACCCGGACCTGAGCAGCCAAAGAGATGGGGGCGGAGGGAGGCCACTGATCAGCGGCGGGCCTGGAGAGGCCCAGGGTGGGAGGACACCTGAGATCTCTGAGCTCCGCGCCCCGCCCCCCTCCCCCCAACCCCCTGCACGCATGCCACGCCGGGGCACTCTGACACTAGCTTCTCTGGAGTTTTGTCACTTGAATTTCTCTCCCTCTGCTCAACTGAGTGATGACAGTGTATAGAATAGCTAGTCCATTTCCAAATAAATTAAGCTTAGTGTTTCACAGGACACCCGGACATGTATGGAGAGACCAGCATGGATGCATGGACACCAACCTTGGTAACTGGACAACCAATGGGAAATTACTGTCTGACTCAGGAGAGAGAAAGAAACCCGAACTGATGGAATGAAATGAACAGAAACACAGGCTTTGCAACTCACACCCTAATTCAATTACCAGAAAATAAACAACACTATAACCATTTTAGAAAAACAATAGACCTCTCTATGACCTTTGGTCGGGTGAGGAGTTCAAACACACAGCAAAAAAAAGCCAAGTTTTCCAAGTCGTGAATATGTTAGTTCACACATTGAATTTTACATTGAAATGTGTAACAAATAAACTTAAAATCATTGACTCACTACATAAGCATGGAAGTATTTTAAATATAAAATATGTTCTGTAGTATTCAGGAAGCACTTGGCACATCTCTAAGTGTATCAGACCCAAAACTGGAACGTAGTGGAAGAGTCAGGATAGTCTAAAAATGAATCCCTAACTAAAAGGAACACACAGGATTACTGTAGTTAAAAAGGTTAAAGAAGAGAAGCTAGAAATCAGTCAATAAATGTCTTAGGGGTTAGCTTAGAGTGACTAGCCTCTGCGTGACTCTTTAAATTTTTCATGTTTGCAGCTTCCAAATTTTCCATTTTGAGAATAATACTTTCGCCTCCAAACCAGCGTGACTTGGGGACACAAAGGTAGAAGTCGATAATTTTCTTTGCCTATGTCTGAATATTTACAGTCAGAGGTAGAAAAGGAGGAGTCTGTCCCTTGTCTAGATGATGTCAATCCCCAGGTAGGGGATGTCTCCAGCCCTGGTTTAGCCATAAATGTTCCACCAATAAAGATTTCTCTGAGACCAAATGCTCCCTAGCCCTGGAAAAGACAATATCCCTTAAAACCAGTAGCTCTTGAGTGTCTTAAACCATTAGTTAACAAATACCGAGATACTGGAACTCGAATCAGCTATGAGTCCCCCTGCAACACCCCAATCTTGCCCGTTCAAAAACCAGATGGATCTTACCGATTCGTCCAGGATCTAAGAGCTGTTAATGAAGCTGTGGTTCCCATCCACCCCATAGTCCCAAACCCATATACCCTCCTATCCCAAGTCCCAGGAAATGCCAAGTACTTCTCAGTCTTGGTCCTTCAAGGTGCTTTCTTTTGCATTCCTCTCCATCCTGAATCCCAAAAACTCTTTGCTTTTGAGTGGCGGGACTTGGAAACAAGAGAGACCATACAACTCTCGACTGGACTCGACTACCCCAAGGGTTTAGGGACAGCCCTCATATCTTCGGGACTTCCTCGGGGAGAGAACTAAGGGAATTAACTTTAACAAACAGTAGTCTAATACAGTATGTGGATGACTTGCTCATAGCTAGGCCAGATTTTACCAGCTCTCAAATGGACACTATTTAAAACGCTACATTTCCTGTATGAAAAGTGTTATCGAGTATCCCCCAGGTAGGCTCAGATTAGCTTAACCCAAGTAAAATACCTTGGATTTATAATTACGGAGAGAAAAAGAATGCCTGACCCCGAGGGGAGATCCCTCATCTTAAATACCCCGTACCCCCAAACAAAACAACAGCTTAGGGGATTTTTAGGAAGGACCGGGTTTTGCAGGATCTGGATTCCTAATTATGGCAATCTGGCCAGACCCCTATATGAAAATTTAAGGGGGAAAGAGGAAGAGCCACTCGACTGGCATGAGACCTGCAAGGTGGCCTTTAATGCCCTAAAAGAGTCCATCACTACAGCCCCAGCTTTAGGCCTCCCCAACCTGGAGAATCCTTTTAGACTCTATGTTTCTGGAAGGACAGGAACTGCTCTTGGGGTGTTAGAGCAGATGATGGGGCCCGTATTACAACCTGTGGCTTATCTCTCAAAATAACTAGATGAGGTGGCCAGAGGCGGGCCCACTAGCCTCCGGGCAGTAGCAGCCACCGCTCTTATGGTTAAGGAGGCATCTAAGCTGAGCCTGGGTCAGCCCACCACAGTGTATACGCCTCACCAGGTGCAAGCAGTCTTGGAAACGAAAGGGGACAGGGAGATGACAAGGGGAAGGATCACCCAATACCAAGCCCTCCTTCTTGACACTCCAGAAAAAAATTTGAGGGTCTGCCAGACTTTAAATCCAGCAACCTTACTGCCAGATCCCCCTACCTCCCCTCTGAATCACCAATGCATACAAATCACAGACGAGTTATACTCTTCTCGCCGGGACCTATCAGAGACACCTTTATCTGACCCAGAGGAAAACTGGCACACAGATGGCAGCAGTTTTGTAGAAAAGGGAGAGAGGAAAGCAGGATATGCTGTAGCGAGCCTGGAAGAAACTAAGGAAAGTGGGTCTCTTCCCCCAGACACCTCAGCCCAGAAAGCTGAACTTTTTGCCCTGACAAGAGCTTTGGAGTTAGGAGAAGGAAAGAGGATTAATGTGTGTATGGACTCTAAGTATGCTTTCCTCATTCTGCCTGCCCGTGCAGCAATTTGGAAAGAAAGAGGGATGCTCAGTGCCCGAAGCTCTGCTATTAAACACAAAGAGCTCATTCTCAGGCTCCTGGAGGCAGTCAATCTTCCTGCAAAATTAGCTGTCATCCACTGCAAGAGTCACCAAAAGGTGCAAGAAAAAGAGGCTCAGGGAAATAGGAAAGCTGATCAAGAGGCAGGATGAGCTGCCGGGGAAGTTACCTTGACACTGCTATCTGCCCCCTTTTCCCCAAGGAAACCCTGACTCCAGATTTTACCTCAGGGGGACATTCCCCATATGCTGAGCGGGGCTGGGAGATTGGGTCACATGGGTGATTTCAGCCTGATCAGGCCCAAATAATACTCCCTGATTCTCAGGTTTAAAACATTAATAACTCCTTACATAAGAGGGCCCATTTTGGAAAAGATAATCTAGAAATCTTGCTTAAGCCTATTCTCTCCCATCCCCAGTTAGCTAAGGTTGTTTAACAGGTCACACAATATTGTGACACTTGTCTAAAAAATAACGCAAAAACCAGAACTCCTCTAATTACACCTGTCCATCATCGGGGATCATACCCAGTAGTGGACTGGCAAGTAGAATTTACAGCCATGCCCAAGACCCAAGGGTTTTCTTACTTGCTAGTCTTTATTGACACATTCACAGGATGGGTCGAAGCGTTCCCTACTGAGACTGAGAGAGCTACCGAAGTCTGTAAAGCTCTGCTGAAGGAGATAGTGCCTAGGATTGGGCTGCCTCCGTCACTTCAGTGTGACAACGGGCCCTCACTTACAGCCACGATACCCCAGAACCTAGCCGCATGCTTAGGCATAAAATACCAGCTCCGCTCATCCTGGAGGCCTCAAGCTTCAGGAAAGGTAGAGAGAGCCAACCAGACTCTTAAAAGGGCTCTGGCTAAGCTATGTCAGAAACACATAATAAGTGGACACATATGCTGCCCATAGCCCTCATGAGGCTACGGACATCCCCCAAACGGCCACTATTGTTAAGTCCTTATGAAATGATGTATGGACGACCATTCTTAACTTCTGATTTGTTTCTTGACGAGGATGCCAATACACTCTTAAAACATATAATTGACCTGGGAAGGTTTCAGCAAGAACTCCAACGGTATGGAGAACAAACCACAGGAAGACTTGAAAAATCCCCAGGTAAAGCCAGGGGATCAAGTATCAGTAAAGACCTGGCAAGAAAAAGGGAGTCCAAACCAGCTGTCCGAGAAATGGACAGGGCCATATCAGGTTGTTCTAGTGACTTCAACTGCTGTAAAAGTGAAGGGTCTATCTGCCTGGGTCCACAATTCTAGAATAAAACCCTATGGCCTACAGGAGGGGGAGACAGAAACTGAGACTCCAAAGCCAGAGGACAGCTATTCCTGTGAACCTGTTGAAGATCTCAGGCTCTTGTTCAAGCAGAACCCCATCAATCCTGCCTCAGATAAGTAAAATGCATCATATGATGTTCTTCCTCTTTCTAATCATATCTCCCTGTATGGCTATTGATCTCTCCCTAAACGAGGCATGTTCACTTGCAAACCACACTGCTTCTCAACTCAACCTAAGCAGCCCGGGCTGCATCTGCATTAATGACAAAGGTTGGGGGTATGTCCAACCCATCCCAGGGTATCAATATCAAAGGCCCACCGTTCCAGCCGAGCTATGGGCTGTTACTCAGCGCCCCCATGTGGTCGTAATTTGGCCTTTTTGGAAAAGGGGAAAAAAAAACTTCATGT
This sequence comes from Muntiacus reevesi, assembly GCF_963930625.1. Lineage (NCBI taxonomy): Eukaryota > Metazoa > Chordata > Mammalia > Artiodactyla > Cervidae > Muntiacus > Muntiacus reevesi. The sequence continues at coordinate 368,259 of NW_027077935.1, forward strand.
CTTGGTACCAGCAACAACTGTCTCTATTTACCCCCTGGATGACATCTGCAATCCCACCTGAGCCCTTATTTTCTCTCATGACTAACATCCCCCAGTGACCTTCCCTATCTCTCTAAAAAGCCACTCCCTAACAGAGGTGTCAGTGAGAAATCTAGACGACTCACAATGTGGGGTGATCGTCACTGTTGAAACTGATGGGAAAAACTGGGACTGACCCTGCAGCTGGGAGACCAGCCGACGCCACCCCTGGCCAGCACGCGCCTGGCCCGGCCCGGGGTGCTTCTCAGACCCCGAGCGGCCTGGCGAGGCTGCGGGAGCTCTGGCGGGGGTTGGGGAGGGGGGTGGCTTGAGCGGGGAGGACGACTCTGTGCCCCCCACCCCCCGCCCCCCACCATCCCGTTCGCTGCTCAGGGTCACGTGGCTCCGGACGAGCGGGGCATTGGCCCAGGGCCGCGGTCCCCAGAGCTTCCTGCGGGCTTAGGGGCAGGCCAGCCGGGGCCCCAGGCGCCCATCCTGCCGGCTGTGCAAATCCCCTGGAGTGCCTCAGCCCCGCCCTGTACCCAAACCGAGGCCCGCCCTGCCCCCACGCCACGGGCCCAGCACAGGACCTTCCTGAGAGAGCGGACGAGTGACAGCCAGGCACACGGACAGGCACTCGCACGCACCCACGCCAGGTGAGACAGAGGCAGAAAGAGTCGAGGGTTCAGAGAGAGACTGCAAGACAGCGTGTGGGCAGGGGTGGCCTCGGGCACGATGCCGGGCAGCTGCAGAGACCACCCGGCCCTGAGCAGCCAAAGCGATGGGGGCGGGGGGAGGCCACTGAGCAGCGGCTGACCTGGAGAGGCCCAGGGAGGGAGGACACCTGGGACCTCCACGCTCCGCCCACCGCCCCCTCCCCCCAACCCCCTGCACGCATGCCACGCCAGGGCGCTCTGACACTAGCTTCTCTGGAGTTTTGTCACTTGAATTTCTCTCCCTCTGCTCAACTGAGTGATGACAGTGTATTGAACAGCTAGGTCAATTCCAAATAAATTAAGCTTAGTGTTGCACAGGACACCCGGACATGTATGGAGAGACGAGCACGGATGCATGGACACCAACCTTGGTAACTGGACAATGGGAAATTACTGTCTGACTCAGGAGAGAGAAAGAAACCCGAACAGATGGAATGAAATGAACAGAAACACAAGCTTTGCAACTCACACCCTAATTAAATTACCAGAAAATAAACAACACTATAACCATTTTAGAAAAACAATAGACCTCTCCATGACCTTTGGTCGGGTGAGGAGTTCAAACACACAGCAAAAAGAAGCCAACTTTTCCAAGTCGTGAATATGTTAGTTCACACATTGACTTTTACATTGAAATGTGTAACAAATAAACTTAAAATCATTGACTCACTACATAAGCATGGAAGTATTTTAAACATAAAATATGTTCTACAGTGTTCAGGAAGCACTTGGCACTTCTGTAAGTGTATCAGACCCAAAACTGGAACATAGTGGAAGAGTCAGGATAGTCTAAAAATGAATCCCTAACTAAAAGGAACACACAGGATTACTGTAGATAAAAAATGTTAAAGAAGAGAAGCTAGAAATCAGTCAATAAATGTCTTAGGGGTTAGCTTAGAGTGACTAGCCTCTGCGTGACTCTTTAAATTTTTCATGTTTGCAGCTTCCAAATTTTCCATGGTGAGAATAATACTTTCGCCTCCAAACCAGAGTGACTTGGGGACACAAAGGTAGAAGTCGATAATTTTCTTTGCATCTGTCTGAATATTTACAGTCAGAGGTAGAAAAGGAGGAGTCTGTCCCTTGTCTAGATGATGTAAATCCCCAGTTGTGGGATGTATCCAGCCCTGGTTTAGCCATAAATATTCCACCAGTAAAGATTTCTCTGAGACCAAATGGTCCCTAGCCCTGGAAAAGACAATATCCCTTAAAACCAGAAGCTCTTGAGTGTCTTAGGCCATTAGTTAACAAATACCAATATACTGGAACTCGAATCAGCTGTGAGTCCCCCTGCAACACCCCAATCTTGCCCGTTCAAAAACCAGATGGATCTTACCGATTCGTCCAGGATCTAAGAGCTGTTAATGAAGCTGTGGTTCCCATCCACCCCATAGTCCCAAACCCATATACCCTCCTATCCCAAGTCCCAGGAAATGCCAAGTACTTCTCAGTCTTGGACCTTCAAGGTGCTTTCTTTTGCATTCCTCTCCATCCTGAATCCCAAAAACTCTTTGCTATTGAGTGGCGGGACTTGGAAACAAGAGAGACCATACAACTCTCGACTGGACTCGACTACCCCAAGGGTTTAGGGACAGCCCTCATATCTTCGGGACTTCCTCGGGGAGAGAACTAAGGGAATTAACTTTAACAAACAGTAGTTTAATACAGTATGTGGATGACTTGCTCATAGCTAGGCCAGATTTTACCAGCTCTCAAATGGACACTATTTAAAACGCTAACTTTCCTGTATGAAAAGGGTTATCGAGTATCCCCCAAGTAGGCTCAGATTAGCTTAACCCAAGTAAAATACCTTGGATTTATAATTACGGAGAGAAAAAGAATGCCTGACCTCGAGGGGAGATCCCTCATCTTAAATACCCCGTACCCCCAAACAAAACAACAGATTAGGGGATTTTTAGGAAGGACCGGGTTTTGCAGGATCTGGATTCCTAATTATGGCAATCTGGCCAGACCCCTATATGAAAATTTAAGGGGGAAAGAGGAAGAGACACTCGACTGGCATGAGACCTGCAAGGTGGCATTTAATGCCCTAAAAGAGTCCATCACTACAGCCCCAGCTTTAGGCCTCCCCAACCTGGAGAAGCCTTTTAGACTCTATGTTTCTGGAAGGACAAGAACTGCTCTTGGGGTGTTAGGGCAGATGATGGGGCCCGTATTACAACCTGTGGCTTATCTCTCAAAATAACTAGATGAGGTGGCCAGAGGGTGGCCCACTTGCCTCCAGGCAGTAGCAGCCACCGCTCTTATGGTTAAGGAGGCATCTCGGCTGACCCTGGGTCAGCCCACCACAGTGTATATGCCTCACCGGGTGCAAGCAGTCTTGGAAACGAAAGGGGACAGGTGGATGACAGGGGGAAGGATCACTCAATACCAAGCCCTCCTCCTTGACACTCCAGAAATAAAGTTGAAGGTCTGCCAGACTTTCAATCCAGCAACCTTACTGCCAGATACCCCACTTTCCCTCTGGATCACCAATGCATACAAATCACAGACGAGTTATACTCTTCTCACCGGGACCTATCAGAGACACCGTTATCTGACCCAGAGCAAAACTGGTACACATATGGAAGCAGTTTTGTAGAAAAGGGAGAGAGGAAACAGGATATGGTGTAGCGAGCCTGGAAGAAACTAAGGAAAGTGGGTCTCTTCCCCCAGACACCTCAGCCCAGAAAGCTGAACTTTTTCCCTGACAAGAGCTTTGGAGTTAGGCGAAGGAAAGAAGATTAATGTGTATATGGACTCTAAGTATGCTTTCCACATTCCGCATGCCCATGCAGCAATTGGGAAAGAAAGAGAGATGCTCAGTGCCCGAAGGTCTCCTATTGAACACAAAGAGCTCATTCTCAGGCTCCTGGAGGCAGTCAAACTTCCTGCAAAATTAGCTGTCATCCACTGCAAGAGTCACCAAAATGGGCAAGAAAGAGAAGCTCAAGGAAATAGGAAAGCTGATCAAGAGGCAGGACGAGCTGCTGGGGAAGCTACCTCTGCCACTGCTATCTGCCCCCTTTTCCCCAAGGAAACCCTGACTCCAGATTTTACCCCAGGGTGACATTCCCGATATGCTGAGCAGAGCTGGGAGATTGGGTCACATGGGTGATTTCAGCGTGATCAGGCCCAAATAATACTCCCTGATTCTCAGGTTTAAAGAATTACTAACACCTTACATAAAATCACCCATTTTGGAAGAGATAATCTAGAGATCTTGCGTAAGTCTATTCTCTACCATCCCCAGTTAGCTAAGGTTGTTAAACAGGTCACACAAAATTGTGACACCTGTCTAAAAAATAACCCAAAAACCAGACCTCCTCTAATTACACCTGTCCAACATCGGGGATCATACCCAGGAGCGGACTGGCAAGTAGAATTTACAGCCATGCCCAAGACCCAAGGGTTTTCTTATTTGCTAGTCTTTATTGACACATTCACAGGATGGATCGAAGCGTTCCCTACTGACAGAGAGAACTACAGAAGTCTGTAAATCTCAGCTGAAGGAGATAGTGCCTAGGTGTGTGCTGCCTCGGTCACTTCAGAGTGACAATGCGCCCTCATTTAAAGCCACGATATCCCAGAACCTAGCCGCATGCTTAGGCATAAAATACCAGCTCCGCTCATCCTGGAGGCCTCAAGCTTCAGGAAAGGTAGAGAGAGCCAACCAGACTCTTAAAAGGGCTCTGGCTAAGCTATGTCAAGAAACACATAATAAGTGGACACATAGGCTACCCATAGCCCTCATGAGGGTACGGACATCCCCCAAACGGCCACTATTGTTAATTCCTTATGAAATGATGTATGGAGGTCCATTCTTAACTTCTGATTTGTTTTTTGACGAGGATGCCAATACACTCTTAAAACATATAATTGACCTGTGAAGGTTTCAACAAGAACTCCAACGGTATGGAGAACAAACCACAGGAAGACTTGAAAAATCCCCAGGTAAAGCCAGGGGATCAAGTATCAGTAAAGACCTGGCAAGAAAAAGGGAGTCCAAACCAGCTGTCCGAGAAATGGACAGGGCCATATCAGGTTGTTCTAGTGACTTCAACTGCTGTAAAAGTGAAGGGTCTATCTGCCTGGGTCCACAATTCTAGAATAAAACCCTATGGCCTACAGGAGGGGGAGACAGAAACTGAGACTCCAAAGCCAGAGGACAGCTATTCCTGTGAACCTGTTGAAGATCTCAGGCTCTTGTTCAAGCAGAACCCCATCAATCCTGCCTCAGTTAACTAAAATGCATCATATGATGTTCTTCTTCTTTCTAATCATATCTCCCTGTATGGCTATTGATCTCTCCCTAAACGAGGCATGTTCACTTGCAAACCACACTGCTTCTCAACTCAACCTAACCAACCCGTGCTGGATTTGCATTAATAGCAAAGGTTCGGGGTATGGCTTCTTCCCTCAAGCCTCATGAATCAGTCTCTGCTACCTTCAAACTCTTCTGCAGCTTCCTCACCTCTCTCAGCCTTCAGAGAACTGAAGAGACTTACGAGAGTTTTAAGGCTTCCCTTGTAGCTCAGTCGGTAAATCTGCCCTCAATGCGGGAGACCCGGGTTCAATCCCTGTGTCATGAAGATCCACTGGAGAAGGAAATGCCAACCACTCCCAGTACTCTTGTCCGGAGAATCCCACAGACATAGGAGCCTGGCAGGCCACTGTCCATGGGGTTGCAGAGAGTCAGATGCGACTTAATGACTAAATCATCATCAGGGTTTGCTCAAGATTTGGCTTTGGCTTAAGGGTCATTCAAACTTTTTCCACATCATCAATAAGGTTGTTTCACTTTCTTATTATTCCTGTTTTCACGAAATAGCCCTTTTACTTTCAAGAACTTTTCTTTTGCACTCACAACTTGACTAACCAGCACAGAGTTCTAGTTGTCAGCCTATCTTGGCTGTCAACACACTTTCCTCACTAAGCTCATAATCATTTCTAGCTTTTGGTTTCAAGTAAGAGATACGCAACTCTTCCTTTCACTTGAACACCTGGTGCCTCAGATGGTAAAGAATCTGACCCAATGCAGTAGGCTGGGGTTTGATCCCTTGGTCAGGAGGATCCCCCAGAGAGGGAAATGGCAACCCACTCCAGTATTCTTACCTGCAGAACTCCATGGACAGAGAAGCCTGGCGAGCTACAATCCAGGGGTCACAAAGAGTTGGATACAACTGAGTGACAAACACACATACACTCAGAGGCCACTGCAGGGTTATTAACTGCCCTAATTTCAATACTGCTGAGTCTCAGGGAATAGGGAGACCTGAGGAGAAGGAGAGAGATAGGGAATGGCTGGCTGGTGGGGCAGTCAGAACACACATATTTTACTAAGATCACTGCACTATCTCCTGTGGGCACGGTTCATGGTTACAATTAATTACAAACTCCGAAACAATGACAACAGTATTATCAAAAGTCACCGATCACAGCTCACTCTAAGAAATAACAATGAAAAAGTGTGAAATACTGCGAGAATCACCAAACTGACACAGAGACCCAGAGTGTGCAAATGCTACTGGAAAGATGACGGACACCCTCAGTGCAGGGCTGCCGCAGAACTTCAGTTTCCAAAAACTGAATTTGCAGGTACAATAAAACACGGTCTACTTGTATGCTAAAGTATCGACAATGGGCATTTTGTCAAACAGTTTAAGAAAAGAGAAGTTCTTTGTACTGCAATTGTAATTTTTCTCCAAGTCTGAGATTGTTTCAAAACAAAAGTAAACAAAAATACAAACAGAGACACACAAACATACATATATACAGGGAGTCTTCACTTTTGCAACTAGTGTTAACTGAAATTTGCGTACATCAGAATCCTGACTTCATAAGTGCACAACTCCAGAACAGGCATGGCAGTTTGCTACAGTGTGGAAATTGAGAGTTTTTTAAAAATATAAAAAATTTTAACAAGATTTTGTACACTTAATTTCTACACTGAAGTATTTTCTACCTAATTTTATACAGAAATGTCACACACATAAAACTGTTAATAAAATCAGAGGTTTCAAAAACAAAGAAAAATGTTCTATTTCTTAAACTAGAGTAATGTTTTATTATTATTCTTCAGAATTTAGTTAAAAGTAGTCTTTTCAAACCATTCAAAATTTTATAAATGACAATTAAAATTAACCTTAAAACCTTGCACTGGCTCTGGAAAAGACACTTCCATTTGGGAATGATATCTCTGTCCAAAGATTCCTTTTCCCTTTTAACTACTATTTCCATCATTAATGGCAAGATCATACAATTCTTCCTTCAGTGTTTGGAAGAAATGATCATGAAGATACTAAATGAAAACTGCAAGGTCCAAATCAGAGTATGTTGTGTCTATAAAAGGAGAAGCCAAAAGAATATATATATATAATCATTTGTGAAGACACAGAAGTTATCCAAAAGAATACATTTAGAAACTAAGGAAGGGACATGGATGGCTGGCAGACAGAGACTGGACGGACACTTTTACTGTTATCCTTCTGTTCTTCTACACTGTCCTGTGGGACTTTCCTAGTGGTCCAGTGGTCCAGAATATGCCACCCAGTAGGGGATACAGGTTCAATCCCTGGTCTGGGGAGGCTCCACAGGGCAGCTAAGCCTGTGTGCCAGAACTAACGAAGCCCTCGAGCCCATGCTCTGCAACAAGAGGAGCCGCCGCAGAGAGGGGCCCGCGTCCCACAGCTGAAGAGCAGCCCCAGATAGTAATCCCCACTTGCTGCAACTGGAGAAAGCCTGTACATGGTGAAGACCTCATACTGCCGTATATACATAAGTAAATTCTTAAATGTGTTAAGTAGGTAAGTAAATAAATTATACTTTGTGAAGAAAATCTACTCAGGAAAAAAAAGGTCCGATTTAAAAAAAAAAAAAAAAAACACTTCAGACTAAGCAGATAGAACAAACTAAGCAAACTCACGCCATTGACTAGTAACTTTTTCAAATGAAATAATAATAAAAAATCAATTTTTACACTAAGGCTGTCAAAAACTACATATATTTCAAATAATTTCATGTGATAAGGCCAACTTAAAGGCAAATTTTATCGAAAATAGAACTGGAATCTTCATTTAACTTCAAAAGCTAAGAAAGAAACTTTCAGATTTTTCCTAATTTATGTCTTAACATTTCAAAGACAGCATCCTTGAAGTTTAATACATGTTCTTGCCAATGTACACTCAGAAATATAACCAATCACATTTTCACGACATCTGTGTCTTTACACAGATGATGTGATTCAGAAAAATTAAAATTGTCAGAGAGAGATTATTGGAGTTGTTCAAGTTATCAAACTAGACACTTAACAAGTCTCTGTCTGGAATCTGGGGCCCACTGATCAATCCCCATACCACGCTTTCCCCAATCCATGCATGAGGTAGTTTAAAAACATCAGAAACAAGCTTACAGAACACTTACTGACACTAAACCCAACCCTTCAAATCCAACAGTGTGCAAGGCTTCACTCTCTGCATGTACTATGGATTAAGATAAAATGCCAGATATTAAATATGCAGGTTGGTTACCCAACTCCTTAGTTTTCATTGTTTCTAATCCACTATTTTTTGAAAGCCAATATATGAACATAGTTAGGCACTAGGTGATACAGAGAAGAAAGTGTCCCTGGCATGACCCAAGTATTGTGATCACAGTCAAACAAAACCATGAGAGAAATGTGTTAAATGTCTACAAAAGGTGTAGCCCTAAGATACAGGAAGAACATAAAGAGTATTCTGGAAAAGAATGAAAGAAGTCGTCAATAGATCAGCTGAATAAAATCAATTGGTACAGCAATAAAACAGATTCAGGTTCTAGAGACGACCCTGTTGAGAACACTTACAAAGGTTATCTTTTGTTTGGAAAGGCTATGGCCGAGCAATTACGAGTTACAAGGAAAGAAGTTCCCAAGGACTTCAGTGCCCCAACCAAAACCTTATGAATCATTAAAAAAAAAAAAAAAATGCTAGCACAGAACACAACCTCGGAATGTGCAAGAAAGGTTCCAACCAACATTATTTGGAATGACACAACTACAATTCTACTGGGCAAGTATCTTTCAATGCAAGGAAAGAAACTGAAGAAATAAATAAAAGAAATTAACTAATATATAAATATCTTACAGACTCAAATCCTTAGTACCAGTATTTATGATGCTTTACATATTTATATATTTGTAACGTAAAACAATTCTGACTATTAGCGTAAAATATCAGCCCTCTAATTTCAATTTAAAACAGAATTAACAGCTAACCTAGACTTGTAATTTTAATTTGAATTTCACTATAAATAGTACTGAAACTTAAGATATTAATATGTACCATGCTTGTAAGTTTATTAAATGTTTTAAGATTTACCATAACATTTGTGAAGGTTTGTCTGAAAACTGAACTACTTACCAAATAGTGAATATATTAAGTTATTTAAGCAGTTTTTTAAAGTTTTAAATATGTATGTAAAAGGGATGCAATATAGTTTAAGTCTCCTTTTAAAATGATTCCCTAAACTTACTATATGTATCTAAAAAGATTTGTTAAGTTGAACTTTAAAATTTAAGGGAAATTTGGGGTTTAAAATGTAACTTTGATAAACTACATACTAATTCTTTAAAACCAAAGGAGCTTCCAAATAATTATTTCTGTTTAGAAAAACCCACCTTCAAGGATACAAAATCCTACTTAACTCTTATTAATCCTTCAGTATCTACGTAAAATTCTTCCTTTTCCATGAAGTCTTTCCTCTTTTTCCTTTTACCCTATACTAGGCAAAAAGAAAATAAATGTGTCTCTATCATTCAAACTGCTAATTTATTCTATCCTAGTGGCATAACTTTATGAAAACTCTTCTTTCAGGAATCCACATCGCCTATCCAAGGGTCACACGCACTTTCAGAACAGGGACTGTGCTTTATACTGCTCTCAACCTCTAGAAACATCTTACACAAGGCAACGCTAGCACACAGTAACTATTGGCGGTGGATGAACTGAATTCTAACAATCTTCCATGCCTTTCCAAATGGACCATTACCTCTGTTATGTCCCAATGGTGTGAAAACTGATCCAAGTCAGTGAGGTAAAGTAGCACGGGCGAAAGCTGCGTCTGGATGACATGGGGCACTCCTCAAAGGCTCTGAAGCCAAGTCAGTTCCTCTTTTGAAAACCCTAATTTGAGTATAAAGAAATCCAATTTAAAATAAATCACAAAGCAAGTAACATTCTTAAGTAATTTTTAAAAAATAGACATGTATCTTCAAGTTAAATTCTTCAAGCTAACAAGCTATTTTCTCTGAATTTCTGTACTTTATGTATTATTTTAAAAAATGAAATGCCAGCGATGTAGTAAAATTCATATAATTATGTACACAAAGATTTGACCTGAATCAAATGTGTAATACATCAAGAAACAATATTATATCCCTTAAACTGAGGGCTTTGCCACCTTTATACTTAAATAAGTGTGAAAGACATAATCATTCTAATTAATGTCAGGTTTAAAAAAGCAAATGAACAAGAAAAACAATATGCTCCTTCATACATATACCAAACTCTGTATTCTTACATAATAGCCTTTCAAGTGTCTTAAAACTATTCCATCCCCCCAAGTCTATTTCTTCAACAATTACTGTGTACTTCCTTCTACCTATTCCATATAATAAGATTTCTGATTCTCTTACCACCTCTATTACACCTAGTCTGACCTATACAAACAACTTGCCCAAGTCCCTCCTGAAAGACAGCTCTTAGAATGATCAGAATACGAGCACAATGTGGTCTGACCCTAGCTACCTGCTTTGATGTTTTCAGATCACTGTACTTCCATGAACATGCCCTAAAGAGCCATCATCTAGTTGGGAAGCCATATCACACTCCTGGCTGATTCCTAATGAGTTTCCTAAAACCACTAAACCCTTTGACAGGTACTACTAATTAAAACATAAAGCCCTCACATCCATCTCAAACGCATACATCCAAAACTATCAAACAAACATGTACAAGTCTACTTGTTACTTGTTTCTTTTATATAATATTTATCTTGCTACATTCAGCTCCTTATCAGAACTTTTCAAGCTCTTTTTGGATTCTGACAACATATTTCAATAAGTCTCTTAATTTTAAGTCTTCAGAAAATTTCAAACACTGTCATCTTTATCATCCAGTTACAAAACAAAACTACCAAAGACAGTATGATCATTTAAAACAACAGTAATAATACTTACTAATCTAACACATCAAGACTCATTTTACTAATTTTTCTCTGACATCAATGGAAAGCAAAATATGGCTAATTAAAATGTGATGTTTTTCCTAACACACCGAACATGTTAAACATGCTTAAAATGGATATTCTGTTCCCCATCTTATTAAGCTATGCAGTGAGGTCCAAAACTTAGACCCAAACAGGTAAGACAGTAAATCTCAGGAGAATTTTCATACTAGGTTCTTTTCCTTCCCTTAACTTGGTGGATCAGGGCAGTTACCTGTAAGTGTTGAAAATAAGAAGCTGAAATAGTCCTCATTACTGATGTTTAACTGATCACTTCCATTCCATTCTTTCACTGAAGACTTCCATCCAGAAAATGATGATCTACAATAAACAATGGAGACCTAGTACTAGAAGTGACCAAATTGAAGACTCAGGAATAAAGCACAGAATATATGACTATTCTTTATGGAATACAAGTATAATTTAAGAGCTCAGTCAAAAATCCGTAGCATGTATCATCTTTACACGTAAGGGTGTTCAAGTATCGTAATATGGAAAATATAATTTCTAACATATGTTTATGTAAAGTTTCCTTGAAAAGCATAACCAGCCCACTTATATGGTACAACTGGAAAATTTTTCCACACCACTCAAAACTCAGTTTCAAGGAGCCAAGGTGAAGTTCTGCTTTTCAGTAGTAGGTTCAGCTGCTATGTATTTACTACCTCATCTTCATTAAAAAAAAAAAAAAAAAAGTCTTACCTTGTTTATATGAATGAGCTAAGTTTAAACAAGCTCCTGCTTCCTACCTAAACCAAAGCATCTTAACTAGGTAAAGAATACTTCAATTTAAAGCCACTCTGCAATAACTATGCACTCCTATACTTTGCGAGGCTTTATAACTAGTCTACGTCACAATACTGCAGCTAAAGTATTGGTAGTGGACTTAAGGGAATAGCTAAACATAAAGCAGCTTCTCATTAAATGAAGATTATCTGGTTCCTGCTATGAGATCAGTTTCCAGTGATACCTTTAAAAACTCTCCTCAAGGTAAGACTAAGAAGGAATACAGCAAATGTCAGCCATGAATACAGCAAAAAACCAAAAAGCTGAGAATAATCAGATCCAAAAAGCTATCTTTTTGGATAGCTTTTTGTGACAAATTTTTTTTTTGGGACAAACTTTTATAATAGAAATCTGAATAAATGTCAAGACAAAATAAGGAGTTTCTAATTCAATGAGAAGCACTTTTTTTTTTTAACCACTGAAACAACTGTATTTATTAACATTCTTAAAAGTTGGGGAGTTAAAAATAATGGCAACATTTTTCTGAATCACTTCTACTTAAAGGACTTCTCTTTGCTTAAAGGGCTATGGGAGAGAATATCACAAGCTAAGAGGTTATAAAAAGTCAGAGATGCTCAATGGAAATGAGTACAAAATGGGTGATTAGAAAAGAAGCTAATATCCTCTTATACCCAGTGAACACTGTGCTGTCCAGTGGCTAAAAAGAGTAGCAAATCCATTTAAAAATCTAGTTTGGACAAAAGACAAGCAATGTATCACTCTGTCCTTAAAACTACAATGACCACACATACTGGCCACACCAGAACAGTTCTGAGACTAGAAGGGATGCTATATCAATTATGCTTGGACAACAGAAGCAAACCAGACCTGCTCCTGGCAGGCCAGCTCACATATTCACCCTGCTTCAAAACCAGGCTGAATTTCTCAGTAATTTCTCCCTTCTCTGGTATTTTTATCTAACAGCATAGACTACGTTTCCACATGCATGTCTCATGTTCCCCAAACCAGCTGTAAATGAACTAGGGGCAGAGAGGGCAAGAAGAGTAATGGTCAGCAGAACACCACAGGTAGATGGAGAGGAAAAACTCAAAAAACCTCTAAGTGAATAGTGAAAAAGGCAGGAACAGCAATTCTAAGTACAGTTTTTAAGACAAACTAAACACCAACAACTCTAAGGTGATGGGTTTTTCACACACTGAACAAACGGAGATGGTCTGGTGGTGACCTGCTCTCCGATGAACTTCCCCTGCTGGAGACAACAGTGTCAGAACGCTAACACCCAGAGTGAACTAGACCGCAGAGCCCAATTAATATAGCAGATGAGAATCAGAAATTATTGAAGGAATATTTCAGGAAAAGGAGCCTGCCAACAGTCCTTGGCACAGACGGAGCTGAGGAGTGGGATGCCTCAGGTGAACGGTGCAGGTGGGAGACAGTGAGAAAGCTAGCTGGTTTACCGTCACCATCAAGGACGGAGGGGAAAACCAAAGACGTGAAATAACCCAGGTGATGTCTAAGGAACGGTATTCCTTAGAAGAACATCATTCCTTAAGAATAACCGAACATTATTCTTCAATTCTAAATCTAGGAAAAGTGATGCAATGATAATACCACTGGCCTGGGAAAGTTGAAAAGGCCCCATCTTGTTTTAATTTTTAAAGAGATTAGTTTGAATAGGGACAATACATCTACAGAAAGAGAAGTCTACTAAGACTCTGTGCAAATGCTAAAAGGCAAAGTTTAACTTGGTACACTTTTAACTACATGACAACTTGCTTTTGATGATTATAAACTTCTATTACCATTACTTGTAAATTAATATTTTCTCAGTACTCACCACAAACCCACAAAAAAATGTAAAAAAAGACTTGTGAAAAAATCCTTGACCAAAGTTATTGAGCACAAGTCAATCGTAATTAATGCCAAAAAAGATACTAAATACAAGTTCTAAAGAGAATTAATTTTAAGAGGTGTTCAAAAGTCACTTTTAAATGAATGCCAAAACAGATCCTCCACAAGTTCTATCATGGGAAATGAGTGCCCTCTACTGGAAGTTAACAGTCATAAAACCACTTAAGTTAAATTGTATTTCTTAAAGACCTGGCATTTAGTACTGAACTAGACAAAGAGGGGTTTCATATATAGACAACATATTGCAAACAGCTCTCTTTTGCTAAAAGGAAAAAGTAATTATCAGTTATGAAGCACAATTTGGGCGACAACATTCAAACATACGTCTTATCCTGGTACGAAGAGACTGGCAAACAAAGCTAAAGAAAGTCTACTAATAAAGCGAGCCACTCCTGTTTAATTGGGGCAGAGGGTCTGCACAAGAAGCCACAAAGAAGCTAGTTTTTAAATTTTTCAGCTACAGCCCAGATTCAACTCCTGCCTAAAACTGTATCAGACCCTGGCCTTGAGCCACAATCAGTAACAAATGGCTGAATATGAAAGTACTATGCCTGATACAAACATTACATTTTAAAGGATACTTTGAACACTAGCAACATGAAACATTATTAGTTTTAAGACCTTTGAGAGTAAAACACCACAGTCACATTCTGGAAAGTAGCTCCTTGAAAAATTAAACAGAAAATTAACATATGATTCAGCAATTCTACTTCTGGGTATACAGCCAAAAGAATTAAAAGGATTCAAACAGCTGTCTGCACACCAATGTTTATAGCTGCATTATTTGTAACAGCCAAAAGGCAGAACAACCGAGTATCCATTAACAGATGAATATATCAAAATCATGAAGACAAAATAGTGGTAAACAAGGGCTGGGAGAAGGGGAAATAATCAGTACAGAGTTTCAGTCTGCAACGATGACAGTGCTGGAGATGAATAGTGGTAGCAGTCGCACAACAATGTGAATGTACTTAATGCCCCCAAACAATTCTCACTGTATACCTAAAACTGGTTAAAATGGGAAGTTTTAGGTTATGTATATTTTGCCACACACACACACACCCACCCACCCACCCACAGATATTTTAATGATTCCCTGTCTGAGTCCGCAAGCTTTTATTTCACCACCTACATTGAACTGAGCTCCCTTCCAAAAAGAAAGACCTGTATTACAATTTCATAACACCAGAAGTTTTAAAACACAGCACTCTCATCCGCCACTGAATCGTTACTATGGCTACACACTTCTGATAATCTTAACCCTTGTTTCAATGCACCTACACAAATCACTGTATGTTTCTACCTGATGGTTCAGCGGTAAAGAATCCACCTGTGGTGTAGCAGAACAAGATTCAATCCCTGGGTCAGGAGGATCCCCTGGAAAAAGAAACAGCAACCCACTCCAGTATCCTTGCCTGGAAAATCCCATGGGCAGAGGCGCCTGGTGGACTACAGCCCATGGACTTAGTGACTGCAATCATGACAATGCAAACCGCTAAGCAAACCACCTGGAACAGTCTTGCCCCAGTGACCTTCCTCTTACCCAGTATCATCAACAGTTTTAACTGCTGTTTTAAGAGCAAATGAAGGGAGGGGCGGCATTTTAAAAAGTCAGTTCATAAACTGCCAGTGACAGGGGAAGGGTGAGGGAGAAGATTATACACTTGAAATACAGCTCACTTTAGCATGCTACCTCATGTGCCGTATCCCGATAAGCATGGCAGCCAAATTTGCACTGAGTCTTCCCATAATACAGCAGCAGCTTAACCGAGAAAGCAAGTCAGCAGGCAGACTGGGTAGAAAATACACAAGCTGGACCAAAAGCTGCTGAGACTCTGCTGACAGAACCACCACTGTGCCTTCTTGTGGATCTAGTGAGGCAGGAAGACAAGTTAAATTTTAAAAGATATACAAACAAGAATTAATAAAGCAGACTGACCATTTTCACTGTGCTATGTTGAATTCTAACATATCAACTACATGAAAAAAAAATATATATGTATGGCTTAAGGTACTGCCTAGAGTAAGACTAAATAGAATCATTATTTAAAGATAACATTTAACACTCGATTTCATAATATTCAAATGTGTTATTTGAAATAATAACTGATGGAGTTAAAGGTATTAGAAACAAAGCAAAACAGTAAAAAAAAAAAAAAAAAAAAAAAAAAACAAGCACTTTTGCCAAACAGGGACAATTATAATATCAACCTAATCCGGCCCCATCACTTCATGGCTAATAGATGGGGAAACAGTGGAAACAGTGGCTGACTTTATTTTTCTGGGCTCCAAAGTCACTGCAGATGGTGACTGCAGCCATGAAATTAAAAGATGCTTACTCCTTGGAAGGAAAGTTAGGACCAACTCAGATAGCATATTAAAAAGCAGAGACATTACTTTGTCAACAAAAGTCTGTCTAGTCAAGGCTATGGTTTTTCCAGTGGTCATGTATGGATGTGAGAGTTAGACTGTGAAGAAAGCTGAACGCAGAACAATTGATGCTTTTGAACTGTGGTGTTGGAGAAGACTCTTAAGAGTCCCTTGGACTGCAAGGAGATCCAACCTGTCCACCCTAAAGGAGATCAGTCCTGGGTGTTCATTGGAAGGACTGATGCTGAAGCTGAAACTCCAATACTTTGGCCACCTGATGCAAAGAGTTGACTCGTTGGAAAAGATCCCGATGCTGGGAAAGATTGAAGGCAGGAGCAGAAGGGGACAACAGAGGATGAGATGCTTGGATGGCATCACCGACTTCATGGACATGGGTTTAGTTGGGCTCCAGGAGTTGGTGATGGACAGGGAGGTCTGGCATGCTGCAGTTCATGGGGTTGCAAAGAGTTGGACACGACTGAGCAACTAAACTGAACTGAATTTAAAACCAAAGACTTATCTGAGTATACACACACACTCCTATATATAAGCAATACTGAAAAATACAGATTTTTAAATACCACACACAAAAGGTAGACACAAACCAACGTTTGTCATTTAATAAATGGGTAAATATAAAGTGGTGTATATTCAACAGTGGAATGTTACTCAGCATTAAAAAGAAATACAGTACTCGTATATGCTCGTAAATCCTAAGAACAGTATGCCAAGTGACGGAAGCCATACTGAGAAGATCCACATCACACAATGTCATCTGTGAGAAATGATGAAAACAGGCAAATACAGAGAGACAGAAATGGTGAGCAGTGGTTGTCAGGAGCTGAGGTAGGAAGAAATGAGGAAATAGGGATGGACTACTAATGGTAGAGTTTCTTTTTGAGGTGATAAAAATATTCTGGAATAAGATAATAGTGACTATCGCACAATCTTGGGAATATGATAAAAATTAATGAATTGCACAGTGTAAAATGGCCAATTTTATGGTATATAAACTGTGTCCTAATAATAAATACTAATTATACATATGCATATATGTATATTTTTATTGATATTTTTGCTAAAAGAATGAAAAGGTTTCAGGGGTGAGTGAAACGTTAATATATGAAAGCCGTACAAGATCTCAATAACGATTAAATAAGTAAAATTTGCCATCAAAGTTTCAAAAGAATTCTATAAAAATACCTGATCAGTTTTGAATTTGTGAATTTCGTGGCTTAAAAGATAATTTAAGATCTGAAGAGACATCTCCAACCTTTAGTTTTCTTAAACTATTGTATTAAGTAATACTATTGAAAATGAATTTACTGTTTGATATTTTATTCATTTTACCATGGTACAATTAATGTATAATTTGAAGGAAAAGTAAAACCTAAAGATCTCCCCTTTGAAACATTGTTCTTAAGTCGGGGTAGACCGATTATTACATACACAGGTAAACAACACTCTTACCATAGATTCGGAGAGCAGTAACTTGTAAACTTTTGAGTAGCTCTTTATTTGCTCGGGCTGCAGCAGTATGGATAATGTCAACAAACTGTGTTGAAAGCTCAGGATTTCGGGAGCCGAGATGTGCAAGCTGCAGTGGTAAACCAGCCAACCAACGTGATAACACTTTACTACGGTATCTAAGGCCATCAAAGAAAAGGGAAATACACCACATTTATTTAAACATTTGAGAGCCTATAAGATGACTGGCATACTATATTCATCTATAGTATTCTCTAAGGTTTTACCCACTGTATTTTAAAAGTTTATGTAGTTTGGGGCACTATGTACATTGTAATTTTATCTTAAAGGACACAGGCTCTACTTAGCTTGTGAACTATTTACACTAATTTGTAATGACCGTTTTACTATATTAAGTCATTTATGCATTCAGTATAGGGTGCCCCCACATTAAGTGGCTTCAAACTTGGGTTATTTCCATTCTTGCACATACTTGCTCACTCTCTAATGTCTCATCTTGGACACGGCAATCACTTTTGCTGTCCCCCAAGAGTTCAGTGATTTACACACAACCTTTGGAGTCTACCAGACTTGAACTTAAGTCTCAGTCTGGCTGCCCTTTAACAGCATGACACTCACCAACTTATTTAACCTAAGCTTCCTTCTATAAGGCAGAAACCAACAGTACCCACATAAAAGTATGAGAATTACTGAAAAATTAAGAAAAGCACCTGACTCACAGTAAAGACTTGAATATGTTCTAACAACTACCTATGTATGCTGAGGTACCACAAATCCCGTTATCTTTCACCCAAACATCTCTTCCAGACTATCCCAAGTAAACCTCAAACTCACCACATCTAAGACTGATTCCTGAGTTCTACTCTTCGTGTTGTCTGCATCACCAGACAGCACCAAACCAAGCTGGACACTTTTGCTCTTTAAGATACCGCCATTTAAAAATTTATTGAAACATTTTTGACACCCAGTATTATGTTAGTTTCAGGTATGTATCACATAATAGTCTGACATCTGTACACATTGCAAATGGTCACCATACGTCTAGTAACCACCTGTCCTAATAAAAGTTACTGGTCATATTCTTTATGCTGTATATTATATCCCCATGACTTATTTACTTTATAACTCAGTTTGCACCTTTTAATCTCTTTCACCTATTGTACACCTCTCCTCTTCTACTGCCCTCATTCTTATACCATGTGTCCCAAGATGTCACTAAGGGCCGGAGGTTAAACCTCCATAATTTTTATGGGAAGCAAAACAAAATTCTGAGGCTGCTACAGGTGGTTCCAATAATTGTCCTTTAGCTGTTAAGCAGACAAGTGGAAATATATGCTCAAAGAGACTTTTACCTTCTCAGTTATGTGTATAAAGGTTACTGAAACTATTATGTATGCCTTTTTATTTAAAAAAATAATAATAAAACCAAAAAGGATAAAAAGAAGATTTTCTCCAAAGATTTAATCACCCTATCATCTTATTCATATAGATTACATAGTAACCTGGTAAGAAAAAGAAAAGCAAAATAACAAAGGAACTGTACCGGATTCTGTAAGATCTCAGTTCTTCTTTTTGATAGCTTTTACTGAAAAACTTCAGTAACAAAGTCAGAACTGGAAGGAGAAGGCCTCTCTGCTGATACAATGTATAAACTGCCTTTATGAGAGACTCTGTAGCCTCTAAGAAACAAGAGAAAACAGCTGCATGTGAGTCAAAATGTTTCTTCACCAGCACCATAATTCTTCTAAAAAGCACAGAAGCACCTTGTTCCTATGAGGAAGCAGATTTTAGCCACAAACTGATGACTACCATCAAAATCCTACATCAATGGCCTAATAAAAAAGTCAAACCAATCGGAGATTACAGTACAAATTTTCCTAAGAGACAACAAACCTAGGAAAGGACAACAAATACCACAATACTAGAAAGGTGGATAAGCCAGGAACCAAACAGCAAAGTTCTGCTTGAATGAAAAGAATTAGTAAGTCACACTAAAAACTGACTTAATGCAACATAACTTCAAGTTACAAGAAAGGTAAAGAGATAAGGATCCACCAATTTCTAGTCAAACTAGATCAGAAAAGTATTTCTTTATCCTTAGGCTCAATGTCATTTCCTATTAATAAAACTTACCTTCTTTCACTCCAACTATGTAATCTAGTAGAAAACCTACCCATCAGCTTCAGAGTGGACCTACCCACCGAAAAGGGGGTGTTCTCAGCCATCAGGGTTCAAGCAGACATTCCTTCATGATTATGCTGGCTACCTTTTATGGCTCGAACGTAAATGACTATGAAATGTTTGACAGGTATGAACTCAAAATTAGATGCTCAACATTAACAGTATGCGTAAGAGCCCCTCTCTTAAGTAAGGACAGAGCATTGACACCCACCTCTGTCTGACTGCATCTGCATTAACCTCCAGGAGACACCAAGCAATCTGTTCAGCTGCTTACTGTTTAGCCTAGACCCATCTTCAAGGGTTTCTGTTACAAATTTCCTTATCCTTTCTATCCAACTGGAATCCTTCTGCAAAGTTGAGGCATTTGCCAGGGAGACCATGATATCAGACAGTGTTAAATTCAGTAAAAGGTGATCTACATTATTCGAGAGAATCGTGCAATGCTTGATGCTAAAAACAAAGACACACATAACTGTTAAGTGTTGTATCTACCATGCCTGTTTCACTTAAACACTTAACTATTCCTCCCAGAATGAACTGTCAAGAAGGTAAGTATATTAAAGCGACTGTAAGCAAACCATTCATTACAGAATCAGAGTTGTTAAGGCATAAATTAAGAATGCATACTGCTCAGTTCATTACCCAAGTTGCTATTCACACAAGAACTACAGGCCCTTGAAACATGGTGTGGTAATCCTAGATGTACTACAGGGATAAGAACACTTGAAAACTTCAACACACTTGAAGATTTTCGTTAAGCAGATATTTATATTAGGATGAAACTCACGACAGACCTTGATTCTGCTTCTAACTAATTTTGACTTGACAGAATCACTAATTTCTCCTGGCCACAATTTCCTTATATGTGAAACAGGAGACTGGTCTAGATAAGCCCAATTCTGAAACAATTTAATTTTATGACTCACATATTACAATCACTTTTTCTAACAGATTATCTTAAGAAAAACAAAATTTGCAACTTAGGATAAAAACCACTAGATATATAAACACTATATAAACACAGTGTAGATTTCAGGCTACACTGCATTCAACAGCAGAGCCTATTTATTCTCATGTTCAGAAACATGTAAAGTTGATTAAACTAAAAAAATACCTGAAACTAATTTATTTTAAAAGAAAGTTAACCCTGGATTAGGCATGAGAAAGGACACAGTCGTAAGGAACCACAAATACAAGGGGAGGGAAATTTTTAATATTTGGTGTTATTAGGGTATCAAATGTAGGGTTAGGAATGACAAATGGGACCAGATCACAAAGAGTTGAAAACTAAGGACACTAAAATCAATTCTGCAAGCACAGGAGTAACATAGTTGAAAAGTTCTTTCATTTCTGCTGATGAAAAAGAAAATATCAGTTACAAGACTCTAAACAAAGAAGTAGTTGTATGTCTACTTGAGCAATACAGGCAAGACGTGACAAGCTCAAGAAACAATGCTGGTACAGACTAGGAGAAAGGGGGATGTATAGCAGGAATAAAAATTAGCTGGATTTGAAGTCTGCTTAAATGCATACATGTATGTGAGCTTTTAGCTGAGCTGGTAAAGAATCCGCCTGCAATGCTGGAGACCCCAGTTCGATTCCTGGGTTGGAAAGATCCTCTGGAGAAGGGGTAGGCCACCCACTTCAGTATTCTTGGGTTTCCCTGGTGCCTCAGTTGGTAAAGAATATGGCCGCATTGTGAGAGCCCTGGGTTCCATCCCTGGGTTGGGAAGATCCCCTGGAGAAGGGCATGGCAACTCACTCCAGTATTCTTGCCTGGAGAATCCCCATAGACAGAGGAGCCTGGTGGCCTACAGTCATGGTGTCGCAGAGAGTCGGGACCTGGCTGAGTGAGTGAGTAAGCACAGCACAGCCCAGCAAAAAACTGGGAATTCTATCACGGAGAGAGAATGAATGAAAACTGGGACAGATGAGTAGCAATCTATACTACAAACCCAAAACTACTGGTAGGTTCTTTGCCCAACTGTTCAGTGCCCAAAACCAAGGCACATTTTATACTAACCAGACCACACAAAAACTCAACTGCATCATTTCTTCACCACAGGTAGAGCTTTTGAAGATCTACTTACCTATTACTGTCTGGAAGGTGTCAACAGACATTCAAAAGTTGGGAGAATTCATCCCGCTCCTCCAAGAATTTACACAAAATTTTAAAGTCTAAATACACTGACCACCAATTCTATGAGGGAGACAGGAAACTGGGGAAACTCATTTTCAGCAATGATAGAGGAGGAAATTAGAACTGATTCCCGTCCTGAAAATAACTTTAAAAGCTGGATGAAATAGTTTTTAACAACTCAAAAGCATTCAAGAGGTAACAAGGTGATGAACAATTGCTGGGTCCCCAAAATAAAGCAAGATCACAGTACTCAGGTTCCAAGGGCTGTGGAACCAAATACCCAATTCCAACGAAAAGCCTGGAAAACGGAACTAACCTTTCAGAGGCCTCACAGGGAAAAGTCAAACTCCAGAGCCAGACAAACATGGGGACTCTGGTATATTATCCCTACTTCAAGCTGAACCTGTAAGGGCTCCCTGCCAGAGTAACGGTGAACTGGAAGTAAAAAGAGCTCTTACATAAAACAATCCCAGTTATACATCATCTCAGTAGTTAACGCAACAATTTTTCCCAACTAGATCTATAGATTCAACACAATTCCAATCAAAACCCCAGCCAGTTACTTTATAGTTATCAACAAAATGATTTCTGAAGTTTACACACAAAGGCAAACACTAGACTACCCAACACAAGACCAAAGCGGAACAATGTTGGAGGACTCACACCACTCGATTTCAAGGCTTACTGTACTACAGTAATCAAGACAGCACAGAACTGGTGAACGAACAGACAAACATAGGTCAGTGGAAGAGCCCCAAGACAGGCCTACAAGTACAGTCAACTGATGATTTCAGACAAAGGAGCCGAAGCAATCCAAAAGAGAAACAAGAGTCTTTTTCTGCAAACAGTGCTGGAATAACTGGACAGAAACTCTAGAACTGAAAAATAAAAATAAAACAAATTCAACAAATGTATGTTTGAATGAGACAAAGAGAAACAAAAAATTCAGTAAGTGGGTCTTATATACAATCAATTAGTCTTTAAAGGGAAGGAGAAAAATGGCATTAATATTTTAAAGATGAGAATTTTTCAGATGTGTTTAGACACTTCACTCAAGATCTCAGATTTAAGAAGCTCACTGAATTCCAAGGAAAATCAATAACAAAGAAAACCACACCTGGATACATCATTGTCAAACAGCAGAAAATAAAAGACAAGGAGCAAAGTCTTATGGGGGAGGTGGGGGGGGTGGGGAGGGAAGTAACTTTTATAAAGTAGCAACAGTTCAGACTCATAGCGGACTTCCTAACAGCAGTGGGAACCAACAGAGCGAAGCGTTGCACTCAGTACGGTCAGTACGCTCAAACAAGAAAACTGCCAAGCTCAAGCACTGTGCTCTGTTAAAACAGTCCTTGGAAATAAAGGAGAATACATATATTCTCCTTCATTTTATATTATATATATATATATGTATGTATGTATGTATTTGTGTGTGTGTGTGTAAATCCTCTAGCAGCTTCTAAATAAGCCTAATGAAGAGAGATGAAAAAAATGAAGAGCAAAAAAATAGAATATACAGATAAAACTCAGATGGTGGATACAAGTTCTCCAAAAATATTAATTTTTGCTTGAAAGTTCAAATTTTATCTCTAGCACAGACACTATTTTCCTGAAACTGATAGGCTTATTTTTTTCATTTCTGAGAAAATATCTACAAATACCCAAGTCTGAATAAGCATAGTTAGTCATTTAAATTAAAATCATGTCCATTGCAGAAAATACAAACAGAATGACAAGTGCATTTCCTCGAGACAACCATCATTCTTTGGCATGCAGCCAAAATACTTCAGGCACACTTTCCATTTCACCACACAGAATATTAAAATTACGTGTTTTCAAGGATTGTGACTTAATAAGATTAGTAATTTTTTACTTAATTAAGAACAATTTTAAGTGAAACTGGCATGTTCTTTTAAACTGTGAATGCATAGTGGTGAAGAATACTGTTAACCCTCCATACCATTCTGCCTCCACATATTCAACCAACTGCAGATGGTGTATCATGTGTATGGATTGTGGCTTTCTGAATCCATAGATGCAGAATGTGTATTTGGAGGGCAACTTGCTTCTGGATCAGTGAAAATACCACGTATGACACTATGTCTTTACACAAAACTCAGACTGTACAACAAGAAGAGTGACCCCTCACATAAACCAAGGACTCCAGTGTAAATGATGTATCACTGAGGTTTGTATTTTACAACAGATACACAACTCTGGTGTGGGACGCTGACGTGAGGGAGGCTGTGCATCCATGGGGGTAGGAGTAGTGTATGAGGACTCCGTACTTTCTGTTCAATTTTAATACGAATCTAAAATTGCTCTAAAAAATGAACTCCATTTAAAAAAAAAAAAAAAAGGAATGAAATGCTAGTAGTGCCACAACATGAATAAACCTTAAAGATATCATGCTAAGTGAAGTTAAGCCAGACATAAAACAGTGTTTTCAGTTTCTACTGATACATGGTACCAGAACAGTCAAATTAATAAAGGGGAAAAATGCAATAGCGGTTCCCAGTACCTGGAGGGAGAAGAGCATAGGAAGCTGTTATTTAATATGTACCGAGTTTCAGACTGGTAACATGAAAAATGTGAAATGTACTTAATGCCACCAATCAGTACACTTTAAAAATGGTTAAAATGCTAATTTTTATGCTATGGACATCTTACCACAATGAAAATAATATCTTTTGTAACTCCACAGTTCAACCCAAGATTAAAAAAAATCTAGACATCAGGTCAAAATTGAAGACCACCAGCTTAGGCCACATTGGCTCCTCTAACTTGAATCTGTGAATTTAATAGATAGCCTCCAAAGGCTATCTGAGAAATATTCAACACGCTTCCTTATGGAAGTTCAAGAGCAGCCTGCGGACCCTCAAAACAAATCACTAGGGAAATTTATGGTAATACTGTCAATCCACTTTTGTTAAAAATGCCACAATTTCACCACCTCAGTGTCTTCATCGTTAACTCCTTTTTCACCTTCTATATCTTAGCACAAATCACTACCTAGGCAGGCAGCCCTCCCTAGGACCTATGCCCCCCATGAAAGAGCAGGACCAGCACCCTACTATACTGATATACTTTTATTACCCTACATTCTTTTTCCTAAGTGCCTTCAACATATTAAGTGCCCAATAAAGTGAATAATGACAGTACACCCATATGCTCTTGAGTAGTTTACTTACATTTAATGGTCTACCAAATTCCAAACATCCTTTTATTTAATCTCATTTTGATGAAAATTACACCTGAAACCTCTTCCTTGACAACATAAAAATCACATGTCATTATATTCACGCATTGAAGGATATTCTCAACCTTATCCATGGACCTGATTAAAAACTTCTGTGTTAATAAGAAAACTGTATCTGGAGCAAGTAACAACTTACTTGCTCAAGAAAGTATCTCCATATTTGATTCTCTGTCACCTCCAACTCCAGAAACTCTAAATTAATGGTCCTAAAACATGGTTTTGATCCAACCAATAATAGTCTTCAATGCCTAAAGGATCAAGGATGAAAGAGAAATGAGAGTCAGAGACAAAAAATGACTTTCAGCATTAAAGTTAGTCATCAGTAGAAACCAATTTGATCCAGGTCTGTCCCATGTCCTCCATTATGCAATTTTATAGCTTTCTCATACCCTATAATATCTCCTTCCATTACTGCAATCATCCCTCACTTCACTTCTGCCTGCTAAAATCACATTCACATTAAAACACTACTCTCCAACACTGCCTTGTCTGTTTATCCTAACAAGGATCTGTCTTCTCCTATTAATTCCTATAGCATTTCTTGACTATAAAGTTCTAATGACACTTAAATATGCCTTGTGTGAAAGATGTAGATTCATTTTTCTTCCTGCAAGTTATTGAGCTTTTGTTTCTCAGCCTTAAAACTACCCTTCCACGCTCTTACTTTGTGATCCTGGGGGTGAGTCACATTTTCTCCTTTACAGTTTGCTTCTTGTTAGGCTCTGCCAATAAAGTGCTTGTTTTTGTTTAGTCACTAAGCTGTGTCAGACTCTTCAGCAACCCCGTGGACTACAGCCCGCCAGGCTCCTCTTTCCATGGGATATTCTAGGCAAGAATACTGGAATGGGTAGTCATTTCCTTCTCCAGCAGATCTTACCAACCCAGGGATTGAAATCTGTCCCTGCACTGGCAGGAGGGCTCTCCACCACTGAGCCACCTGGAAGTCAAGGGGTACTTGAGACCAGAAAGCTGGAGGAGGAAAATGCGGCACTTTCTGTTTGCTTCCTAGTCCTATTTTTTGCTTCCTTTTGCCACCAGTGCAACCCAACCACTCTTCAGGCCAGCAGCAGTTCATTCTAGCAGCCAGAGTTGGTTCCAGTCTGTATCTTCCTGACACAGAACCAGTATCACCGTGCCCCTAGAACACCAGCGCCAGCCAGCAGAACCCTCTTCGCTGAGCCCTGTACCCTTACCCCACTGGGCCCCTCTCCTGACCCCAAAGACATTAGTCCCAGCTGAGTGCAAACCCCTTCCTCGAGGCCTGAGTTTGGGCTGCAGCCTTTCTTTCCAGCCACTTGCCCTCTTCTCTTTGCTCTCCGGTCAGGAGGCAGTGGTGGCTTCCGACAAGACCTTGCTGTTCCCTTTTGTCTTTCCACTATTAAGTGGAAATGCCTAGTTAACAACCGGTTGTATTAAATTCTCTGTGAAAATCACTGGTGTGATTTCCATCTCATGACTAGAGTCTGACACACATTTTTATCAATTTTAAGATTTTGTATTGATTTTTGCAATTTATGAATCACTTAAGAGATCAAAGAATATACCTTAGGGCATCTAATTATCTGTCATAATACTTTACTTACAGTGAGAGACCAAAAAACTTCAGTGAATGAAGTTTCTCTGCCTACAACATACTTATCACTTCTGAGCATATCCTCTGAACTCTGCCCAAAGAGCCTCACTGATTCTCCAAGTAGTTTCTTCCTTTTGATAAGTTTAAGAACCTTCTGACAAAGACTTTAAAATCTGTTCAAGCGTTTGCTCATTTGGGGAATTGCACCTTGAGTATCTGTATCTGCTTGTCAAGTTTTATTTGGTAATTTGTTTTTACGTTTATCTGCTCTTACTTCAGGTAAACATTTCAAATAACTTCCAGGCTTACACTTTTCCAGTGAAACTTCATCCATAATTTGTTCTTTTCACTTATTTTAAAAAAGAGAACTGCTTTTCTTCAATTATCCCTCTTCCATCAGGATACTGATAACAGTTACATTACGCTTCCTTGTGTATATAAATGAGAGCAGAAACTAGTGATGTTATGCTCTCAAAGATTCAGTAATTACACAGTGCCTCTCACAAACAAACTATCCACTCTAAGCAAATTTTTATTAAATTCTTATCTATACAATTTGATAACTGACACTCATTTAGCACAAAACATTCACTTCACAGATTAAAAATAAAAATAAAAACTAAGTAAAATTGGAAGTCCAGGGCTTAAAGTGACTTGTTTAAGATCAGATACTACAGCTTTTATCTTTACTTCACAGTCTAGATAACAACTACTTGCAGTGTACAAAGTTCAGTGTGAGACTGTTTTCTGAAAATGTCAGGTTAAACAGTGGATGAGAATGGCAATATCTTTTATTTGTCCCTTTCCTTTTTTTGCTTGGTTATTTCTTTTAAGGCATATGGAAAATTACTCCTAAAATGGTGTTTGAAATCAGTAAGGTAATTCTTTCAAAGCCATGACTCCTAGTAAAATAAGCACAGATTAGAAAATCTGTAAGAAACAATATCTTAAAATAGCAAATAAGACTTTAAGCAGAAACTTAACAACTTGTCAATATTGACTTACAAATTTACCCTTATAATACACCTTTTGCTAATGATATAATATGTAAATAAATCTTAAAATCTGAATAAACTGTTAGGCCATCCAACTTTCACCCACAGTTCTTTTTGGTGCTTTCATTTTTACATGCATTTCATCTACTTAAAATGAGAAAAAAAGGGAGAAAGTAAAATTTAATAAAATTCTGATTTTGAACTACTAATGCAATATTTATAAAGTATACAAGAAAATCTTCTACTTAGTGTTCCATTTAAGAGTAACTATATTCTCTAGAAATTCTATTGCTCATTAAAGACATTTAATACCTTCACAAATCAATGTGTTTGTCTAAATTCTTCAGCAGTATTCTTCAATGTATCATGTTCTCCTACCTGAAACACTGATTCCCTACTATCCAGAGGACCAATCATTCCAGTCTGCCAGTGGCTGAGGGGTTGCTTGGGATATGGGACATGAGACACTACAATAGCTAGCTCCAGCTCTAGCAAACCTGGAGGCCAAACTCAGACCATAAATCAACAGCTAGCTATTGCAGCATATCTCCTTAGTTACCTTCACTGGGTTTTCCTCTTTTTCTTAACCTAAAAATGTGTCCTTGACAACCTCTGGACTTCTACTAGGTATCTTAAACTTAACATGAATAAACTGAACTCTCCTATGGGCAGTCACATCATCATCTGGACCACAGTACAGGCATCACCCCTGCTCCTCTTTCCTTAACTACATACACCAGCATTCCTGCTGGTTTCACCAGAATCTGGCTGCTTCTCATCACTTCAACCACCACCTGCCGTTCGACTCCAAGCCACCATCACCTCTCACTTAAGACTGCTGTCTCAGGCTCCCAAAGGCCCTCATGCTTTTCCTCTTGCCCCCCTAAACTTAACTCTCTACACGGCAGCCAGGGTGATCTTTTAAAACACAAATCTTACTTCACAATATTACAGGGAAGGATAAAGGAGATAATATATATAAAGGAAGGACAGGTCATCCATGGGATCAATGATCTCAGTTGGGCCCATTTTGCTAGAGTTGGAGAATGAGGGCATGGGGGTTTTTAACTGTTTTATTTGTAAATCTGGCATATTAAAGTTAAATAAACATAATTTAGATCATGCCACTCCTCTGCTCAAAACCCTCCAATGTCTTTTCACCACACTCAGGTTAAAATTCTAAGTCTTTACCACAGACCACAAGGTACCACATGATGTGGCTACTGTCCGTCATGTCCCCCCTCATCACCCACCATTCTCCCAGGACCTCACTTGCACATGCCTTGCTGCCATTCCTCAAGTATGTCCAATCTGTTCTCACTTCAGGGTTTTGCACTTGCTGTTCCCTGTGCCTAGAAGGGTCTTCCTACAGGTCTTCACAAGACTTGCTCCTTCTCTTCATTCACTGACATGCAAATATTAAGAAGGCATTTCCTGACCACCTAGTTAACAGGTACCTCCCCGCACACTGTTTCATTACATCTTCTCTCTTACCCACTTTCATCTTTCTTCCTAATGATGACATGATGGACATCAGCTATTTGTTTGCCATCTCTCAACCCCACCAGGACCTAAGTGTTTGCCTTGTCAGTCATGTTTATCTCTGTATTCCCAGAGTCTAGACAGAACCTAACTCACTGCAAAGCAGCACTATTCAAAAGACCTTTCTGCAGTGACAGAGCCATTTTGTTCTTGTATTTGTGCTGTCCAATACAGTAGCCACTGCCACCTGAAGCTACTAAGCATCTAAAATGTGACTACTGTTTACTGAGGAACTGAATTTTAATTAAACAGCCAAATGTATAGGTGCTCAATTAACCTTTGCATCTAACTCTTTCTCACAAATTCTGATCTTCATGGTAAAAACAAAACAATAAGGAAACATTTACACTGAACGCAGCAAGCATTAAAATACAAAGCTAGGACACAACAAAATCTCTATAGTGTATAAAATTATACTACTGACCTAAAGTTAATAATACAGGACTCCAAAAACTGAAGTTAATTAAAAAGTTAACATTACATTGTATTTTAAAACACTGTGTGTTTTAAAAATATTAAATACAGTATACTTTAAATTAAGGATCCTAAGGATACAAAGAGTGTATTACAAATAAACCACCTCAGTCAGGATCTGAGTACTCAACCACTGAAAATAAGATTTAATATTAACTTGAGATTTCTTTCCAAAGATGAAAGATTTCAAATTCCTAAAAAGCTTTACAATAAAAAATACTTGGGCAAAAATGAAACTTCTCAATTATGCAGCAAATACAAACACACTATATGCGTTTAACAAAACTTAAAAAGTAAGCAGTCAGTTACCCTAAGGTTGCACCCTAATACAGATGCCAATTTATCAACAGAAAACCTACACATTTTGAGAGAAAAGAGCTACAATTCAGCCTGTGGTGCATAATTAGAATTTAAGACCAAGAAATGCCATTTCATTCCTCCTAAAGTTTGAACTTTGACCACTCAATACTTTAAGTACTAAGCTATAACTAAGGTGAATGAGAAAGTGGAACTGACAGCAGGAATGGTAATGAAAAATAAACTAACAGACATTTTAATGTAATCTGGTGTAACATACATATTTATACTTTGTCTGCAAAGTAATAGATTTACCTTATTCAGTTATTATAGTTCAAATCTGCCGTGGTAAATTAGAGAACTCTGCCAATGGATGCTTTTAAATACTATTTCAGTTTGAATTTGCACCATACCTGCAACTGCAGCTTACCTACAGTAAAGGTTAACTTTAAGAAATATTTTCCGATTTATATCCTTTATCAAGAAAATAGAGAGAGACTGAGTAACTCTCTTGGTAAATGTCACATTGCACTTGAAAAGATGTGGGTTATTTTCAAATATCTTTTTATGTTGGTTTCTAACGTAATTCCACTGTGATAAGAGAACAGACCCTGTGTGATTTCAATACCTTTAAGACCATGAAATTTTTGCACGTTGTTTTATGTCCTTGGATAAGTTCCAGAGTCTCCCAATTTACAGTCTATGGGAACTTGAATAGAATTTGTGTCCTACTGTTGTGTAAAAATTGTATAAATCTTAATTATATTGAATTGGTTCATAGTGTTTTTCAGGTCTAGTATATCATTCTATTTCTCTACATATTCATTCTATTAATTTTTGAGAGTTTGATACTAAAACTCCAACTAAAAATCTTAATTTATCTCCTTAAAAAATAATTGTAATATACAGTGTATTTTCCAAGTCTCCTGTAAATGTGTTATCATACTTTCAGAATTTAAAAAATTGAAATTAAAAAACTACTATGTATGAAGTAAATAAACCCCAAGGATGTATTGTACAGCACAGAAAAAATAGTCATTATTTCATAATAAAATGGAGTATAATCTGTAAAAATACTGATTCACTGTATTGTATAACTGAAACAAATGTAACATTATAAATCGGCTATGTGCTCATGCATACTCAGTCTCTTCCATCGCGTCTGACTCTTTGCCACCCTATGGACTACAGAACACCAGCTCTTCTTTCCATGGGACTCTCCAGGCAAGAATACTGGAGTGGGTTGCCCTGCCCTCCTCCAGGGCATCTTCCCGACCCAGGGATTGAACCCAAGCCTCCCGTGTCTCCTGCATTGTAGGCGGATTCTTTACTGCTGAACCACCAGGGGAGTAAATCAACTATATTTCAATATAAATACCCTCCTCAAAAGAGAGACTGAGTAGGAAGATAAAGATCAGAGAATCTTAAGTGATACATCAGCCAAGAACCCTGATTTAAACAAAGAAGCTCAATTATATATTATGGCAATCAAGGAAATATGAACACTAGATCTTTGATAATATTAAGGAATCGTGGATAATGATAAAGGAATTTAAATTATTTTTTTAAAAGACTCCCTGCCTTTTAAGAAAACATGCTGAAACATTTATGGATGAAATGATGGTATAAGATGATTTGCTTTGCTTTGCTTTAGGATTTGCTTCAACCATCTGTATGAAGGGTTGGGGGGTGAGGTGGGTCGAGCAGAAATAGAAAAAGCTTGTCCTTGAGCTGAAAACTTGGAGCTGGAGGATAAGAGAATATGGAGATTTGTGTTCTATTTTTTGTGTGTGAAATTTTCTACACTATAATCTTTAAAAAAAGAAAAAAAGAAAAAACTAGTAGAGCCATTTTTTTTTAAATGCAAGTAGGTCATAAGAGAGTAAGAAGATTTCCAATAATGAATTAACAACCTGCAAATAGCTATATATTATGGTTATCCTACTGGAAATTTTAATATAAATAAATTCACTTATTTGGGAAAGTTTCTTTCAGGTTATATGTTGTATTTGGAAAATATAACAGCCATACCCAGGGGCAAGTGACAAGACTCATCTGCACACCTGGGTCTTCACTGCCAGTGCCTGTGACACTTGACTATTTTACCATTTCCACGTTACCATTCTCAGAATATAAGGCAAATCTTGCCTGAATCACTGTCACTGACCCGAGAGGGTCCTAGCCCAGAGTCTTAAAGAAGGTCTTCCTCCAGAAATTAGACACGGTCCTTGTGTAGTTCTGTCCTCTAGAATCTTTCTCCCAAGTAACATAAGAACAAGAGGAGAAAGGCAGAGATGATCTGGATTTCTTGAGCCATCTGGGTGGATCAAGTTTTTTATTTCTTTCCTCTGCACAAAGTCCCTCACCTGTGACAAGCTTCAGCATTAGGTCCTGGTGACACAGTCCCCTGCGGGGGGAGATAGAGAAGTAAGGAGACAGGTAGTAGTAAGTAGCTTCTTAATCTGACTAAGATCAATTTAATTTGAAAGAGGAAGTAGCTTTACAGCAATCCTTTTTCTCATCATTGCCAGATTACCTCATTGCTTTAAAAGAAAATGAATTCCTCCATCTCAAGTGTTTGGCAAACAATAGTCAGCAGATTTGTGTAAAAAAAAAAGTATACCTAGTCAATTAGGGGTCGATTACAAATTTCTATTTGGGGAGTCTCCAAATTGGGAACCTGAGAGTAGAGTAGAAAAAAGATTTTTCCCTTTGAATACTTCATGCTTTTAAAATTTTGAGCCATGTGAATGTATTGCTTTATGTAATTAATTAGTTAACTTATTAAAAATAAAGATTAAATAAATAAATAAAAATAAAGATAAAAATGGAGATCATAATGCCTAAAAAGAGATTAAGATCACAGGGCCATTTGCTTCTAATGTAAAAACTAATACAAATCACTCTGTTAAGAATCAAAAGGCTATTATAATTAAATGACACATAATATCAGATTTTCTTTTGCAAAATAGGCCCTTATGGGCAAAGTTGGTGAATTCTGAATAAAATCTCTAAGTTAGATAACAGTATTGTATCAATATTAATTTCCTGACTTTAATAATAGTACTGTGGTCATATAAAAGTTTTTTTAAGAAACACACTTCAAAACATTAGGGGTAAAGTGGTGTCATATCTGCAACTTTCTCTGAAAGAGTGGGGATGAGATATATAGAGAAAGACAGAGAGAAAATAATAATAATAAAGTAGACTCGATAAAATGTTGATATTTACTGGCAAAGAGGGGGAGCGCCTGGAACTCTCATACACTAATGGCAGAAGTAAAAAAATTATGACTATTTTTGAAACCAGGCAATGCTTTAATAATGTTAAACATAGACTTATCATATGGCCTAGCAATTACAGTCCTAGGTATTTACCCTAGAGAAATTAAAACATAGAGATCCAAAACATGTGTCTAAGAATGTTCATATCAACTTTATTCATAATAGCCCAAAGTGCAAACAATCTCCATGTTCATCAATAGGAGAGTGAATCACATTCATCAATAGGAGATGAATAAACAAATATTTATCAACAGGAGAGTGAATAAACAAATGTATTCTCACACAAATGTTTGACAAACATTATTTTCACAAACAAATGTATCCACCTGCAAAGTGGGAGACCTGGGTTCCATCTGATCCCTGGGTTGGGAAGATTCCCTCGAGAAGGGGAAGGCTACTCACTCCAGCATTCTGGCCTGAAGAATTCCACAGGCTGTATACACATGAGGTGACAAAGGGTCAGATATGACTGAGTAAGTTTCACTTCACTTCATTCACACGCCAGACACTGGGACATGATTCCCATGGGTCCCTTGTGTTTCCACATGTCTTATGAATAGAGGTGCTGACAGTTTTGCTCCAGACAATCTTCTTTAAAAAAAAAAAAACACTTGCACAGAAGATACCCTTGGAAAATATAATTTCTCCATCTGGAGCAGAAGGCAAATTTTTTGGAGTCCAGTATGATGAAGATAATGTCTCCTTCCAGGAACAAAGGTTGGGCAGATTTTCTTGAAGTCTCTTATTAAAGATTGAGGTTTTCTAAGCTTAGGGTTCCTCAGCTATGACTCAAGATTTACTATGTGTGGACATTTAGGTTGTTTTTACCTGTATAAGTTTATTGAGGCATAACTTACATGCAAAAAAATCATATTTGATCTGGTACAAGCATGAATCCGAGGCAGCCTAACTTTTTAGCTTGCAAACAGGATAAAATCTCAGATTCTTCAGAGTCCTTGCCAGTGGAATGCTGCCCAGCAACAAAAAGGAAAGAATCACTGAGACACACAGCAGTACAGATGAGTCTTGCAAACATTATGCTGCGTGAAAAAGCTGAGCCCGAATCAAGTATGATACTGTCTAATTTTATTTACTGAAAATTCTCCATCGAGCAGAATAAATCTGTATTAATAGAAATCACAATGGCAGTTGCCTGAGACAGGGAGTTTGGGGCATGTTGACAGAGGTAAAGGATGAAGGATTTTCCCAAGAGTCCAGTGGTTAAGAATTATCCTTGCAGTGCATGGGACACGGGTTCCGGGAACCAAGGTTCTGCGTGCTGCAGCACAGCTAAGGCCACGCGCTGCGGATACTAGGTGAGGAGGAGCCCCACAATGCGACTAAGGCCCGGTGCAGGCAAATAACCAAGTCTTTAAAAGGAGGTGAGGGGGAAGCTTTCTAGCGTGGTGGGAGTGGTGGAACTATTTTGTATCTTTGTTGTGTTTGCATGGATATATACATCTTTCAAAGTGCATCAAACAGTGTGCCCTAAAATGTATAATTTTGTTATATGTGAATTACGCCTCAGTAAAATTACATAGAAATAGTCTAAATATTTATCAACATGTGAACAGATATGCAAAATATGGTATATACATAAAATGGAATATTATTCAGCCTTGAAAAGGAATGAAATTCTGAAACATGCTAGAACATGGGTGTTCCTTGAAATCATTACACTACGTGAGAGAAGTCAGACATGAGAAGACAGTTACTGTGTGATTCCACTTCTTTGAGCTGCCTGGAATAGACAAATTCATAGACAGAAAGTAGAGCAGTGGTTATCCAGGGCTGTGGAGTTGTGGTCTAGTGGGTACAAGGTTTCAGTTTGGAAGGATGAAATAATTCTGGAGATGGAGGTGATGGTGTTGTACAACAGTGTGAACACACTTAATGCCACTTAACTGGACACTCAAAATGTTTAAAATGATAAATGTTATATCTAGTACATTTATATGTATTACAGTAGTGGTGTGAAAAAAAATAATCTCTCTCTCCAGTGGTGTGCTGCAAAATGTATAACAACCAGCTATGAGAGGGAAGCATATTGGTAGTATTCACTTTGATAGAAACACTCCCACAGTGATCCAGTTCAAGCAACAGTGTGATATCACTGAATGTAGAGTTTGGAAAAGATACAAACAACTGACTTTACAAAGTCAATAGGAGTTGGCTCAAAGACACTACTGTCTCTATCCAACCAACCGATTGTTAGTACACAGCAAATCCAGTAAAGAAAACACAACATAAAAGTTATAAAGAAAAAGGGAAAAAAATCACCCCACCACTACTTATAGGCAGTTGTCTGTATGCCAGCCAGGGAGGTCGATGGTTATTTGTGGGCTGATAACATACAGGAACAACAAAGTGCCAGTTCACTGATCCTGCAGGCTGGAAGGCATCAATTCTGGTTGGTTGGTACCCATTGCCACATCAGTTATTAAATCTTGTGGCTCTTATTCCTGGTGGTGACATCCAGAAAAGGAAAACTGTGGGACCTTCTTGAATCATGTAAGTTTAGCTACCAGTAGGTAACCCTTTAAAATTTTTATCGATCTTTACTGTCATCATATTCCCTTTGTTTTGGCACAAAATGGCTGCAAAAGTACAGGAGATACAAAATTTTGAAGCCATTTCCAGAAGATTTAGGCTGATTCTCGGTGCCAGTGACTCTCAGATAGGGTGTGCATGTAATTACTTGGAGTAATCTTCATTTTGAAAGAACTACAGGTGATTCTAATGCAGTTGGTTCACAGAACACATTTGGCAACATGGTTCGATGAGGTAGCTCTTTCCCTTCTCCCCTTTCATAATTTCACACCACAACCACATTGCTCTAAGATGCAAATTAGGGTAACTGATGTTATAAAACATGTCCCAATGTGTGTATAACAATGTCTGAAATGATTTTAAGAATATTCAGTATAGAAAAGGTGACATAAAATTGTGCTAATTCATTTTACTGTCATTGGTGAAACAAGTGTTATTCAAGCCTTTTGATGTGGCAGAAATATTTTAAGACAACCCCTTCTATTCTTTGAGCAGGAAATAAAATCTAGCAAACTGTGTAGCCAGTAACCTTAGGGATGGTACTTGAGGCTTGATCTCTAAAAGATGTTGAGTCCAAAAGTTGAACCTAAATCTGCCTGTATTGTTCTGCCTTGAGTGAATCTTTCATGCAGGCTGTGATCAGTGCATTTAAAAGAGCAGAGATCTGAATTTTATTGAGATTTACCTTATGTTTTATTATTGTGGGCTTGCCAGGTGGCACTAGTGGTAAAGAACCCACCTGCCAATGCAGGTGATGTAAGAGGTGCTGATTGGATTTCTGGGTCAGGAAGATCGAGGAGGGTGTGGCAACCCACTCCAGTATTCTTGCCTGGAGAATCCTATAAACAGATGAACCTGGTGGGCTACAGTCCGTAGAGTCGCAAAGAGTCGGACACAACTGAAGCAACTTAGCATGCATGCATGTTTTATTAATAATGAATTTCTGTTTAGTAAATGTTTCATAGTTATGTGCCAGACTTGCTTTCCTTATAACATGGTGGCAAGGTTAAGGAGGCATCGTTAGTCTTCATCCACTCTAATTAATAAATGCTACATGAATCTACCAAAAAGAACCTTATAATTGTGCTTGAAAAGTTGGCTTAGCGTAGCTCTTTATAGGGTGTTTGGGGGAACACTAAACCCCAAGATGCTCATTTGAAGATAGAAGACCTGCAAAAAAAAAAAAAAAAAAAGAGAGAGAGAGAGAGAGAAGAGAAAGAAGACTTGCATGATTAAATAAACATAGGAAATGCTGCATAGGCGAATATTTTATTTTTTTTAATTTAGTCCACCATTTACCAAAGTTATTGATTAAAGATTTTAAAATTTCATAAGAATAACATTTTGTGGAATATATATTTAGCAAAGAATTCTCCAGTGCTCTGGTGAAAATTTTAGCTGTGAAGGGGAACACAGGGATAGAGAGGCAAATTAATTTGGCATTCTTGACTTCAAACTTACATTAACCACATTTGTTTCCACTATTAAATGTAAAGAATTTGATGGATTTAACAACAGTCATCAAGGATAGTCAAAAGGTAATTTCCTCAGTGGTCTGGTGCAGCCAAAAATCAACTGGAGAATATACCTCAGGTGCCCGCTGCAACTCGAGAAAAACCATGAGGCTTCCCCCTCGCTACGAGATGAACCCCAATTCCCCAGCATTGCGTGAAGACCAATTCCGTGTTCCCCATCAAACAAGAAAGGAGCCTTGACTTCCTTGATGGAACTCCAGAGAGGCCCCAAGAACACTGTCGCAAGTCTAGAGGGACCTGAGGTCACCGCAGTCACACAAAAGAGCTCCATGTACCACAAATCAACTCGAGATGAGGCCTGATTCCCCTGCAATGGCTCCAGAGCTAGCAGGCGTTCCCCTGCAAACACAGCAAGTGGCTTGCCTTCCTTTAGGCAACTCCAGAGATTCCGCGAGAACACCATCCCAAGTCTAGAGGAACACGAGTTCAGCACAGCAACTAGAGAGAAGCTCCGTGTACAGCAAATCATCTCGAGATGAGAGCTGATTCTCTGGCTTTGACTCAAGAGGAATGCCAACTTTCCACAAGCACCTCAAGAGGAGGCTTCTCTCAGCTATAGGTATGTGAGAGGGACCCTGAGTTTGCTGCCTCAAGTGGAATGGACACCGAGATGCCGTGACTCGAGATAAGGCCGGATTTCCCTGCAGTGACCTGAATGCAAGCTCGTCTTTCATCTCACGAGATGAAGGGATGTCTGAATCCCCTGTGGAGACCCTAGAGAAAGCCCTAGTTCCACGTATCATCTCAACAGGAGGCCTCACACTCCTTTCAAAACTCGAGAGTCATGCGGAGGTCAATGCCTCAAAAGGAGCCGATTCCTGACTCCTCTTGAAAATTGATAGGAATCCCAATATCCCTGTGGCAACTGGACAGGAACCCTGGGTCTCTCGCCTCACCTTGAGAGGGGTCCCTATTGCCCTATCAAGCCTCGATGAGAATACCGAGGTGTCCCTAACATCTAGGCAGGAGTCCTGATGTCACTGAACAACATGAGTTTCGAAGGGTCATTCCCGCCGTAACTCGAGAAGATACCCCAGGTCCCCACCACAACTCAAGAAAACCCAGGAGAATTCACCCTCGCCGTGAGATGAGGCCCAATTCCACTGCATCGCATGTAAAGCAATTCCGTGTTCCCCATAAAACAGGATATGAGCCTTGACTTCCGTGATGGAACTCCAGAGAGTCCCCAAGAACACTGTCGCAAGTGTAGAGGGACACTGAGGTCCCCGCAGCAACACGAAAGTGCTCCGAGTACCCAGATCAACTCGAGATGAGACCCGATTCCCCTGCACTGGCTCCAGAGCAATCCCGCTTTCCTCATCAAACTAGACAAGTGGCTTGACTTCCCTTAGGCAACTCCAGAGATTCCCCGAGAGCACCGTCCCAAGTCTAGAGGAACACCAAGTTCAGCACAGCAACTCGAGAAAAGCTCCGTGTACCCCAAAACATTCGAGATGAGAGCTGATTCCCTGGCTTCGACTCAAGAGGAATGCCAACTTTCCACAAGCAGCTCAAGCGGAGGCTTTTCTCAGCTCTAGGTATGTGAGAGGGACCCTGAGTTTGCTGCCTCAAGTGGAATGGACACCGAGATGCCCTGACTCGAAATAAGGCTGGATTTCCCTGCAGTGACTTGAATGCAGGCTCGTCTTTCATCTCACAAGATGAAGAGATGTCTGAATCCCCTGTGGAGACCCTAAAGAAAGCCCTAGTTCCCCACCTCATCTCGACAGGAGGCCTTACATCCCTTTGACAACTCGAGCGGAACACGGAGTTCAATGCTTCAAAAGGAGACGATGCCTAACACCTCTTGAAAATTGATAGGAATAGCAATATCCCTGTGGCAACTGCAAAGGGAAGCTGGGTCAACACCTCACCTCGAGAGGCATCCCTATTGCCCTGCCAAGCCTCGAGGAGAATCCCGAGGTGTCCTTCAAAACTAGACAGGAGTCCTGTCGCCGCTCAACCAACACGGGTTTTGAAGGGCCATCCTCGCCGTAACCCAAGAACATACCCTAGGTCCCAGCCGCAACTCAACATAAACCATGAGACTTCCCCCTGGCCGCGAGGTGAGGCCCGATTCCCCTGCACTGAATGCAGAGCAAATCCGTGTTCCCCATCAAACATGAAAGGAGGCTTCACTTCCTAGATGAAACTCCACATAGTCCCCAAGAACACTGCCAGAGGTCGAGAGGGACCCTGAGGTCACCGCAGCAAAACAAAAGAATTCGTGTAAATGAAATCAACCCGAGATGAGGCGCGATTGCCCTGCATTGGCTCCAGAGCCATCTCGCATTCCCCATCAAACATGACAAGTGGCTTGACTTCCTTTAGGCAACTCCAGTGATTCACCAAGAGTACCGTCCAATATCTAAAGGAACACAAAGTTCAGCACTGCAACTCGAGAAAAGCTCCCTGTACCCCCAAATCATCTTGAGTTGAGAGCTGCTTCCGTGGATTCAACTCAAGAGGAATGCCAACTGTCCACAAGTACCTCAAGAGGAGGCTTCTCTCAGTTATATGTATGTGAGATGGGCCCTGAGTTTGTGGCCTCAAGTGAAATGGACACCGAGATGTCCTGACTCGAAATAAGGCTGGATTTCCCTGCAGTGACTTGAATGCAGGCTCGTCTTTCATCTCACGAGATGAAGGGATGTCTGAATCCCCTGTGGTGACCCTAGAGAAAGCCCTAGTTCCTGGCCTCATCCCAACATGAGACCTCACATCCCTGTGAAAACTCGAGAGGCACACGGAGTTCAATGCTTCAAAAGGAGACGATGGCTGACTCTTCTTGAAAAATGATAGGAATCCCAAAATTCCTGTGGCCACTGCAAATGGAACCTGGGTTTCCCCTCTCACCTTGAGAGGCGTCCCTATTGCCCTCCCAAGCCCCGAGGAGAATCCCGAGGTGTCCCTCGCAACTAGACAGGAGTCCTGACATCACTGATCCAACCCGAGTTTTGAAGGGCCATCCTCGTCATAACACGAGAACATAATCCAGGTTCCCACCGCAACTCGAGAAAAACAATGACACTTTCCCCTCGCCACGAGATGAGGCCCGATTCCCCTGCACTGCATGCAGAGCAAGTCCGTGTTCCCCATCAAACAGGAAAGGAGCCTTGACTTCCTTGATGGCACTCCAGAGAGTCCCCAGGAACACTTTCACAAGTCTAGAGGGACCCTGAGGTCCCCGAAACAACATGAAAGCGCTCCATGTACTCCAAATCAACTCGAGATGAGGCCTGATTCCCCTGCACTGCATGCAGAGCAAGTCCATGTTCCCCATCAAACACGAAAAGAGCCTTGACTTCCTAGATGAAACTCCACATAGTCCCCAAGAACACTGTCACAGTTCTGCAGGGACCCTGAAGTGACAGCAGCAGCACGAAAGAACTCGTTTAACTCAAATCAACTCTAGATGAGACCCGATTCCCCTGCATTGACTCCAGAGACATCCCTCATTCCCCATTAAACAGGGCAAATAGCCTGACTTCCTTTAGGCAACCCCAGAGATTCACCGAGAGCACCGTCCCATATCTAGAGGAACACCAAGTACAGCACA
Source organism: Muntiacus reevesi (assembly GCF_963930625.1). Taxonomy (NCBI): domain Eukaryota; kingdom Metazoa; phylum Chordata; class Mammalia; order Artiodactyla; family Cervidae; genus Muntiacus; species Muntiacus reevesi. The sequence continues at coordinate 409,161 of NW_027077935.1, forward strand.
GCAACTCGACAAAAGCTCCGTGTACCCCAAAACATTTCGAGATGAGAGTTATGACACAGGAGGAATGGAAACTTTCCACAAGCACCTCAAGAGGAGGCTACTCTGAGCTATAGGTATGTGAGAGGGATCCTGAGTTTGCTGCCTCGTGTGGAATGGACACCGAAATGCCCTTACTCGAAATAAGGCCGGATTTCCCTGCAGTGACTTGAATGCAGTCTCGTCTATCATCTCACAAGAAGAAGGGATGTCTAAATCCCCTGTGGATACCCTAGAGAAAGCCCAAGTTCCCTGCCTCATCTCGACAGGAGGCCTCACATCCCTTTGAAACTTTGAGAGGCACGTGGAGTTCAAAGCCTCAAAAGTAGATGATGCCTGCCTCCTCTTGAAAATTGATAGGAATCTCAATATCTCTGTGGCAACTGGAAAGGGACCCTGGGTCTCCACTTTACCTCGAGAGACTTCCCTATTGCCCTCCCAAGCCCCGAGGAGAATCCCGAGGTGTCCCTCGCAACTAGACAGGTGTCCTGACGTCGCTGACCCAACACAAGTTTTGAAGGTCCATCCCCACCGCAACTCAAGAACATACCCCAGGTTCCCACCGCAACTCGAGAAAAACCATGAGACATCCCCCTCGCCGTGAGATGAGGTCTGATTCCCCTGCATTACATGCAGAGCATGTGTGTGTTCCCCATCATACTTGAAAAGAGTTTTGACTTCCTTGATGGAACTCCAGAGAGTCCCCAAGAACACTGTTACAAAGCTAGAGGGACCCTGCGGACTCCGCAGCAACATGAAAGAGCTCGTGTACCCCAAATCAACTCGAGATGAGGCCCAATTCACCTGAATTGGGTCCAGAGCCATCACACGTTCCCCATCAAATACAACATGTGGCTTGACCTCCTTTACGCAACTCCAGAGATTTTATGAGAACATCATTCCAAGTCCAGAGGAACACCAAGTTCTGCAGAGCAACTCGAGAAAAGCTCCATGTACCCCAAATCATCTCGAGATGAGAGCTGATTCGCTGAACTCGACTCAAAGGGAATTCCAACTTTCCACAAGCACCTCAAGAGGAGGCTTCTCTCAGCTATAAGTATCATAGTGGGACCCTGAGCTTGCTGCCTCAAGTGGAATGTACAATGAGATTCCCAGACTCGAAAAAAGGCCGGATTTCCCTGCAGTGACGTGAATGCAGGCTCGTCTTTCATCTCACAAGATGAAGGGATATCTGAATCCCCCGTGGAGACCCTAAAGAAAGCCCTTGTTCCCCGACTCATCTCGACAGGAGGCCACACATCCCTTTGACAACTCGAGAGGAGTGCAGAGTTCAAGGCGTCAAAAGGAGACGACGCCTGACTCACCTTGAAAATTGATAGGGATCCCAATATCCCTCTGGCAACTGCGAAGGAAGTCTGGGTCTCCTGTCTCACCTCGAGAGGCGTCCCTATTGCCCTGCCAAGCCTCAAGGAGAATCCCGAGGTATCCCTGGCAATTAGACATGAGTCCTGAAGTCGCTGAACCAACATGAGTTTTGAAAGGCCATCCCCGCCGTAATACGAGAACATACCCCAGATTCCCGCTGAAACTCAAGAAAAACCATGAGACTTCCCCATCGCTGCGAGATGAAGCCCGATTGCAATGCTGCGTGCAGAGCAAGTCTGTGTTCCTCATTAAACACAAAAGGAGCCTTGACTTCCTTGATGGACCTCCAGAAAGTCCCCAAGAACACTATCACAAGTCTAGCGGGACCCTGAGGTCCCCGCAGCAACACAAAAGAGCATCGTGTACCCCAAATCGACTCGAGATGAGGTGTGATTCCCCTGCATTGCATGCAGACCACATCTGAGTTCCCCATCAAACACTAAAGGAGCCTTGACTTCCTAGATGAAATTCCACATAGTCCCCAAGAAGACTGGGGACTTCAGCACCTCACAAGTATAGAGGTGCTGAGGCCACCACAGCAACACATAAGAGCTTCGTGTACTACAAATCAACTTGACATGAGGCCAGATTCCCCTGCATTGGCTCCAGAGCCATCGTGCATTCCCCATCAAACAGATCAAGTAGCTTGACTTCTTTTAGCAATCCCAGAGATTAACCGAGAGCACCGTCCCATATCTAGAGGAACACCAAGTTCAGCACAGCAACTCGACAAAAGCTCCGTGTACCACAAATCATCTCAAGATGAGAGCTGATTCCCTGGATTGGACTCAAGAGGAATGCCAACGTTCCACAAGCAACTCAAGAGGAGGCTTCTCTCAGCTATATGTATGTGAAAGGGAACCTGATTTTGCTGCTTCAAGTGGAATGGACATCGAGATACCCTGATTCAAAATAAGGCCGGATTTCCCTGCATTGACTTGAATGCAGGCTCATCTTTCATCTCACATAAAGAAGGGATGTCTGAATCCCTTGTGGAGACCCTAGAGAAAGCACTAGTTCCCTGCCTTATCTCGACATGAGGCCTGACTTCCCTTTGAAAACTCGAGAGGCATTCGAAGTTCAATGCTTCAAAAGGAGACGAAGCCTGACTCCTTTTCGAAATTGATAGGAATCACGATATCCCTGTGGCAACTGGACAGAAACCCTGGGTCTCTCGCCTCACTTCGAGAGGCATCCCTATTGCCCATGCAAGCCTCGAGGAGAATTCCGAGGTGTCCCTCGAAACTAGAGAGGAATCTTGACATTGCTGATCCAACACAAGTTTTGAAGGTCCATCCTCGTCGTAACTAGAAAACATAACCCAGGTTCTTGCCGCAACTCGAGAAAAACCATGAGGCTTTCACCTGGCCTTGAGATGAGGCCTGAATCCCCTGCACTGCAGGCAGAGCAATTCCCTGTTCCCCATGAACACGAAAGGAGCCTTGACTTCCTTGATGGAACTCCAAAGAGTCCTCAGGAACACTGTCACTGGTATAGAGGGACACTGAGTTCCCCACAGCAACACGAAAGCGCTCCGTGTACTTCAAATCAACACGAGGTGAGGCCTGATTCCCCTGCATGGTCTCCAGAGCCATCCAGCATTCCCCATCAAACACGACAAGTGGCTTGTCTTCCTTTAGGCAACTCCAGAGTTTACCCGAGAACACCGTCCTAAGTATAGAGGAACACCACGTTCAGCACAGCAACTAGAAAACATCTCTGTGTACCTCAAATCATCTCGAGATGAGCGCTGATTCCCTGGCTTTGACTCAAGAGGAATGCCAGCTTTAAACAACACCTAAAGAGGAGGCTTCTCTCAGCTATAGGTATGTGAGAGGGACCCTGAGTTTGCTGCCTCAAGTGACATGGACACTGAGAAGCCCTGACTCAAAATAAGGCCAGGTGTCCCTGCAGTGGCTTGAATGCAGGCTCATCTCTCATCTCACAAGATGAAGGGATGTCTGAATCCCCTGTGGAGACCCTAGAGAATACCCTAGTTCCCAGCCTCATCTTAAAAGGAGGCCTCACATCCCTTTGACAACTCGAGAGGAACACAGAGCAACATGTAAAGGCTCTGTGTACTCCAAAACAACTCGAGATGAGGCCCGATTCCCCTGCACTGCGTTCAGAGCAAGTCTGTGTTCCCCATCAAACACGAAAGGAGCTTTGACTTCCCTGATGGAAATCCAGAGAGTCCCCAGGAACACTGTCACAAGTTTCGAGGGTCCCTGAGGTCCCCGCAGCAACATGAAAATGCACTGTGTACTTGAAATCAACTCGAGATGAGGCCCACTTCCCATGCACTGCATGCAAAGCAAGTCTGTGTTCCCCATAAAACACGAAAGGAGCCTTGACTTCCTTGATGGAAATCCAGAGAGTCCCCAGGAACACTTTGAAAAGTCTAGAGGGACCCTGAGAACCCCACAGCAACATGAAAGTGCACTGTGTGCTTCAAATCAACTCGAGATGAGGCCCGATTCCCCTGCATTAGCTCCAGAGCCATCACTCATTCCCCATCAAACACAACAAGTGGCTTGACTTCCTTTAGGCAACTCCAGAGATTACCTGAGAATACCGTCTCAAGACAAGAGGAATACCAAGTTCAGCACAGCAACTCGAGAAAATTCCGTCTACCCCAAATCATCTCGAGATGAGAGCTGATTCCCTGGCTTCGACTCAAGAGGAATGCCAACTTTCCACAAGCCCCTCAAGAGGAGGCTTCTTTCAGCTCTAGGTATGTGAGAGGGACCCTGAGTTTGCTGCATCAAGTGGAATGGTTACCCAGATGCCATGACTCGAAATAAGGTTGGATTTCCCTGCAGTGACTTTAATGCAGGCTCGTCTTTCATCACACATGATGAAGTGATGTCTGAATCCCCTGTGGAGACCCTAGAGAAAACCCTAGTTCCCCGGCTCATCTCGACAGGAGGACTCACAGTCTTTAGAAACCTCCAGAGGCACATGGATTTAAATGCTTCAAAAGGAGACCATGGCTGCCTCCTCTTGAAAATTGATAGGAATCCCCAAATTACTGTGGCAACTGGAATGGACCCTGGGTCTCCCCCCTCACCTCGAGAGGCATCCTTATTGCCCTACCAAGCCTTGAATAGAATCCCGAGTTGTCCCTTGCAGCTAGACAGGAGTCCTAATGTCACTGAATCAACACGAGTTTGAAGGGCCATCCCAACCATAACTTGAGAACATAACTCAGGTTCCCGCCACAGCTCAAGAAAACCGTGAGAATTCCCCCTTGCCATGAGATGAGGCCCGATTCCCCTGCATTGCATGCAGAGCAAGTCCATGTTCCCCATCAAAAACGAAAGGAGCCTTGACTTCCTAGATGAAACTCCACATAGTCCCCAAGAACTGTGTCAGAAGTCTAGAGGGACCCTGAGGTCAGTGCAACAATAGGAAAGAGCACCGTGTACCACAAATCAACTCGAGATGAGGCCCGATTCCCCTGCACTGGCTCCAGAGCAATCCTGCATTCCTCATCAAAGAGCACAAGTGGCTTGACTTCTTTTGGGCAACTCCAAGATTCCCCGAGAACAGCATCCCAAGTCTAGAGCTACACCAAGTTCAGCACAGCAACTCGAGAAAAGCTCCGTGTAGCCCAAATCATTTCGAGATGAGAGCAGATTCCCTGGCTTTGAAACAAGAGCAATGCCAACTTTCCACAAGCAGCTCAAGTGGAGGCTTTTTCAGCTCTTGGTATGTGAGCGGCACCCTGAGTTTGCTGCTTCAAGTGGAATGGACACCGAGATGCCCTGACTCGAAATAAGGCCGGAATTCCCTGCAGTGACTTGAATGCCGGCTCATCCTTCATCTCAAAAGATGAAGGGATATCTGAATCCCCTATGAAGACCCTAGAGAAAGCCCTAGTTCCCCGCCTCATCTCGACAGGAGGCCTCACATCCCTTTGACAACACGAGTAGAACACGGAGTTCAGTGCTTCAAAAGTAGACAATGATTGAGTCCTCTTGAAAATTGACAGAAGTCCCAGTATCCGTGTGGCAACTTGAAAGGACACTGGGTCTCCCGCCTCACCTCAAGAGGCATCCCTATTGCCCTGCCAAGACTCGAGGACAATCCCGAGTTGTCCATCGCAACTAGACAGGAGTCCTGACGTAGCTGAAAAAACACGAGTTTTGACGGGCCATCCCCATCGTCACTTGAGAATATAACCCAGGTTCCCTCCACAACTCGAGAAAATCCATGAGACTTCCCGCTCGATGAGAGATGAGATCAGATTCCCCTGCACTGAGTGAAGAGCAATTCCGTGTTCCCCATCAAACATGAAAGGAGCCTTGACTTCCTTGATGGAACTCCAGAGAGTCGCCAAGAACACTGATAAATGTCTAGAGGAACCCTGAGGTCACCGCAGCAACATGAAATAGTTCGGTGTACCCCAAATCAACTCGAGATGAGTCCAGATTCCCCTTCATTGGCTCCAGAGCCATCCGGCGTTCCCCATCAAACGTGACAAGTGACTTGACTTCCTTAAAGCAACTCCAGAGATTCCCCGAGAACAACGTCCTGAGCATAGAGGAACACCACGTTCAGCACAGCAACTAGAAAACAGCTCCGTGTACCTCAAATCATCTCGAGATGAGACTTGATTCCCTGGCTTTGACTCAAGAGGAATGCCAGCTTTAAACAACACCTAAAGAGGAGGCTTCTCTCAGCTATAGGTACGTGAGTGGGACCCTGAGTTTGCTGCCTCAAGTGGAATGGACACCAAGATGCCCTGACTTGAAATAAGGCCGGATGTCCCTGCAGTGATTTGAATGCAGGATTGTCTTTCATCTCACAGATGAAGGGATGTTTGAATCCCCTGTGGAGACCCTAGAGAATACGCTAGTTCCCAGCCTCATCTCGACAGGAGGCCTCACATCCCTTTGACAACATGAGAGGCAAGCGGAGTTCAATGCTTCAAAAGGAGACGAAGCCTGACTCCTCTTGAAAACTGACAGGAGTCACAGTATGGCTCTGGCAACTGCAAAGGGAAACCTGGTGTCCCGCCTCACTTCGAGAGGCATCCCAATTGTCCTGCCAAGCCTCGAGAAGAATCCTAAGGTGTCCCTCGGAACTAGACAGGAGTCCTGACGTCGCTGAACAAACACGAGTTTTGAAGGGCCAACTCTGCCGTAACTCGAGAATATAACCCAGGTTCCACACCACAGCTCCAGAAAAACAATGAGACTTTCCCCTCACCGTGAGATGAGGCCCGATTCCCCTGCATTGCATGCAGAGCAAGTCCGTGTTCCCCATCAAACACGAAAGGAGCCTTGACTTCCTAGATGAAACTCTCCATAGTCCCCAAGAACTCTGTCAGAAGTCTAGAGGGACCCTGAGATCAATGCAGCAACACGACAGAGCCCCGTGTACCACAAATCAACTCGAGATGAAGCCTGATTTCCCTGCATTGGCTCCAGAACAATCCTGCATTCCTCATCAAAGAGCACAAGTCGCTTGACTTCTTTTAGGCAACTCCAGAGACTCTATGAGAATACCGCCACCAGTCTAGAGGAACACCAAGTTCAGCACAGCAACTCGAGAAAAGCTCCGTGTACCCCAAAACATTTCGAGATGAGAGCTGATTCCCTGGCTTCGACTCAAGAGGAATGCCAACTTTCCACAAGCAGCTCAAGCGGATGCTTTTCTCAACTATAGGTATGTGAGAGGGACCCTGAATTTGCTGCCACAAGTGGAATGGACACCGAGATTCCCTGACTCGACATAAGGCTGGATTTCCCTGCAGTGACTTGAATGCAGGCTTGTCTTTCATCTCAAAAGATGAAGTGATGTCTGAATCCCCTGTGGAGACCCTAGACAAAGCCCTATTTCCCCACCTCATCTCGACAGGTGACCTTACATCCCTTTGACAACACGAGTCGAATGCGGAATTCAATGCTTCATAAGGAGACGATGACTGAGTCCTCTTGAAAATTGACAGGAATCCCAGTATGTCTGTTGCAACTTGAAAGGACACTGGGTCTCCCCCGTCACCTCGAGAGGTGTCACTATTGTCCTGCCAAGCCTTGAGGAGAATCTCAAGGTGTCCCTCGCAACTAGACAGGAGTTCACACATCGCTGAACAAACATGAGTTTTGAAGGGCCATCCCCGCCGTAACTCTAGAACATAACCAGGTTCCCTCCACAACTCCAGAAAAACAATGAGACTTTCTCCTCACCGCGAGATGAGGCCCAGTTCCCATGCAATGTATGCAGGTTAAGTCCGTGTTCCCAATCAAAAGGAAAGGAGACTTGACTTCTTTGAAGGACCTCCAGAGAGACCCCAAGAACACTGTCAGAAGTCTACAGGGACCCTGAGGTCCCCGCAGCAACATGAAAGGGCTCCGTGTACTCCAAATCAACTCAAGATGAGGCCCGATTCCCCTGGACTGCATTCAGAGCAAGTCCGTGTTCCCCATCAAACACGAAAGGAGCCTTGACTTCCTTGATGGAACTCCAGAGAGTCCCCAGGAACACTGTCACAAGTCTAGAGAGACCCTGAGGTCCCCTGCAGCAACATGAAAGTGCACCGTGTACTTCAAATCAACTCGAGATGAGACCCGATTCCCCTGCATTGTCTCCAGAGACATCACTCGTTCCCCATCAGACACACAAAGTGGCTTGATTTCCGTTAGGCTACTCCAGAGATTACCCGAGACTACCATCTCAAGACTAGAGGAACACCAAGTTCAGCACAGAAACTCGAGAAAAGCTCTGTGTACCCCAAATCATCTCAAGATGAGAGCTGATTCCCTGGCTTTGACTCAAGAGGGATGTCAACTTTACACAAGCACCTGACGAGGAGGCTTCTGTCAGGTATATGTATGTGAGAGGGACCCTGAGTTTGCTGCCTCAAGTGGAATGAACACCGAGATGCCCTGACTCATAATAAGGCCGGAATTCCCTGGAGTGACTTGAATGCAGGCTCGTCTTTCATCAAACAGGATGAAGGGATGTCTGAATCCCCTGTGGAGACCCTAGAGACAGCCCTAGTTCCCCGGCTCATCTCAACAGGAGGCCTCACATCCTTTTGAAACTCGAGAGGCACGTGGATTTAAATGCTTCAAAAGGGGAGTATCGCTCCCTCCTCTTGAAAATTGATAGGAATCCCAAAATTCCTGTGGCAACTGGAAAGGACCTTGGGTTGCCCCTCTCACATTGAGAGGCGTCCCTATTGCCCTGCCAAGCTTCGAGGAGAATCTCGATGTGTCCCTCACAACTAGACAGGAGTCCTGATATCACTGAACCAACACAAGTTTTGAAGGGCCATCCCAGCTGTAACTCGAGAATATAACCCAGTTTCCCGCCACAACTCGAGAAAACCATGAGAATTCCCCCTCGCCGTGAGACGAGGCCTGATTCCCCTGCATTGCATGCAAAGCAAGTCGGTGTTCCCCATCAAACACGAAAGGAGCCTTGACTTCCTAGATGAAACTCCACATAGTCCCCAATAACTCTGTCACATGTCTAGTGGGACCCTGAGGTCAACGCAGCAACACGAAATATCCCCGTTTACCTCAAATCAACTTGAGGTGAGGCCTGATTTCCCTGCATTGGCTCTAGAGCAATCCAGCATTCCTCATCAAGCAGGACAAGTGGCTTGACTTCTTTTAGGCAACTCCAGAGATTCCCTGAGAACACCGTCCCAAGTATAGAAGAACACCAAGTTCAGCACAGCAACTCGAGAAAAGCTCCGTGTACCCCAAATCATTTCGAGATGAGAGCTGATTTCCTGGCTTCGAATCAAGAGGAATGCCCACTTTCCACAGCAGCTCAAGCGGAGGCTTTTCTCAGCTCTAGGTATGTGAGAGAGACCCTCAGTTTGCTGCCTCAAGTGAAATGGACACCGAGATGCCCTGACTCGAAATAAGGCCGGAATTCCCTGCAGTGACTTGAGTGCAGGCTCGTCTTTCATCTCATCAGATGAAGGGATTCCTGAATCCCCTTGAAGACCCTATAGAAAGCCCTATTTCCCCACCTCATCTTGACATGTGGCCTCACATCCCTTTGACAACACGAATGGAAAGTGGAATTCAATGCTTCAAAAGTAGACGATGACTGAGTCCTCTTGAAAATTGACAGGAATCCCAGTATCCCTGTGGCAACTTGAAAGGACACTGGGTCTCCCGCCTCACCTCGAGAGGTGTCCTCCTTATTGACTTGCCAAGTCTCGAAGTGAATCTCGAGTTGTCCCTCGCAACGAGACTGGAGGCCTGATGTCGCTGAACAAACACGCGTTATGAGGGGCCATCCCCTTCGTCACTCGAGAATATAACCCAGGTTCCTTCCGCAACGCGAGAAAGTCCATGAGACTTTCCACTCGAAGAGAGATGAGATCAAATTCCCCTGCATTGCGTGCAGAGCAATTCCATGTGCACCATCAAACATGAAAGGAGCCTTGACTTCCTTGATGGAACTCCAGAGAGTCCCCAAGAACACTGATACAAGTCTAGAGTGACCCTGAGGTCACCGCAGCAACACGAAAGTGCTCAGTGTACTGCAAATCAACGTGAGATGAGGCCAGATTACACTACATTGGCTCCAGAGCCATCCGGCGTTCCCCATCAAACACGACAAGTGGCTTGACTTCCTTTAGGCAACTCCAGAGATTCCCTGAAAACACTGTCCTAAGTATAGAGGAACACCACGTTCAGCACAGCAATTAGAAAACAGCTCCGTGTACCTCAAATCATCTCGAGATGAGAGTTGATTCCCTGGCTTCGAATCAAGAGGAATGCCAACTTTCCAGAACCCCCTCACGGGGAAGCTTCTCTCAGCTATAGGTACGTGAGAGGGACCCTGAGTTTGCTGCCTCAAGTGGAATGGACACCGAGATGCCGTGACTCGACATAAGGCCGGATTTCCCTGCAGTGACATGAATGCAGGCTTGTCTTTCATCTCAAAAGATGAAGGGATGTCTGAATCCCCTGTGGAGACCCTAGAGAAAGCCCTAGTTCCCCACCTCATTTCCACAGGAGGTCTCACATCCCTTTGACAACTCGAGAGGAACACGGAGTTCAATGCTTCAAAAGTAGACGATGACTGACTCCTCTTGAAAATTGACAGGAATCCCAGTATTCCTGTAACAACTTGAAAGTGACAGTGGGTTTCCCTACTCATCTCGAGAGGCATCCCTATTGTCCAACCAAGTTTCGAGGAGAATCCCGAGGTGACCCTCACAACTAGACAGGCGTCCTGACATCATTGAACAAACAGGAGTTTTAAGAGTCCATCCCTGTCGTCACTCGAGAATATACCCCAGGTTCCCTCCGCAACTCGAGAAAAACCATGAGACTTCCCACTCGATGAGAGATGAGATCAGATTCCCCTGCATTGAGTGCAGAGCAAGTCCGTGTTCCCCATCAAACATGAAAGGAGCCTTGACGTCCTTGATGGAACTCTAGAGAGTCCCCAAGAACACTGATACAAGTCTAGAGGGACCCTGAGGTCCCCGCAGCAACATGAAAGCACTCCGTGTACTCCAAATCAACTCAAGATGAGGCCAGATTCCCCTTCATTGGCTCCAGAGCCATCTGGCGTTCCCCATCAAACACGACATGTGGCTTGACTTCCTTTAGGCAACTCCAGAGATTCCCCGAAAACACTGTCCTAAGTATAGAGGAACACCCTGTTCAGCACAGCAACTAGAAAACAGCTCCGTGTACCTCAAATCATCTCGAGATGAGACCTGATTTCCTGGCTTTGACTCAAGAGGAATGCCAGGTTTAAACAACACCTAAAGAGGAGGCTTCTCTCAGCTATAGATATGTGAGAGGGACCCTGAGTTTGCTGCCTCATGTGGAATGGACACCAAGATGCCCTGGTTTGAAATAAGGCCGGATTTCCCTGCAGTGACTTGAATGCAGGTTCGTCTTTCATCTCATAAGAGGAAGGGACGTCTGAATCCCCTGTGGAGACCCTAGAGAATGCCCTAGTTCCCCGCCTCATTTTGACAGGAGGCCTCACATCCCTTTGACAACACGAGAGGCACGTGGAGTTCAATGCTTCAAAAGGAGATGAAACCTGTCTCCTCTTGAAAACTGACAGGAGTCACAGTATTGCTCTGGCAACTGCAAAGGCAAACTTGGTCTCCCCCCTCACCTTGAGAGGCGTCCGTATTGCATTGCAACATCTCGAGGAGAATCCTGATGTGTCTCTCCCAACAAGACAAGAGTCCTGACGTCACTGAACCTCACCCCAGACCCTGCACCTGGGGTCACTCCTCCAGTTTCCAAGGTGACTCCACCTGAAATATCCTGTGTCTGTAATCACATGTGCACATCTCCAGGATGACGCCACTTCCCAGACCCAGTACCTGTGGTCACGCTTCCACAATCTCCAGGGTGATCACAACACACTGGACCATGCACCTGGGGTCACATGTCCACAGTCTGCAGGGTGACATTCTCCCAAACCCTATATCTAGGATCACATATCTACAGTCCCCTGGGTGATCCCTCCCAGACACTGTATCTGGAGTCACACATCCACAGTCTCCACGGTGACCCCTTCCCAAGCCTTGCAACTGGGCTCACAATTCCACAGTCTCCAGGGTGAATTCCTTCTGACCATTCCCCTGGGGTCACATATCCACATTCTTCAGGGTGACCAACCCAGTCCCTGTCCATGGGGTCACATATCAACAGTCTCCAGGGTGACACTCCTCCCCTGAATGCACATTTCAAGGGGAGCACAAAAAGCACACCCAAAATATGCACATTTGACAAAAGGGTTATTTTGGACTGATTAATTAAAAAAAACAAAACAAAACAAAAGAAAAAAACAAACAGCCGCCCCAGGAGGATCTTTGAAAACCAAGTCGAAATTCCATTTTATGAAGTAGATTTACATTTGTTAAGGATATCTCCATCTTTAAGGACGTGTCCCTGTCTGGACCAGGAAATAGAGGATGGCTAAATATCAAGAATGGACTAAGTATCAAGACTGACTTGATATCACTAAATGACTTGACTAAATATCAAGAAGGTCTATGGAATGGACCTGGAAGTTAATCTGCATACCACCATGTCTTTGTTTACTGTGCTTCACCTAATAATCTCCCTTAAATAGCTTCTTCCATTCCTTGACCTCCTTCTTTCATTCTTAGCTGATGATAGCATTTAAGGTAAAGTCTTGGACCATTTCAGAAAGTGACAGTTTTCCCAGGTATCTTTCAACTATATAGGAGGTATGCATGTCATATATTAAACTTCTGATTGTTTTTCTCCAATCCATCTTCCTTTCATTATGAACATCTCAGTGAAGAACATTGAGGCTAGGGGGAAAATTATCTTTCCTCTCATCTAATGCAATAAAATAGCATTCAGAGATATAGAGGAATGAACCACAGACCAATTTAAAATAAAAATAAAGGAAAGCATGAATCTAACACTTACATTACTGAGTGAGGGAATCCAGCCTCAAGTGCTACACACTGTATGATCGTATAAGACATTCTAGCAAAGGTAAAACAGACATGATAAAGAGTTTATGGAATATATGGTTGAAATATTTCACATGGTACTTTAGTGAGGAATACCTGCCACTATGCATTTGTCTAAGCACATAGATTTCTGTTTTCAGAACACAAGTAATTTATTACCTATTCACATTTATTTATTTATGGTATAGAGTGCTAAAGACTGGAATGCAGAATTTAACAAAGAATATAACAGATTGAGAAATAAATGAAAAGCTTCAGACTTCCCTAGGGGCCCAGTGGTTAAGACTCCACGTTGCCAGTGCAGGAAATATGGGTTCAATTCCTGGTCAGGGACCTAAAACCCCACATGACGCGGCACAGCCAAAAGATTTAAAAGGAAGAAGAAAAATTTTAAAAGGCCACTCTCACTCTTAGGACAAAATTATCTGACCTAAGTTCACTGTGTAAATGAATGGAATCTGCAGGCCAAAGGCAAATGTACCATACATAAACAATGGGCTCTGTAAGTTCTTTCCACGGGGGTTTGTAGCTACCAGGACTGAAACTACCATATCAGTTATTGAAGGAGCAAGCCCTGAATTTGATAAGTGATGAGTAGTGGAAGCCAGGTTTCTTACCATTGGAGTGGGAAGTTACAGGCAGACAAAAGGAGAAGGTTATAATACCTGTGTCATAAGAGATCAGGTTGGAGACATCATTATAAACTATCTTTAGCCTAATGCAGAAACATATAACTCCATGTGAAAATCTTCATAACCGTCTGTATGCATAGTCTGGATACATGCATGTGTATTTCCATGCATTGTCTGCTGAGATTATTAAGTTCCCACATACAAGTTTTTATTAATATGCTCTAACAAAAAGGGACAAGGACTCTTTAAATATGTGTCTGATACTAGGACTGAGACAATAAATATGTAAAGCAGCATAATCTTAAAATGTGAGAAAGAAGGACCAAAAAGCCCCATAAAAGCTGAATTATGTAAAATAAAAGCAGGAGAGTATGGAAAAAGCTCTCAATAGCCAAAGCTAGAATGAACTAAGCAGTCTAATTGGCTGGATTATAGCCAAAAGAAAGTGAAAGTGAAGTTGCTCAGTCGTGTCTGACTCTTTGCAACCCCATGGACTGTAAGCTATGAGGCGCCTCCATTCATGAAATTTTCCAGGCAAGAGTACTGGAGTGGGTTGCCATTTCCTTCTCCAGGGGATCTTCCCCACCCAGGGATTGAACCCAGGTATCCTGCATTGCAAGCATATGCTTTTACAGGCTGAGCCACCAGGGAAGCTCCCAAAAGTTTAAAATAATTTTCATGTGTCCAAACTGGTAAAAAGTAAAAATTAGGTTTTATGAGTAATGTTGAATAAAAATCTCACACAGAAAGATTCTAAATAATTGATACAGACTCAGCTGTCCATCAAGTATATGAAGCTAACTCTCCTCTCCTCAAATGTGGGTCCTGCATTATGACTTCCTCCTTAATAAGGCACTCAGGATGGACGTGAGGAAAATCAACAATAAAGACAAATAACAAATGTTGGCGAAAATGTACGAAATTGAAACTCAAAACTTTACTTGTGGAGAGGTAAAATGGTGCAATCAATGTCTCCAAAACAAGCATTTTCTCGAAAACATAAAAATGTAATTATATCACTCAGTAGTGGCCACAGGACTGGAAAAGGTCAGTTTTCATTCCAATCCCAAAGAAAGGCAAAGCCAAAGAATGTTCCAACTGCCACACAGTTGCACTCATCTCACATGTTAACAAAGTAATGATCAAATTTCTCCAAGCCAGGCTTCAACAGTAAGTGAACCATGAATTTCTAGATGTTCAAGCTGGATTTAGAAAAGACAGAGGGACCAGAGATCAAATTGCCAACACCCGTTGCATCACTGAAAGATCAAGAGAGAAAAACATCCAGAAAAATATTTACTTCTGCTTTGTTAACAATGCCAAAGCCTTTGACTCTGCAGATCACCACAAACTGTGGAAAATTCTGAAAGGTATGGGAATACCAGACTGCCTTACCTGCCTCCTGAGAAATCTGTATGCAGGTGAAGAAGCAACAATTAGAACTAGACATGGAACAATGGACTGGTTCCAAATCAGGAAAGGAGTACAGCACCCTGCTTATTTAACTTATATGCAGAGTATATCATGTGAAATCCCGGGTCTGGATGAGGCACAAGCTGGAATCAAAATTGCCAGGAGAAATATCAATAATTTCAGATACACAGAGGACACCACTCTTATGGCAGAAAGCAAAGAAGAACTAAAGAGTCTCTTGATGAAAGTGAAAGAGGAGAGTGAAAAAGTTGGCTTAAAAATCAGTATTCAGAAAACTAAGATCATGGCATCTGGCCCCATCACTTCATGGCAAATAGATAGGAAAACAATGGAAATGGTGACAGAATTTATTGTGGGGGGTGGGGGGGGCTCAAAAATCACTGAAGATGGTGACTGCAGCCATGAAATTAAAAGACACCTGCTCCTTGGAATAAAAGTTATGACCAACCTAGACAGCATATTAAAAAGCAGAGACATTACCAACAAAGGTCCATGTACTCAAAGCTATGGTTGTTCCAATAGTCATGTATAGACGTTACAGCTGGACTACAAAGAAAACTGAGCACCGAAGAAGTGATGCTTTGGAACTGTGGTGTTGGAGAAGACTCTTGAGCATCACTTGGACTGCAAGGAGATCCAACAAGTCAATTCTAAGGGAAATCAACCCTGAATAATCATTGGAAAGACTGATGCTGAAGCTGAAACTGCAATACTTTGGCCACCTAATGTGAAGAACTGACTCATTGGAAAAGACCCTGATGCTGGGAAAGATTGAAGGCAGGAGCAGAAGGGGATAACAGAGGATGAGATGGTTGATGGCATCACCAACTCGATAGACATGAGTTTGAGCAAGCTCTGGGAGTTGGTGATGGATAGGGGAGCCTGGTGTGCTGCAGTCCACGGGGTCACAAAGAGTCGGACATGAGTGAGTGACTGAACTGAAATATCATATGTTTTGGTAACTCCACTCCTAGATATACATCCAAAGAATTTAAAAGAGGTGCTCAAATATATACTTGTACACCAATATTTACAGCAGCAGTGTTCTTGATAATCCAAGTTAAAAACAATGAAAATGTCCACCAACAAGTGAATGGAAGAGCAAATAGGGCAGTTCCATCCATGAGATGCATTACTCTGCCATATAAAGGAATATAGTAAAATAATGCCACAGCTTCAGAAAATAGTAGGGGGCTTTACAAAAACTTAAACACAGAGTTAACATAGAATCCATCAATTCCGGTCCAGGTTATACACTCAAGATATTTAAAACCAAATACTGAAACAGATATTCAAACCCCATATTCATAGCAGCATTATTCATAGTAACCAAAAGGTGGCAGCAGCACAAGTGTTCAACAGATGACTGGATAAGCACGATGTAGTATATACACAGTGGGATCTGATTCAACCTTTAAAAACAAGATAACTCATACATGCTATAATGTAGATGAAACTTCAAGTCATTAGGTGAAGTGAAACAAGCCTGACACAAAAGGAAAAATGTTCTATGATTCCACTAGTATGAGATATCCATATAAGACAAATTCCAAGTAGAGTAAGATGGCCAGGGATTGGGGGTTATGAGTATTTAATGGTTACAGTGTCACTTCAGGAAAAGGGAAAGATTCTGGAGATGAATGGTGGGGAAATTTTTACAATGAGAGTGCAGTTAATGCTATAGAAGTTCATACTTCAAATGACTCAAATAATAAATGTTGTTATATGTTTGTAAGCACAGTGAAAAAAATGACACATGGCACAACATGGAAAAGCACTAAAAACATTCTCAGTGAAAGAAACCACACTGAAAAGCCACCCAGATCATAGTCATCTTGTCACTTTAAATCCATGAAGGTTTTTAACATGAGGGAAAGCCCCAGTGATGGCTCCAGAAAAAGAAAACTGCATTAGAATGAAGAAAGACAGTTGCACAAAGCTTGGGCAGCTGATGAAAGTTGAACTGGTCCTATGGATAGGATTGTAATGTGGAAACCATAATTATCCCCCATTTTGGGGTTGTGGGCTGGTTCCCTGGGAAAGTGACCATGTTTTGGGTAAAACACATTGCGGTATTTGGTGTGAATGTAGAAAACTTTGTACCACTATTTAAAGTAGACACGTTTGAAATTTTACTAGAAAGTAAGTTACTTTTCAATACAGCCATGTAAGTCACATGCCAGAAAATCAGAGATGACATCGAACATTGCAATAGAGGCCAAGAGTTAACCTAAGTAAATTCAGCTAAAGTAGTTTGATGCTAATTGCCTTGTACTAGTCCACATGGTATTAAAAGGCACCATAGGAAGAGTATATTAGTAGACACCATGCCCTGGGTGCTGTGGATGACCAGATGGAACTGAAACTATTAGATGTCTTAATTCTAGTTTTCCACATAACACTACACCAAAGCAACTGTCAGAACTAAAAAGCGAATTCACAGACTTGCCTGGCAGTCCAGTAGTTAAGACTGCACTTCCACTGCAGGGGGTACAGGTTTGATCCTCAGTCAGAGAACTAAGATCCAACATGTCGAGCTGTGGGGCCAAAAAAAAGAAAAAAGAAAGTCAGCAGAACTGCAAGATCATTTGTGATTCTCTACACTAATAATGAACTATCAGAAAGAGAAATTAAGAAAATAATTCCTTTTACAATTGCATCCCCTCCCCCACATAACTAGAAATCTAACCAAGGACTTGAAAGACCTGAAAGCTAAAAACTACAAGACAATGATCAAAGAAACTAAATGGATACAAGTAAAAAGATATCCCATGCTTATGGGTGAAAATACCATTAAAATATCCATTCTAAACAAAGCAACGTACACATTCATGCATCACTGCCAACATTTCAATGACATTTTTCACAGAAACAAAAGCAATCTTTACATCTGTGTGGAGCCACAAAGGAACCAGAAGAGCCAAAGGGATCCTGAGAAAGCAGAACAGGCTGGTGGCATGTCTATCCCTGACTTCAATCTAGAGTATGTACCTAAAGTCACCAGAAGACGTGTGGAATTGGCACAGAAATAGTCAAGAGAGCTCAGAAGTAAACCTACAGGTGCATGGTAATTAATTTACAAGAAAGGAACTAAAAATATATACGCGGGAAAGGACAGTCCCCCCCCACCCCCCTCAATAAACCGTGCTGGGAAAAATGGAAACCACACACCAAGGAACAATATAGGACACCATCTTATACTACAGACAAAAACTGACTAAAATCCCACAACTTTCCACATCAAGCCCTAACAGTCTTGGGTCCTCTTAAGACAGACTTTCAGCAACAGCCACACACAGAAGCTTCTTCCCAATTTTCCTCACTTTTTCTTTCAGCAGCACATCGTTGCAGGAATCTTGAGGAAACCAGACTCCCGTCAGACTCAACTGAACCCCACAATGTCCCAAAGCTGAAGCACCAATGGGTTCTGAGGAGATCATGGGTCCTGAGGAAACTAGATTCCATCAGCCAAAACTAAACCCCATAATGCCTCAAAGCCAAAATACAATGGATCCTGTGGTGACCCATCTCCTGTCAGCCTGAACTGAACCCCACAATGTCACAAAGCTGAACCCCCATAAGGTCCTGAGGAGATCAAATTCTATCAGCCTGAATTGAACCCCACAATGCCCCAAAGCTGAAACCACATGGGTCTTGTGGTGACCCATCTCCTGTCAGCCTGAACTGAACCCCACAATGTCCCAAAGCTGAACACCCAGCAGGTCCTGAGGAGACCAGATTCCATCAACCTGAACTAAACCCCACAATGCCCCCAAACTGAAGCCCCAGTGGGTTCTGAGAAGACCAGATTCCATCTGCCTGACCTGAACCTCAGAGTATCCTGAAGCTGGGTCCTGAGGAGACCAGAGTGCTGTCAGTGGCCACCAACAGCCAGGTGCTCCAGCAGAGTGGGGAGTTCCCCCTGGGGTGAGGAGAGTGTCAGGGGGGCGGGCTCTTCATTATCATGAATAGGCATGATCAAGAAGGTTTGCAGGGGCCAGGGCAAGGACAAGGGAGATAAGCTCCAGCTCCGAGTATTCTAAGTCCCCACTTTCTGAGATTGCGTGACCTACATGATCCAGACTTTGCAAGGAGCAAGCTGAGTTACAGAGGCAGAAGGAGCAGGAGGTGATGTAAAATTTTAACGTTTCCTCTTCAGGTTCAGAAAGATGAAGCCCTCCCAGGTTCCCAGGTCCTTGTGCCCCAGTGACTGTGAGCTCTTCCTTCTGGGTGTATGACCAACCCCCACACTAAGTCCCCTCTATACCCATGGCCCTGGCCCAAGCCTAACCTCCCCCTCAGGCCCTGATGAAGCTCCCCGCCCCCATTGTGCATCTCACATCCCACCCCAACGTGGTCTTTTTGAAGCCTAAACAAGACCATCCTCCTCTCCTCCCTGTGATTCCCCTCACCTGATGAAGCCAGGTCTTCATCCCTTCCAGGTGACTCCAAGGGCCTCATTCTCTCCATGTGTGTGGCCACTCTCTGTGCCCGTCTTTATGGGCATGTGGTGATCTCCTAAAATGAGGGTTATTTGACAGAGAGAGAATGGGGTAAATGGTGGCCACCAAAGATGTGTCCCCCCAGAATAGGGCCGTATCTGGGAAAAGAGTCTTTGTAGATGTAGTTAAGGATAGCAAGGTAAGGTCATCTAGGGTTAGGGTGACCTTCAATCCAACTGACAGACTCCTTCAAAGAGACGAAAAAGGACACAAAGGGGAAGCCTCTTAAAGGCAGAGGCAGAGATGGGAGGGAGGGGGCCACAAGCCCAGGGACCCCTGGAGCCCCTGAAGTTGGAAAAGGCAGGAATGATCCTGTCCTGGAGCCTCTGGAGGGACCTCAGCCCTGTGCCACCTTGATTTCCGGTGTCTGGTCTCCAGGACTGAGAGAGGATGAACTCCTGTTGTTTTAAACCACCCAGCATGTGATCATGTTAGAGAAGTCACAGAGCAGCCACACAGACCCTGCTCTGTAGGATCCTAGAAATGTGGGTCTCATTAAAGCAGATGAAGGGTGGATTACAGAACCCTTAAAATCAGCTCTGGACCCTCAGAAATGCTAAAGCATGTGGCTGGGCTCCAGAATGTTGAGGGGTCAAGTCTGAAGCCTGTGCCTAGGGGTACTGGGTGCACACGCCTCCCCGGGTTCTTACACCAGTACATGTGGTGTAACATCTCAGTCTTGATGGAGGACATTTAATATCAATGGCCACATTGCTACTTAAGAAGCCACCAGTTGCACAGGTGAAAGCCCAATTAGGGCACTTGCTTCAGGGATGAGCAATTCTGAAGATGGTCAGGGATGGGGACTTACTCATGTGTAGCCAGCCAGCAGCCCTTGCACATACCCCACCCCCTCCCCTCCCAAGGAGGGACCTCAGTGGGAAGCTGGGAGACTACACGGAGTCATCTCTAAGTAAATGCTGGCTGACCCCCAGGCTAGCCATTCCTGAACCTCATCCACCCTTCATAGATAAAACACTTGAATATGTGCAAAGACCTCACAGGCTGGAGAAAAGTGGAGCCACTCCAGCGACAGCATGCTTACTGACGTGGCTCCTGTAGGTCAGGCAGAATGGTCCTGGCCTGGGTGATCTGGAAGCTTTGCACTTTCCTACCTGAGTTACTCCTCCTGTGCTGCTCCCATTGCCTGTTTTCTTGCTTCCTCATTTCTGCCTGAGAAGATTTCCAACAGCAGGAACAGGTGACACAGCCCATCCTTAGGAAGTGACAGCTTAGCACCTCCTGCAGAAGGTCCAGCAGAGCCCAACACAGACCCAATCCCCCGAAACACTATGGGCCCTCACTCTCTCTTATCAAGCCAACCCTGCAAGATCTAAGCAGAAAGACAGCATCAGGTACAGCTGCAGGCACTTGAGGGGGTTTATATAGACCTCAACCCAGGCACACATCCAAAGGGCAGGCCAGTCAGGTCAGCCAATCTGCCCACCTGGGCTTGTGGTTTCAGAAAATGGGCCTCGTTGTCCTGGCCAGGGTTCCAGGAACAGGTGTGGGTCCTTTGGGTCAGGATGGATATGGGGCTGCTGCTCTGACTTGTTTTCTCATCTTCTTATCTGACCTATAAGTGGGAGAGGATTTCAGGAAGGCCTTCTTCTAATGAGAGGGACCCAGGGGTCAGGGAGAGGATGGGTGGTGGGTGGAGACAGACTCAGTGCCCAGGTGCTATGGGACCCTCTGGAAAACCTGCTGGAAGGAGGCTGCAACCAGTGAAGCCCAAGGTCACAAAACTATCCTGAAGCTGCTGTATGTTACCTCAGGTCCTCCTCTGAGGGTCTCAAGGTCAGATCTGTCCAACAGAGGAGCTGGGGGCTCTTTGCAGTGAGGGCTCTGTGAACAGCTCCTGGGTGCTGAGCCCTGCAGGATACCTGCCCAGGTGAGCCCCATATCCTGGGAGGCACCTGCCCATAAGAACCATGTATCCTGGGAGGGGCGAGTGAACAAGTATTCTCTCTGTGCAGTTATCACAGATTAGCTTAGTGACTCTCACGTGGGCAGTGCTGGAATTAGATGAGAACAAGGACATGTTGGGGGACGTTCCCTGAAACACCCCCAGGCCCATCCAGAGTGAAGAGTTCAGTAGGTGGGTACTGGTTGCTGTGCTGGGGTGGGAGGTTTCATGGGTGCCTCTTGTTTCTTCACCTGACACCACAGAGGCCTCTGCAGGACACAGAAGACAGCCTGCCCAGGGACGGTGTGAGCCCCTGGCGACCAGGCACGGGAAGTGAGAGGGAAGGACCAGGCTGAGGGGGCCTTTCTGCTCTGAGTTGGGAGTGGACAAGCAAGTGGTGAGTGTGATCTAGGAAAGTGGCTCTGGTGATGGGAGGCTTGTTGAGGCCGTCTGAGTACGAGTTGGAAAAGAATGTTCAGACATAGAGCATTTCAGAAGGGAGTGAGTTTGTATTGAGAACAAAGAGCAGAGATAAAGTGGGCACTGTGGGCTCAGGGGGCCAACCACCTGACAGACTAGGGAAAGTTGACTGATTTCCTGGGTTAAGAGCCAATTTTTACAGTTTCAAGGCAAAGAAAATTCCTACTGGAAGGTTGATATTAGGTGATTGGGTGGGGTACCATAGGGTGTTTACTGGAGTGGGCATCCTTGCCTGGTAGGGAGTCAGGAAGCTCATTAGCGATGATCAGGTGCTTTTGGCAACAGTTGCAAAGGGGGCCCAGTCCGATTCACAGGTGACCTTGGTTCTGGGGCCCACTTCTATGGCCTTGGTGTGAGGACTCCCAGTTGTGGCCTTGGGGAAGGAGTCACCTCAACAAGACTGACCCTGCTTCAGAGTAAAAGTTCCATCAAGTTTTCTCTGCAGGAGAGATCTAGTGATCCTAGATCTGTTTGGAAAAGTCTTGGACACTGCAGGGACACATACTGAGTGTGAAACTGGATATTGAACCTTGTTGGCAAAACTCACCTTTTCTCTCTGTTGGCATTAAAAGGGTGTGGGCTGACAGCTACCTGAGAATCCATCCAATTGACAATTTCCTATTTACAACATAAATGAGTTTGGTCAAATTATTTCTGTTTCTATGCAAACAGGCAGCTTGCAACACCTTGTGGCAGGATCATTTCCAATAGATTGTCAACTAATCAAGGTAACAACATTATGACACTCAACACATTTAGATATAATTTCCTAAGCCTTTTTCTTGAGGGACAGACCCAATATGAGCTAGGAATGTGTTCAAGAGGCTCAGAAAGTGCAGGAAAATACACTGGCTATGACTGGAAATTAGGGTCTCTGTGCAAACCTGGAGTTCTGACATCTTACAATCTAGACAGTTCCTGATAGACAGATGCATGAAAAACACTCTACTTTTATGTTTTTCTTTCATCAAAGGAACATGGATTTCCTAGCATTCTGTGTGCTGAGAGTAACTCACTGCTCTAAAATGCTTGCTTGGACTTCATTTTTCAGTAAGAACTTCCCCTGACTGTGTTACAGTCAGGACGGTCCCACACTCACAGGGAAAAAGCAAACTAGCATCCAAACGTTTGTTCCATCAGGTTTTCTCTGTAGGAGAGATCCAGTGATCCTAGGTCTGTCTGGAAAATGCTTGGGTAGTGCATGGACACATACTGAGTGTGAAGCTGGATCCTGGACCTTGTTGGCTAAATCAGCATTTTCTTTCAGGTGGTCCTAAAATGGTGCAGAGTAGCAACTGCCTGAAGATCCATCCAATTGCTGTTTTCTTACTTGTGACAGCAATATCTTTGGTCAGACCTCTTGGATTTCTGCAGCAAACATGGGACTTTCAATTCCTTGCCACTGGATCATTTCCAATGGCAGGTAAACTCATTAGGTAACCAGACTCGATGGCATTCAGCACTCTCAGACACACTCCTACAGCCTGTTTCTTCATAGACAGTCCCAGGATGACCTAGGAATGGGTTCGCTAGTATCAGAAATGTGAGCAAACATACTGGCTGTGACTCTGAAAATTAGGTGCTCTGTGCAAATCTGGAGTTTTAACATTTTAGAATCTAGACAGTTTCTGATAGATGTCTGAAATACACTCCTTTTTATTTTTTGCCTTTCATTCCTCAAAGAAACACAGATTTCACAGCATTATGTTTGCTGAGAGTGACAGACTGCTTGGAAATTCTTGCCTGGAAGTCATTTTGAAGTAACAATTTCCCCTCCCCTGTGTTACCATGGGAAATGCCCCCACACTGACAGAGAAAAGTAAACAAATGTCAAAACATCTGTTCCGTGAAGTCCCCTGTAGGAGGGATCCAGTGATCCTAAGTCTGTCTGGAAAATTCTTGGACAGTGCTTGGACACATGCTCAGTGTGAACCTGGATTCTGGACCTTGTTGGCAAATTAGAATTTTCTCTGTGTTGGCCACAGTAGGCTGGGGTTTAGCAACTCCTTGAAAATCAGTACACTTGCTCTTTTCCCACTAACGACAGCAATAGCTTTGGTCAAAACACTGGAATTGCTGAAGCAAGCAGGCAGCGTGCAACTCCTTGTGGCAAGATCATTTCCATTGGAATGCCAATTAAACTACTTAGAAACAGTATGGCACTCAGCTGTGTCAGACACACTCCTCCAGACTCTCTCCTCATGGTGTGTCCCAGTAAGATAGAGTACTGTGCTCATGAACCATGGAAAGTTCAGGGAAACTTACTGGCTGTGTCTCTGGAATTGAGGGCATCTGTGGAAGCGTGGTCTTCTCACATCT
The DNA here is from genome assembly GCF_963930625.1 of Muntiacus reevesi. NCBI lineage: Eukaryota > Metazoa > Chordata > Mammalia > Artiodactyla > Cervidae > Muntiacus > Muntiacus reevesi. The sequence goes on from NW_027077935.1 coordinate 433,314, forward strand.
TAGAATCCAGACAGCAGTCATGGATAGAGAGATGCCTGAAAAACACCCTATTCATTGCCGCTCATTCCACGAGTGAACACAGGTGTCCCAGCATTCTGTTTGCTGAGAGTAACCCGCTAAGTGGAAACACTTGCCTGGAAGTCATTTTTAAGTAAAAATTTCCCCTCACGTGTGTTACACTAGGGAAGGCTCCCACACTCACAGGGAAAAGCAAGCAAACATCAAAATGTCTCTTCCATCAATTTTTCTCTGTCAGAAGGATCCAATGGCCCCAGGTCTCTCTGGAAATTTCTTGGATACTGCAAGGGAAACATACTGACTGTGAACCTGAATATTTGACCTTCTTGGCAAAATTAGCATTGTCTCTCTTTTGGCACTAACAGGATGTGCGCTGGCAGCTGCCTGAAAATCCATCCAATTGATATTTTCCTACTTCTGACATCAATAGGTTTGGTCAAATCTTTCAGGTTTCTGACACAAGCAGGTGGCTTGCAACCCCATCGAGCTGGATCATTTCCATTAAAATGTCAAATAATCTAGGTAACAACAGTATGGCTCTCAGCAATCTTAGATAATTTCACAGCCAGTTTCCTCTGAATCAGACCCAATAGGAGCCAGGAATGTGTTCATAAGGCTCTGAAAGTGCAATGAAATATACTGGCTATGACTTTGGAAATTAGGCCCTGTGTGCAAACCTGGAGTTCTCACATCTTAGACTTTAGATAGTTCCTGACAGATAGATGCCTGAAAAACACCCACTTTTATGTCTTTCATGCATTTAAGTAACATAGTTATCCCAGATTTCTGTGTGATGAGAGTAACACACTGGTTGAAAATCCTTGCTTGAAGGTGATTTTTCAGTAACAATTTCCCATGACTGTGTTACTGTAGGGAAGACCCCCAAACTCACAGGAAAAAGAAAACAACCAACCAAATGTCTATTCTATAAAGTTTTCTCTTTAGGAGAGATCCAATGATCCTCTGCCTGTCTGGAAAATTCTTGGATACTACAGGGACACATACTGAGTGTGAATCTGCATCCTTGAATCTGTTGGCAAAATTAGCAAATTTTGTCGGTTGGATCTAACAGAGTGCGGCCTTAGCAACTGCCTGAAGATTCATCCAATTGGTCTCTTCCTAATAATGACAGTGATAACATTGGTCAAACCTTTGAGGTTTCTAAAGCAAGCAGGCGGCTCACTACTCCTATCTGCTGGCCCATTTCCAGTGTAATGTCACCTCATCTAGTTAAGCACTGTATGGCACCCAGCCCTCTCAGACATACTCCTGCATCCTGTTTCCTCATGGGCAGGCCCAGTTTGAATAAGGAATGTGTTTAAAGCCTTGGAAGGTGCAGGGAAACACAGTACCCTAACTCTGGAAGTTAGGACCCTGGGAAAGCCTTGAAGTCTCATGCCTTGAGTTCTAGACAGTTCCTGATAGATAGAGGCCTAAAAATACACTCCGTATGGATGCCTTTCCGTCCTCGAAGGAACATAGCTTTCCCAACATTCTGTGTGCTGAGAGACACACGGTGCTTGAAAACACTTGCTTGTAGGCCATTGGTCAGTAGAAAATTCCCCTGAAGGTGCAATGGTAGGGAAGGCTCCCACGCTCACTGGGAAAGGCAAACCAACATCCAAACGTGTACTCCATAACATTTTGTCTTTAGGTGCGATCAAGTGAGCCTAGGTCTGTCTGGAGAATTCGTGGGTATTGTGGGGACACATCATGAGTGTGAACTTGTATATATGAACTTGGTGGCAAAATTCTCATTTTCATCTCCCACACTCATTTTGGGACCACATTGGTTCTAAAATGGTGCAGTGTAGCAAATCCTTGAAAATCCATCCAATTGCTGTTTTCTTACTTTTGACAGTGATAGATTTGTCCACCCTTTGGAATTTCTGAAGCAAGCAGGTTGCTCACCACTCCAGCCACTAACTGATTTCCATTGTACTGGCACCTCATGCAGGTAAGCACAGTATGCTGCCCAACACACTCGGATACACTCGTGCAGCCTGTTTCTTCAGGAGCAGTCCCAGTATATACTTGGAAAGTGTTTACAAGGCTTGAAAAGTTCATGGAAACACACTGCCCTGACTCTGGGTGTTAGGATCCCTAGGAAAGACTGAAGGTCTCACGACTTAGAATGTAGACAGCTCCTGATAGATAGAGGGCTGAAAGCACTCTCTGTTGATGCATTTCTTTTCTTGAAGGAACATAACTTTCCAAACATTTTGTGTGCAGAGAGACACACACGGCTTGAATATGCTGGCATGGAGGTCATTTTTCAGTAGCACTTTCCCCTGATGGTGTGACCATGGGGATGCCGCACTCTCCATTTTTAGAGAAAGACAAATTAGCATTCAAACGTCTGTTCCATCACATTTTCTCAGTAGGATCGATCCACTGAGACTAGTTCTGTCTGGAAACTTTGTGGATACTGCATGGAGACATCCTGAGTCTGGACATGGATACCGGATTTTTGGGGCAAAAATAATATTTTTTCTCTTGATTTGGGAAAATGCTACGGCCTTGCAACTGCTTGGAAATCCATCCAATTGCTGTTTTCTTCCTTCTGGCAATGATAGCTTTGGTCCATCCTTTGGGATTTCTGAATCAAGCAGGCGACTCACCACTCCTACCCTCTGGCCCATTCCCAGAGGAATGTCATCTCATCTAGGTAAGCACAGTATTGGTACCATACAATCTCAGACACTCTCCTACAGTCTGTTTCCTCATGGGCCATCCCTATATGAGCTAGGATGTCTTTGGGAGGCTTGGAAGGTGTAGGAAAAATAGTGCCTTGACTCTGGTAGTTAGGTCCCCTGGACAAGCCTGGAGGTCAATGTTAGATTCTAGACAGTTACTAATAGATATAGGCCTAATAACACACTCTCTGTTGATGCCTTTTCTTCCTTGAAGAAACATACTTTTCCCTGCATTCTCTGTGCTGGGGATCACACACTGCTTGAGAACGCTCTTTGGAGGTCATTTTTCAGTAGAAACTTCCTCTGACAGTGTAACCTTAGGGAAGGCCCCCACACTCACTGGAAAAGGCAAACCAACATCCAAACTTCTGTTGCATCACATTTTGTCTCTAGGAGTGATCCAGAGAGCCTAGGTCTGTCTGGAAAATCGTGTATACCGCAGGACCACATCCTAAGTGTGAACCTGGATACTGGAACTGGTGGCACAATTCACATTTCTCTTTCGGTTTGTCCTAAAACTGTGTGGCCTGGCACCTGCTTGAAAATCCATCTAATTGCTGTTTTCTTACTTTGAAGAGCAATAACTTTGGTTCACCCTTTGGGATTTCTGAAGCAAGCAAGGAGATCACCACTCCTAGTCATGGGCCTATTTCCAGTGGAATGTCACCTTATCTAAGTAAGCACATAATGGCCCCTCTGTATACTCAGACACACGCCCACAGTCTGTGTCCTCATGGACAGTCCCAGTGTGACCTAGGAATATGTTTACAAAGCATTAAAAGGGCAAGGAAGACACTGCCCTGACTCTGGAAGTTCCGTTCTCTGGGAAGGCTGGAGGGCTCTTGTTAGAATCAAGACAGTTCTTCATAGATAGAGCCCTGAAAACACACTCTCTGTTGATACCCTTCCTTCCTCGAAGAAACAGTACTTTCCCAGTATTCTGTGAACTGAGAGTCACACATTGCTTGAAACCGTTTGCTTGCAGGTCATTTTTCAGTAGCAATTTCTTGTGATGTTGTGACAATAAGGATGTCCTCTACACTCACAGGGTAAGGCAATCCAAGATCCAAACATCTGTTCCATCACATTTTCTCTATCAGAGCAGCCAGTGAGCCTAGGTCTTTGTGAAATATGGGTAGATACAGCAGAGACACCTCCTGAGTCTGACAGTGGATACCGGAACTTGATGGTCAAATTTGCAACTGCTAGAAAATCCATACAATTGCTTTTTTTTTTTTTTTTTTAATTTCTAACAGTGGTCACTTTTGACCCACCTTTGGGATTTCAGAAGCAAGAAGGCAGCTCGCAAGTGCTGCTGATGGCCTATTTGCAATGGAATGTCACCTCACCTGGGTAACAACAGCATGGCACCCTGCAGTCTGAACACATTCCTGCAGCCTGTTTCCTCATGGGCAGTTCTGGGATGATGTAGGAAGGTGGTTAAAAGCCTGGGTTAGTGCAGGGAAACACACTGCCCTGACTCTGCAAGTTAGGTCCTCAGGGTAAGACTGGAGGTCTCACATCTTAGAAATCTAGACAATTCTTGATAGATAAAGGACTGAAAATTCATTCTCTGCTGATGCCTGTCTTTCCTTGAAGGAACATTGTTTTCCCAACATTCTGCTTCCTGAGTGTCACACACTTGCTTGGAGGTCATTTATCACTAAGAATTTCCCCTGAAGATGTGACTGGAGGGAAAGCCCCACAAACACAGTAAAAGGGAACCACATTCAAATGTCTGTTCCATCACGTTTGCTCTGTAGGTGAGATATAGTGAGCCTAGTCCTATCTGGAAAATTCTTGGATACTGCAGGGACACATCATGAATGTGAATCTTGATAGCAGATCTTGGTGGCAAAATTTGCATTATCCTCTCCATTGGGCTTAAAACGTTGTGGCCTAACAACTGCTTGAAAGTTCATTTAATATCTGTTTTCTTACTTCTGACAATGATAGCTTTGTTCCAGCTTTCTGGATTTCTGAAGCAACAGGCGGTTCATAACTCCTAGTCCCTGGCCCATTTCCAGTGGAATGTCAGTTCATTTGGTAAGGGCAGAATGACACACAGCACACACGGACACTCTTCCATCGCCTGTTTCATCATGGACATTCCTGAGTGATCTTGGAATGTGCTTACAAGGCTCAAAATTTGCAGGGAAACACTGCCCAGACTCTGGAAGATGGGTCCTCTGGACAAGCCTGGAGATCTCACATCTTAGAATATAGACAGATCCTGATAGACAGAGGCCTGAAAACACACTCTCTATTGATGCCTTTCCTTCCTCAAATGAACGTAGCTTTCCCAGCATTCTGTGTGCTGAGAGTCACATACTGCTTGAAAATGCTTGCCTGGAAGTTGTTTTTCAGTAGCAATTTCCCTTGATGGTTTGACCATAGGGAAGCCCACCACACTCACAGGAAAAGGCAAAACATCATCCAAACGTCTGTTCCATCATGTTTCTCTGTAGGAGAGATCCTAGGGTTAGGGTTAGGGTTAGGGTTAGCCTAGGTCTGTCTTGAAAATTCTTCAGTGCTGTGGGGACACATCCTGCGTGTGAACCTGGGTAATGGACCTTGGTGGCAAATTTCGCATTTTCCTCTAGGTTGGCCCTAAAATGTTGGGAAAGCAATGGCCCTTTGAGTAAGGAAAGGCGTCACCAGAGAGTGTGTTTCCAGGCCTCTATCTATTAGGAACTGTCTAGATTGTAAGACGTGAGACCTCCAGTCTTGCCCAGATGAACTAACATCCCGAGTCAGGGGATATGTTTCCATACAATCTCTGAGCCTTGTAAATACATTCCTAGGTCATACCAGGACTGCCAAGGAGGAAACAGGCTGTCAGAGTGTGTCTGAGAGAGCTGGGTGCCATGTGGTGCTACCTATATTATGTGACATTTCACAGGAAAGGGACCACCAGATAGAAGTGGCAAGCAGACTGCTTGCTTCAGAAATTACATGGGTGAACCATATCTGTCACTGTCAGAAATAAGAAAACAAGTACTGGATGGATATTTAAGCAGTGGCTATGCCAAACCATTTTAGTGCCAACTGAGAGGAAAAGGTGAATTTTGTCCTGTATTCAGGTTCACACTCAGGATGTGACCCCACAGGATCCAAACTTTTCCAGATAGACCTGGGTTCACTGGACCTCTCTAACAGAGAAAACGTGATGGAACAGGTATTTGGATGCTTGCTTGTCTTGTGATTGTGGGCGCTTCCCTACTGTCACAGTCTCAGGGGAAATTGCCACTGAAAAATGAACTCCAAGCAAATGTTTTCAAGCAGTGTGTGACTCTCAGCACACAGTACATTGGGAAAGTTATGTTCCTTTAATGAAGGAAAGGCATCAACAGAGAGTGTGTTTTTTATAGCAGGAACTGTTCAGCTTCTAAGATGTGAGAGCTCAGGCCTGATTAAAAGACCTAAGTTCCAGAGTCAGGACAGTGTGTCTTGCTGCACTTTCTGAGACTTCTAAATGCATTCCTAGGGCATACCAGGTCTGCTCCTAAGGAAGGATGCTGAGGGAGTGTATCAGACTGTGCTGGGTGAAATACTGTGGTCACATAGATGAGGTGTCATTCCACTGGAAATGGGCCTGCAGCTAGGAGTTGCAAGTCATTCACATGCTTCAAAAATCCCAAAGGGTGAACCAAAGCTAGCATTGTCAGAAGGAAGAAAACAATATTCAGATGGAATTTCAAGCAGTTGCTCGGCGGCACTCTTTTAGGGCCAAGTGAGAGAAAAATGCATATTTTAACACCAACGTCTGGTATCCAGATTCAAACATAGGTGTTTCCCCGCAGTGTCCACGGATTTTCTAAATAGACTTACATTGATGAATGGCCCCACCAAGAAAACGTGATTGAACAGATGTTTGGAAGTGCTTTTGAACTTACCTGTGAGTGTGGCGCCTTCCCTACAGTCACACCTCCAGGGGAAATTGCTAATGAAAAATGACCTCCAACAAGCGTTTTCAAGGAGTGTGTGACACTCAGCACACAGAATGTTGAGAAAGCTATATTCCTTTGAGGAAGGAAAGGCATCTCGAGAGAATATGTTATCAGGCCTCTACCTGTCATGAACTGTCTAGATTCAAACATGTGAGTCCTCCAAGTTTCCCAGAGGACCTAAATACCAGAGTCAGGGCAGTGTGTTTCCCACCACTTTCTGAGATTTGTAAACACATTCCTAGGTCAAACCAGATCTGACCATAAAATTCATGCTGCAAGAGTGTGTCTCAGCGTGCTGGGTGACATATTGTGCTAACCTAGATGAGATGACATCTCCCTGGAAAGGGGCCAGTGGTTTGGAGTGGAGAGCCTCCTGCTTGATTCATAAATCCCAAAGGGTGCACCAACACTATCACTGTCAGAAGTAAGAAAACAGCAATTAGATGCATTTTCAGGCAGTAACTAGGTTTAACCGTTTTAGGGCCAACTGAGAAAACAATGGAAATTTTGCTGCCAAGGTCCAGTATCCAGGTTCAAACATAGGGTGTGTAGGAACAGTATCCATGAGCATTCTAGACAGTTAGGTTGAATGGATTGCTCCTATCAAGAAAACGTGATTGAGCAGACGTCTGGATGATCCTTTGCCTTTTCCTGTGGGTGTGGCGGTCTTCCCTAAGCTCACAACATCAGGGGAAGTTGCTACTGAAAAATTACTTCTAACAAGCCTTTTCAAGCAGTTTGTGACTCTGAGCACACAAAAAGCTGGGAAAATTATGTTCCATCCAGGAAGGTAAGGCATCAACAGAGAGTGTTTTATCAGGCCTCTGTGTATCACAAACTGTATAGACTCAAAGATGTGAGACTTCCAGGTTTGCCCTGAGGACCCAAATTCCAGAGTCAGAGCATTGTATTTCCCTACACTTTCTGAGATTGCATCCAAGTACCATATTTTGGACTCGATTGTTGACCATGATGGCTACTCCATTTCTTTTAAGCGGTTCCTGCCCACAGTAGTAGATATAATGATCATCTGAGTTAAATTCACCCATTCCTGTCCATTATAATTTGCTGATTCCTAGAATGTCGACATTCACTCTTGCCACATCCTGTTTGACCACTTCCAATTTGCCTTGATTCAAGGACCTAACATTCCAGGTTCCTATGCGATATTGCTCTTTACAGCATTGGACCTTGCTTCTATCACCAGTCACATCCACAACTGGGTACTGTTTTTGCTTTGGCTCCATCCCTTCATTCTTTCTGGAGTTATTTCTCCACTGAACTCCAGTAGGATATTGGACACCTACCGACCTGGGGAGTTCCTCTTTCAGTATCCTATCATTTTGCCTTTTCATACCGTTCATGGGGTCCTCAAGGCAAGAATACTGAAGTGGTTTGCCATTCCCTTCTCCAGTGGACTACATTCTGTCAGACCTGTCCACCATGACCCGTCCGTCTTGGGTGGCTCCACACGTCATGGCTTAGTTTCATTGAGTTAGACAAGGTTATGGTCCATGTGATCAGATTGGCTAGTTTTCTGTGATTATGATTTCAGTGTCTGCCCTTTGATGCCCTCTCACAACACCTACCATCTTATTTGAGTTTCTCTTACCTTGGACGTGGGGTATCTCTTTACAGCTGCTCCAGCAAAGCACAGCCACTCCTCCTTACCTTGGACAATGGGTATCTCCTCAGGCCGCCCCTCCTGACCTTGAATGTGGAGTAGCTCCTCTCGGTCCTCCTGCACCCATGCAGCTGCTGCTCTGTGGACGTGGGATTGCTCCTCTTGGCCACAGCCCCTGACCTTGGGCATGGGGTAGCTCATCTCAGCCACCTCCCCTGACCTCAGGCATGAGGTAGCTCCTCTCGGCCGCTGCCCCTGGTCTCGGACATGGGGTGGCTCCCCTCAGCCACTACCTCTGACCTTGGGCGAAAGATAGCTCCTCATGGCCATGCTTCTGCATGGTCCGTCACAGCCTGCACCATTTGAATGCCGAGTTCCAAAGAATAGCAAGGAGAGATAAGAAAGCCTTACTCTGATCAATGCAAAGAAATGGAGAATAACAACAGAATGGGAAAGACTAGAGATCTCTTCAAGAAAATTAGAGATACCAAAGGAACATTCCATGCGAAGATTGGGTTCAATAAAGGACAGAAATGCTATGCATCTAACAGAAGCAGAAGCTGTTAAGAAGAGGTGGCAAGAATACACAGAACAACTGTACAAAAAAAGATCTTCATGACCCAGATAATTATGATGGCGTGATCAGTCACCTAGAGCCAGACATCCTGGAATGTGAGGTCAAGTGGGCCTTAGAAAGCATCACTACAAACAAAACTAGTGGAGGTGATGGAATTCCAGTTAAGCTATTTCAAATCCTAAAAGATGATGCTGTGAAAGTGCTGTACTCAATAGGTCAGCAAATTTGGAAAACTCAGCAGTGGCCACATGACTGGAAAAGATCAGTTTTCATTCCAATTCCAAAGAAAGGCAATAACAAAGAATGCTCAAACTACTGCACAATTGCACTCATCTCACACGCTAGTAAAGTAATGCTCAAAATTCTCCAAGCCAGGCTTCAGCAATACATGAGCCGTGAACTTCCAGATGTTCAAGCTGGTTTTAGAAAAGGCAGAGGAACCAGAGATCAAACTGCCAACATCTGCTGGATCATTGAAAAAGCAAGAGAGTCCCAGAAAACATATATTTCTGCTATATTGACTACGCCAAAGCCTTTGATTGTGTGTATCACAATAAACTGTGGAAAATTCTGAAAGAGATGGGACTACCAGACCACCTGACCTGTCTCTTGAGAAACCTATGTGCAAGTCAGGAAGCAACAGTTAGAACTGGACATGGAACAACAGATTGGTTCCAAATAGGAAAAGGAGTATGTCAAGGCTGTATATTGTCTCCCTGCTTATTTAACTTATATGCCGAGTACATCATGAGAAACACTGGGTTGGAAGAAGCACAAGCTGGAATCAAGACTGCCAGGAAAAACATCAGTAACCTCAGATATGCATATGATACCACCCTTATGGCAGAAAGTGAAGAGGAACTAAAAAACCTCTTGATGAAAGTGAAAGAGGAGAGTGAAAAAGTTGGCTTACAGCTCAATATTCAGAAAACTAAGATCATGGCATCTGGTCCCATCACTTCATGAGAAAGAGATTGGGAAACAGTAGAAACAGTGTCATACTTTATTTTTGGGGGCTCCAAAATCACTGCAGATGGTGATTGCAGCCATGAAATTAGAAGATGCTTACTTCTTGGAAGGGTTAAGACCAACCTAGATAGCATATTAAAAAGTGGAGACATTTCTTTGCCAACAAAGCTCCATCTGGTCAAGGCTATGGTTTATCCAGTGGTCATGTATGGATGTACGAGTTGGACTGTGAAGAAAGCTGAGCACTGAAGAATTGATGCTTTTGAACTGTGGTGTTGGAGAAGACTCTTGAGAGTCCCTTGGACTGCAAGGACATCCAACCAGTCCATCCTAAAGGAGATCAGTCCTGGGTGTTCATTGGAAAGACTGATGCTGAAACTGAAACTCCAGTACTTTGGCCACCTGATGTGAAGAGTTGACTCATTGGAAAAGACCCTGATGCTGGGAGGGCTTGGGGGCAGGAGGAGAAGAGGATGACAGAGGATGAGATGGCTGGATGTCATCACCAACTCGATGGTCATGAGTTTGTGTAAGCTCCGGGAGTTGGTGATGGACAGGGAGGCCTGGTGTGCTTCGATTCATGGGGTCCCAAAGAGTCGAATACAGCTGAGCGTCTGAACGGAACTGAACTCTTTCTGAGCATTGTAAACACATTCCTAGGTCATACCAGAAGTGCCCTTAAGAAAAAACAGGCTGCAGGAAGATTTCTGAGATTGCTGGGTGCCATGCTGCCCTTACCAAGATGATGTAGCATTCCACTGTAATTGGGCGAGCGGCTACGAGTTGCTAGCTGCTTACTTGCTTCAGAAATCCCAAAGGGTGTACCAAGTGATCACTGCCAGAAGTAAGAAACCAGCAGCTAAATGCATTTCCAGGTAGTTGTTATGCTCTACTCTTTTTGGCCAACTGAGAGAGAAAGGTGAATTTTGCCACCAAGGTCCACTGTCCATGTTCACACCTAGGATGTGTCCACTCAGGATCCAAGAATTTCCCAGACAGACCTAGGCACACTGAATCTCCACCACAGAGAAAACATGATGGAACTGACCTTTGGTTGTTGCTTTTCCTTTTCCTGTGAGTTTGGTGGCCTTCCCTATGGTCACACTATCAGGAGCAATTGCTAATGAAAAAGGACTTCCAACAAGTGTTTTCAAGCAGTATGTGACTCTATGGACATGGAATACTGGAAACCTACGTTCCATTGAGGAAGGAAATGTATTTATAGACAGTGTGTTTTCAAGAATCTGTCTATTAGGAACTGTCTAGCTTCAAAGATGTGAATTCTCCATATTTGCCCAGAGGACCTCAATTCCAAAGTCAGGGCAATGTGTTTTCCTGCACTTTTTGAGCTTTGTAAATACATTTCTTGGTCATACCAGGACTGCCCATGAGGAAACAGGCTCTCTATATGAGGAACTGTCTAGATACTAAGATATGAGACCTCTAGGTTGGTACAGAGGACCTAAATTTCAGAGCAAGGGCAGTGTGTTTTTGAGCATTTTCTGAGCTTTGTAAACACATTTCTGAGTAACGCCAGGTCTGCTCATGAGAAAACAGGCTTCAGGTGTGTGTCTGAGGGTGCTGAGTACCATACTGTGCTTACCTAGATGAGGTAACTTTCCATGGCAAATCGGCACGTGACCAGGAGTTGTGAGCCATCAACTTGCTTCAGAAATCTTGAATGGTGGACTAAAGTTTGCACTGTCAGAAGTAAGAAAAAAGTAATTGGGTGGATTTTCAAGCAATTGCTAGCCACACCTCTTTATGGCTCCAGAGAGATAAATACAAATTGTGCACCCTAGGCCCTTTGTTCAGGTTCACACACGGGATGTGTTCCCTCGTGATTCAAGAAATTTCCAGACAGACCTTTGCTCCCCAGAGTTCTTCTACAGAGAAAACTGGTTGGAACAGCCATTTGGATGTTGCTTTGCCTTTCCCTGTGAGTGTGGGGCCGCTACTTATGGTCACAGCCTCAAGGAGATATTGCCACTGAAAATAGACTCGCAAGCAAGCACTTTTCAAGCAGAGTGTGACTCTCAGGTCGCAGAATGTGAAGAAAGCTATCTTCCTTTGAGGAAGGAAAGACGTCCACAGAGAGTGTGTTTTCAAACCTCTATCTTGCAGGAAATTTTGAGCTTCTAAAACATGAGACCAGCAGGTCTGCTGAGAGGACCTATATTCCTGAGTCAGGGCCGTGTGTCTCCCTGTAATTTCCGAGTCTGACAAACACATTCCTAGATCATAACGGTACTGACCATGAGAAAGCTGGCAGCAGGAGTGTGTCTGAAAGGGCTGAGTGCCTTACTGTGGTCAACTGTGTGAGGTGACATTCCAGTGACAGGCTCAAAGCTCCAAGGTGTGAGCCACCCGCTTGCTTCAGAAACCCCAAAAGGTAGAGCAAAGCTAGCTCTGTCAGAGGTAAGAAAAGAGCAATTGGACGGATTTTCAAGCTGTTGCTAGGCCGAACCACTTTAGGGCCCCCTGAGAGAAAAATGTGAATTGTGCCCTGTAGGTCAGGTATCCAGGTTCAAACACAGGGTGTGTCCCAGCAGGATCCAAGAATTTTCCACAGAACTAGGCTCACTAGACCTCTCCTGCTGGGAAAATGGGATGGAACAGACATTGGAAGTTGGTTTGCCCCTCCCTATTGTCACAGACTCAAGGAGAAAGTGCCCCTGAAAGATGACCTCCAAGCAAGCACTTTTCAAGCAGTGTGTGACTCTCAGTTCACAGAATGCAGGGAAAGATATCTTCCCTCAAGGAAAGAAAGGCATCAAAAGAGAGTGTATTCTCAACCCTCTATCTTGCAGGAACTGTTTAGCTTCCCAGATGGGAGGCCTCCAGTAGTGCTCAGAGGAACTAAATTCCAGAGTCAAGGCCATGTTTCTCCCTGCACTTTCCAAGCCTTGCAAAGCCATTCCTAGGTTATACCAGTACTGCACATGAGGAAGCAGTCTGTGAGAGTGTGTCCAAGAGGACTAGGTTCCTCACTATACTCACTTCAGCGAGGTGGCATTCCACTGTAAAAAGGCCCACAGCTGGGAGTTGAAATTCACCCACTTGCTTCAGAAATCAAAAAGGAAGGAGCAAATCTAGCTCTCTCAGAATCAAGAAAAGAGCAAGTGGATGGATTTTCAAGCTGTTGCTAGGCTACATTGCTTTAAGGTCCACAGAGAGAAACACAAATTGTGCCCCCTCATTCTGGTATCCTGGTTCACAAACAGGGTGTGTCCCCAAAGGATCCAAGAATTTTCCAGACAGACTTACGTTCACTAGAGTTCTCCTACAGAGAAAACGGGATGGAACAGACATTTAGATATTGCCTTGTCTTTCCCAGTGAGTGTGGAACCCCTCTGTTTGACTACAGCCACAAGTGGAAATTACCATTGAAAACTCATGTCTAAGCGAGCACTTTTCAAGCACTGTGTGACTCTCAGTTCGCAGGATACTGGCAAACCTATATTTCTTCAAGGAAGGAAAGGCACCCACAGAGAGTGTGTTTTCAAACCTGTCCCTTGCAGGAACTCTTTAGCTCCTAAGACATGAACCCTCTAGTTCTGCTCAGAGGACCTAAATTCGAGAGCCTGTGCCCTGTGTCTTGGTGCATTTTCCCACCTTTCAAACACATATCTAGGTGATACTGGTACTGCCCTTGAGGAAGCAGACTGTGGGAATATGTCTCAGAGTGCTGGGTCCCTTACTGTGGTCAACTCTGTAAGGTGACACTCCAGTGTAAATAGGCCCAAAGATAGGAGTTGCGAGCCGCCCATGTGCTTCAGAAACCCCAGGGGTGGAACAAAGTTAGCTCTGTCAAAAGTAAGAAAATGGCAATTGGACGGATTTTCAAGATGTGGATAGGTTACACCACTTTAGGGCCACCCGAGAAAAATATGCAAATTTGAACCTGGGTGTCCAGATTAACGCACAGGGTGTTTCCCCACATGATCCAAGAATTTTTCAGACAGACCTAGGTTCACTGGAGCTCTCCTGCAGAGGAAACATACATCCAGAGTCTCCAGTGTGAACCCTCCAAAATCTATACCTGGTGTCACGAATCCACAGTCTCCAGGATGACCCTACCCTCAAGATCCTGTACCTGGGGTCACAAGTCCACTATTTCCATGTCGAGTCCACCTCCAAGAACTTGAACTTGTGGCCACATGTCCAGAGTCTTCAGGGTGACCCCACCTCCCCGAAGCTACTGGTGTGAAGCATCCACAGTTTTAAGGATGGACCCAATTCCCAGAACCTGTAGCTGGGGTCACACTTCCAAATTCTAAGGGTTACCCCACCTCCCACACATTGAACCTGGTTTCCCATGTCCCTGTTAGCCAAGGTTACCCTCTCCATGACCCTGTAATGGGGATCACATGTCCACAGTCTGCTGTGTGTCGTCACTTCCCAGACCCTTCAGCTAGAGTCACAATCACAGTTTCCAGGTTACTCCTTTGCAGACCCTGCACCTGGAGTCACTTATCCACAGTCTCCAGGGTGACTCATTCAAAACCCCACACTGGGGCTCACATGACCACAGTCTCCAGGGTGACCCAAGCACCCAGATCCTGCACCCAGGGTCACATATCCACAGGCTCCAGGGTGTACCTCTTGCAGACCCTGCACCTGGGGTCACATATCTACAGCCTCCAGTGTGATCCCCATCCCCAGACCTGATTTGGGTGAGAAATATCCATAGTCTCCAGACTCACACCTTGGATCACATATCCACAGTCTCCAGAGTCACACCTTGGGTCACATAGCCATAGTCAGCAGGGTGAACTCACCTCCCAGAGCCTGAACATGGTGTCAAATGTGCACATTCTCCAGGGTTACCACCCTTCCAACATGCTGTACCTGGGTCAAAAGCCCACACTCTCAAGGGTGACCCCCTCTCAGACCCTGTTCCTGGGGTCACATGTCCAGAATCTCCAGAATGATCTACCTCCAAGATGAAGCACCTGATGTCACATGTCAACAGTCTCCAAGGTGACCCCGTCCTCAGAATCTGCACCTGTGGTTACATTTCTCCAGTCTGCAGGATGACCCCCAATCTCAGTATTTGTATTATGTGTCACATGTACATAGTCACCAGGGTAACCACTGCAGGCCCTTTTTCTGACATAACATTTCCACAGACTCCTGAAGAACTCCCTTCCCAGACTCTGAACCTGGGATCCTACCTCCAGGGTCTCGAGGGTGATGCCCTTCCCTGTCCCTTCACCTGGTGTCAAACATCCACAGTCTCCATGGTAACATCCACACCAAAGTCTGATATTGGGGACACAGATCCATAGTCTTCTGGGTCGCAACCCCTCCCAGATCATGCACCTGGTCTCACATGTCCTCAGTCTCCAGGTTGACACCCCTCCCAGACACTGCAGCTGGGGTTACACATCCACAGTCTCCAAGGTGAACCCACCTCACTGACTATTGTACCTCTGGCCACATGGCCTCAGTCTCCAGGGTGACCCTATATCTCAGACACTGTACTTGAGGTTACATATCAACGGTGTGCAGGATGACACCTCTCCCCAGACCCTGTACCTGGGGTCGCATTTGCACAGTCTCCAGGGCGATGCTATATTCCCAACCCTGTACCTGGGGTCACAGGTCCAGTCACCAGGCTTTCTCAACCCTCAAGAGCCTTTACCTGAGGTCATACGTCCACAGACTCCAGGGTGACTCCCTCCCAGACCCTTCACCTGGCATCCTATGTCCACAGTCTCCTGTGTGATATCAATTCCCAGACCCTATACCTGTGGTCACAGATCCACAGTCTCCATGGTGATCCCCTTCCCAGACCCTGTAATTTGGATCCCATGTCCTCAGTCTCCAGTGTGACACCACCTCTCATACCTTGTACTTTGGTGACTTGTCCACAGTTTCCAGGATGACTCAAACGGTGCATGTGGAGTCACATGTCCACATTCTGCAAAGTGACCCCAGTCCCTAACCCTGAACCTTAGTCACACAGCCACAGTTTCCAGAATGACCTCACTCCAGACCCTGCACATAGGGTCACACCTCCACCTTCTCCATATTGACCCCCTCCTTGAACTTCTATCAGGTTTCACACATGCACCATCTCCACAGTGACCACCACCAGATCCTGTAGCTGTGGTCAGGGTCCGCAGTCTGCAGGGTGAGACCATTTTGTACCTTAAACCTTGGTTCACCTAGCCAGTCTCCAGGGTCATCCCTGCCAAACCTGCACCTGGGGTCACATGTCCATACTCTCCATGGTGACATCCCCCAGGCCCTGTACTGCTGCTGCTGTTGCTGCTGCTGCTAAGTCATGCCAGTCGTGTCCAACTCTGCGACCCCATAGATGGCAGCCCACCAGGCTCCCCCATCCCTGAGATTCTCCAGGCAAGAACACTGGAGTGGGTTGCCATTTCCTTCTCCAAAGCATGAGAGTGAAAAGGGAAAATGAAGTCACTCAGTCATGTCTGACTCTTAGGGACCCCATAGACTGCAGCCTACCAGGCTCCTCCATCCATGGGATTTTCCAAGCAAGAGTACTGGAGTGGGTTGCCCACTCCAGTACCTAGTGTCATATATCTGCGCAGACCCTATACGTAGTGTCATATATCCAGTTTCCCGGGTTACCCC
This sequence comes from Muntiacus reevesi, assembly GCF_963930625.1. NCBI lineage: Eukaryota > Metazoa > Chordata > Mammalia > Artiodactyla > Cervidae > Muntiacus > Muntiacus reevesi. The sequence goes on from NW_027077935.1 coordinate 449,757, forward strand.
ACTTCCCATATCATGCACCTGGGATCACATGCTCAGTCTGCAAGGTGACCCCGATCCCATTCCTGTACCTTGTGTCACAAGTCCACAGCCACCAGGATGACCCCACCCTCAAGATCCCATACCTGGGGTCACACTCCTGTCTCCAGTGTGATCTCACCTCCCAGAAACTTTACCTGGGGATAAACGTCTACTGTTTTCAGGATGGTCCCAACTCCCTGAAACGGTACCTGGAGTCACTCTTCCATAGACATTGAGGCTGTTCCATGCCCCTGGTCCACAGGGTTACACCCTCCAAGACCCTGTAATGTGGTTTACATGTCCACAGTCTCCTGTATGTCATCACTTCCCAGAACCTTCACCTGCAGGCACACAAACAGAGGTTCCAGGATGACTCCCTCATAGACCCTGCACTTGGAGCCACATATCCACAGTCTCACAGGTGACTCATCCAAATCACTGTACCAGGGCTCACATAACCACAGTCTTCCAGATGCTGGACTATTGACCCCAGCACCCAGTGTCACATGTCCACAGATTCTAGCATGGCCTCACACTCCAGACACTGTACCTTGGGACACATACCCACAGTCTCTAGGGTGAACACCCTCCTAGACACTGTACATGGTGTCACATGGGTACATTCACCAACTCCCAAACCCTGTACCTAGGGTCACACGTAGATAGTCTCAGGGTGACCCCACTTGCCAGAACTTGCACCTGGGTTCATATGTCCGCAGCGCCCAGGGTAACACCACCTGTCAAACAATTATACTCGGTTCAAACACCCACTGGTTCTAGGGTGACACCAATTCCAAGCCCGTGAACCTAGCTAGGGTCACACATCCATGGTCTCCTGGGTGGCAACCCCTCCCAGATCATGCACCAGGTCTCACACCTCCGCAGTCTCCAGGGTGACTACACCTCACAGAATATTGTAATTCTGGTCACATTGCCCCAGTCTCCAGGGTGACCCCGTATCTCTAACCCTCTACCTGGGGTTACATGTACATGTTGGCCAGGAATACACGCCTCCCCAGACTCTGTACACGTGATTACATTGGCACAGTCGCCAGGGTGACTCCAACTTCCCCACCCTATACCTGGGGTCACATGTCCAGAGTCTCCTGGATTTACCCACATTCAAGGGCTAGTAACTGGGATCACATGTCCACAGTCTCGAGGCTTTCCCCACCCACAAGTGCCTGTACCCAGGGTCACACGTCAACTGACTCCAGGGTGACTCCCTCCCAGACCGTTCACCTGGCATCCCATGTCCCTAGACTTTTGTGTGATGTCATTTCCCAGACTCTGCACATGTACTAACAGATTCACAGGCTCCGTGGTGACCCCCTTCCTGGTCTCTGTAACTTGGGTCACATGTTCTCAGTATCCGGTGTGACCCGACCTCTCATGCCCTATACCTTTGGTGACTTGGCCACAGATTCCAGGGTAACCCTCCCCTGCCAGACCCTGTGCTTATTTACACACATCCACAATCTCCAGGATGTTCGCCCTTCCATACCCTGCACCTGGAGTCACATGTCAACAGTTTCCAGCGTGAACCCCACTTTGCCCACTGCACCTGGGCTCACATATCCACATCATGCAGGGTGACACCCCTTCCAGACCATTTCCCTGCCATTAAATGCCTGCAGTCCCCAGAGTGACCCCGTACCTCCCAGACACTGTACCTGAGGTCACATATACAGAGTTTCCTGGATCACCCCCATCCTAGACCCTGTACCTGGGTTCAGATATCCTAGTGTCTTGGGGGACCCAGGTCAGACCTTGCATCTAGGGTCGAATGCCCACTATCCAGGATGACTTGCCTCCCCAATCAGTGCATCTGGGGTCATATGTCCACAATCTTCAAAGTGACCCCATCCCCTAACCCTGCACCTTACTCACACATCCACAGTCTCCAGAGTGATGTCCACTGTCTCACGGGTGACCTCTTCCCTGAACTTGTTCCAGATTTCACACGATCACCATTGCCACAGTGACCACCAGCAGATCCTGAACTTGTGGTCACAGTTCAACAGTCTGCCTGATGAGACCCATTTTGTACCCTGAACCTTGTGAACCTGCACCTGGGATCACAAGTCCATATTCTCCATGGTGTCATCCCCCAGACCCTGTACCTAGTGTCATATATACAGTCTCCTGGACTTCCCCACTTCCAATACCATGCACCTGTGATCACACATCCACAGTATCCAGGGTGATCCCCCTCCTAAACCTGTACCTGGTGTCACAAGTCGACAGACTCCAGGATGACTCTACCGTTAAGACCCTGTACCTAGGGTCACAAGTCCACTGTTTCCAGGGTGAGACCCCTCCCAGACTCTGCACTTGGGGTCACTTGTCGAGAGTCTCCAGGGTGACCCCACCTCCCAGAAACTGTACCTAGGGTGAAACATCCACAGTCACTCAGGTTGGCCCCAATTCCCAGAACCTGTACCTGGGGTCCCACTTCCATAGTCTCGGTTACCACACGCCAAGACATTTAACATGGTGTCCCATGATCTTGGATGCCAGGGTTACCCCCTCCAAGACCCTGTAATGGGGTCACATGTTCACAGTCTCCAGAGTGTCGTCACTTCCCAGACCCTCCACCTGGAGTCACACAAACACAGGTTCCAAGGTGACTCCCTCGCAGGCCCTGCACCTGGAGTCACATATTCACAATCTCACCTTGGGGAATCCCATTCAGACCCTGGATCTACGGTCACGTATCCAGTCTCCAAGATGATTTGCCTCCCAAATGGTGCATTTGAGGTCACATGACCACAATCTTCAAAGTAAACGCGTCCCCTAACCCTGCATCTAAGTCACACGGCAAATAGTTTCCAGAGTGACCTCAACCCAGACCCTGAAACGAGGGTCACATGTACACAGTCTTGGAGGGTGACCCCCTCCGTGAACTTGTACTAGGTTTCATACGTCCATCACCGCCACAGTGACTACCACCAGATCCTGTACCTGTGGTCATAGATCCACAGTCTACAGGGTGAAACCCTTTTCCTACCCTGAACTTTGGGTCACACGACCACAGTCTCCAGGGTGACCCCACCCAAACCTGCACCTGGGGTCACATGTCCACACTTTCCATGGGGACATACCTGAGACCCTGTACCTACTGTCATATATCCACAATCTCCTAGGTTACCAAACTTCCCATACCATACACCTGTGATCACATGTCCACAGTCTCGAAGGTGGCCCCCTGTATAACCTGTACTTGGTGTCACAAGTCCACAGCCTCCAGGTGACCCCACCCTCAAGATCCTGTATCTGGGGTCACAAGTCCTCTTTTTCCATGGTGAGTCTACCTCCCAGACCCTGCATTTGGGGTCACATGTCCAGAGTCTTCAGGGTGACCCCACCTCCCAGAAACCATACCTCGGGTGAAATGTCCACCATTTTCAGGATGGCACCAACTCCCAGAACCTGTACCTGGGGTCACACTTCCATACTCTCAGGGTATCCCCACCTCCCAGACATATAACCTTGCATCCCATGACCCTGGCCACAAAGGTTCCCCCCTCCAAGACCCTGTAATAGGGGTCACATGTCCACAGTCTCCTGTTTGTCAAAACTTTGTAGACCTCACCTGGAGTCACACAAACACAGGTTCCATGGTGACTCCCTTGCAGACTCTGCACCTGGAATCACATATTCACAGGCTCCAGGGTGACCCCCTCGGAAATCCTGTACCTGAGATCACATATCTACAGTCTCCAGGGTGAATCCCATCCCCACACACTGTCTGAGCGGAATCATCCAGTCTCCCATGAGACCCCAATGTCAAGAACTCATCCCTTGTGCTAGAAGTCTACATTCTCCAGGCTGACATTATTTCCCACACCCTGCACCTTGGGTAGCATATTCACAGTCTCCAAGGTGACCTTACCTCCCAGACCCTTTACCTGGGGTCACATGTGCAAATTATCCAGGATTCCCGCCACTCCAACACCCTGCACCTGGGTCAAAAGCCCACAGTCTCAAGGGTGACCTCCTATCTGACCATGTTCCTGAGGTACATGGCCAGAATCTCCAGGATGATCTTGAAAGGTATTGCTGAACCACGCAAAGACACTGGAATTCTTGGCCTCCAGAGGAGATGAATTCAATTCAGGTCCAGAGACGAGGCTTGAATGCTTAGAGCTTTTGTGTAATCAAGTTGTATTAAAGTATAAAGGAGATAGAGAAATCTTCTGACATAGGCATCAGAAGAGGGCAGAAAGAGTAGCCCCTTGCACGTGTTAGCAATGGAATTATATGGCTCAAATGGTAAAGCATCTGTCTGCAATGCTGGAGACCCAGGTTAGATCCCTGGGTCAGGAAGATCTCCTGGAGAAGGAAATGGCCACCCACTCCAGTACATCTGCCTGAAAAACCCCATGGACAGAGGAGCCTGGTAGGCTACAGTCCATGGGGCCACAAAGAGTTGGACATGACTGAGCAACTTTACTTTACTTTTAATTAGTTATTCATATCAGTTCAGTTCCGTTCAGTCGCTCAGTCATGTCTGACTCTTTGGGACCCCATGAATCACAGCACGCCAAGCCTCCCTGTCAGTCACCAACTCCCGGAGATTTCTCGAACTCATGTACATCGAGTCGGTGATGCCATGCAGCCATCTCATCCTCTGTCATCCCCTTTTCCTCCTGTCCCCAATCCCTTACAGCATCAGGGTATTTTCCAATGAGTCAGCTCTTCGCACCAGGTGGCCAAATTATGGGAGTTTCAGCTTCAGAATCAGTCGTTCCAATGAACACCCTGGACTGATCTCCTTTAGGATGTACTAGTTGGATGCCCTTGCAGTTCAAGGAACTCTCAAGAGTCCTCTCCAACACCACAGTTCAAAAGCATAAACTCTTCGGTGCTCAACTTTCTTCACAGTCCAATTCTCACATCTGTACATGACCACTGGAAAAACCATAGCCTTGAACAGAGGGACCTTTGTTGGCAAAGTAGTGTCTCTGCTTTTTATTATGCTATCTAGGTTGGTCATAACTTTCCTTCCAAGGAGTAATTTTCTTTTAATTTCATGGCTGCAATCACCATCTGCAGTGATTTTGGAGCCCCAAAAGATAAAATCTTACACTGCTTCCACTGTTTCCCCATCGATTTCCCATGGAGTGATGGGACCTGTTGCCATGATCTTAGTTTTCTGAATGGTGAGCTGTAAGCCAACTTTTTCACTCTCCTCTTTCACTTTCATCAAGAGGCTTTTTAGTTCTTCTTCACTTTCTGCCATAAGGGTGGTGTCATCTGCATGTCTGAGATTATTGATATTTCTCTTGGCAATCTTAATTCCAGCTTGTGCTTCTTCCAGCCCAGCATTTCTCATGATGTACTCGGCATATAAGTTAAATAAGCAGGGTGACAATGTACAGTCTTGACGTACTCCTTTTCCTATTTGGAACCAGTCTGTTGTTCCATGTCCAGTTCTAACTGTTGCTTCCTGACCTGCATGCAGGTTTCTCAAGAGGCAGGTCAGGTGGTCTGGTAGTCCCATCTCTTTCAGAATTTTCCACAGTTAATTGTGATCCACACAGTCAAAGGCTTTGGTGTAGTCAATAAATCAGAAATAGATTTTTTTTTTCTGGGACTCTCTTGCTTTTTCAATGATCCAGCAGATGTTGGCAGTTTGATCTCTGGTTCCTCTGCCTTTTCTAAAGCCAGCTTGAACATCTGGAAGTTCACAGTTCACGTATTGCTGAAGCCTGGCTTGGAGAATTTTGAGCATTACTTTACTAGCGTGTGAGATGAGCATAATTGTGTGGTATTTTGAGCATTCTTTGGGATTACCTTTCTTTCTATTTGGAATGAAAACTGACCTTTTCCAGTCCTGTGGCCACTGCTGAGATTTCCAAATTTGCAGGCATTATGAGTGCAGCACTTTCACAGCATCATCTTTCAGTATTTGAAATACTTCAACTGGAATTCCATCAACTCCACTAGCTTTGTTCTTACGATGCTTTCTAATTGCCACTTGACTTCACACTCCAGGATGTCTCGCTCTAGGTGAGTGATCACACCGTTGTGATTATCTGGGTCATGAAGATATTTTCTACAGTACTTCTGTGTATTCTTGCCACATCTTCTTAATAGCTTATGCTTCTGCTAGGTCCATAGCATTTCTATCTTTTATCAAACCCAGTTTTGCATGAAGTGTTCCCTTGGTATCTCTAATTTTCTTGAAGAGATCTCTAGTCTATCCCATTCAGTTCTTTTCCTGATTCACACGTGATGCACACCAGGTGCACATGAGGTGCACACGTGATGCCCACGTGATGAACACGTGATGCACACGTGATGCTCATGTGATGAACATGTGGTGCACAAGTGAGGCACACGTGATGAACACGTGATTCACACGTGATGCACATGTAATGAACAGGTGATGCACACGTGATTCACACGTGATACACATGTGATGAACACGTGATGCACACATAACACACACGTGATGAATACGTGATGAACAAGTGATTCACAGGTGACGCACACGTGGCGCACACGTGACGAACACATGTTGCACAATTGATGCACATGTGATGGACATATGATTCACACGTGAAGAACACGTGACTCACATGTGATGAACACGTGCCTCACACATGATGAACACGTGATGCACACGTGATGAAAACATGATGCACACGTCACACAGACGTTGTGAACAAGTGAACAACACGTGAGGCACATGTGATGAACAAGTCATGAACACGTGATGCACACGTGATTCACGCGTGATACACATGTGACTCACACATGATGAACACGTGATGCACACATAACCCATATGTGATGAATACGTGATGCACACATGACACACACGTGACGCACACGTGACGAACACGTGATGCACACGAGATGCACACGTGATGCACATGTGATGCACACATGATGGACACGTGATCAACACGTGACACACACGTGATGAACACATGATTCACACATGACGCAAACTTGATGCACACGTGATTCTCACGTGACGAACACGTGACGCACACTTGGCGCACATGTGATGCACACGTAATACATATGTGATGAATACGTGATGCAGACGTGACACACACGTGACGAACACGTGACGCACACATGAGGAACATGTGATGCACACGAGACGCACATGTAACTCACACGTGATGTACACATGATGGACACGTGATGAACACGTGACACACACGTGACGAACACGTGATTCACACATGACGCAAACTTGATGCACACGTGATGCACACGTGATGAACACGTGACGAACACATGTCGCACACATGATGAACTCGTGACGCACACGTAACGCACACGTGATGGACACGTGATGCACACATGACGCACCCGTGACGCACACGTGATTCCCACGTGCACACACGTGATGCACATGTGACACACAAGTGACACACATGTGATGAACACGTGATTCACCCGTCATGGACACGTGACACACACCTGATGAACACGTGACTCACACGTGATGGACATGTCACGCACACGTGATGCACACGTGACGCACACGTGACACACACATGATGGACACGTGATTCACACTTGATGCACACGTGATTCACACGTGATTCACTCATTTCAACTCGAGATGAGGCCCGATTCCCCTTCATTGGCTCCAGAGCCATCCCACTTTCCCCATCAAACACGACAAGGCGCTTGACTTCCTTTAGGCAACTCCAGGGAATCCCCGAGAACACTGTCATAAGTCTAGAGGAACACCAAGCGTAACACAGCAACTCGAGGAAAGCGCCATGTACCCCAAATCGTCTCGAGATTAGAGTTGATTTCCTGGCTTCAACTCAAGAGGTATGCCAACTTTCCACAAGCACCTCTAGAGGAGGCTTCTCTCAGCAATAGGTATGTAAGTTGGACCCTGAGTTTGCTGCCTGAAGTGGAATGGGCCCCGAGATGCCCTGACTCAAAAGAAGGCCCGATTTCTCTGCAGTGGCTTTAATGCAGGCTCGTCTTTCATCTCACCAGATGAAAGGATGTCTGAATCCCCTGTGGAGACCCTAGAGAAAGCCCTAGTTCCCCATCTCATCTCGACAGGAGGCCTCACATGACTTTGATACCTAGAGAGGCACCAAGAGTTCATTGCTTCAAGAGGTGACGATGCCTGACTCCTCTTGAAAAGTGATAGGAATCCCAATATCCATGTCACAAGTGGAAAGGGATTTTGGGTCTCCCGCCTCATCTCCAAAAGCGTCCCTATTGCCTGCCAAGCCTCGAAGAGATTCCCGAGGTGTCCCTCTTAACTAGACAGGAGTCCTGACATAGCTGAACACATCCGAGTTTTGAAGGGCCATCCCCACCGTAACTCGAGAATATACCCCAGGATCCCACCGCAACTCGAGAAAAACCATGATACTTCTCCCTGGCCACGAGATGAGCCCCAGTTCCTCTGCATTGCGTGCAGAGCAATTCTGTGTTCCCCATCAAACATGTAAGGAGCCTTGACTTGCTTGATGGGACACCAGAGAGTACCCAAGAACACTGTAACAAGTCTAGAGTGACCGTGAGGTTAGTGCAGAAACGGGAAATAGATCCGTCTACCCCAAATCAACTCGAGATGCTGCCCCATTCCCCTGCATTGGCTCCAGAGTCATTCTGCGTTCCCCATCAAACACAAGTGGCATGACTTCATTAAGCAACTCCAGAGATTCCCCGAGAACACTGTCCCAAGTGTAGAGGAACACCAGGTGCAACACAGCAACTCGAGGAAAGCCCCATGTACCCCAAATCGTCTTGAGATTTAGAGCTGATTTCCCTGCTTCGACTAAAGAGGTATGCCAACTTTCTGCAAGCACCTCAAGAGGAGGCTTCTCTCAGCAATATGTATGTGAGTTGGACCCTGAGTTTGCTTCCTGAAGTGGAATGAACACCAAGATGACCTGACTCAAAAGAAGGCCAGATTTCCCTGCAGTGGCTTTAATGTAGGCTCGTCTTTCATCTCACAAGATGAAGGGATGTCTGAATCCCCTGTGGAGGACCTAGAGGAAACCCTATGTCCCCGCCTCATCTCGACAGGAGGCCTCACATCCCTTTGACACCTCGAGAGGCACGCGGAGTTCAATGCTTAGAAGGTGACGATGCCTGACTCCTCTTGAAATGTGATAGGGATCCCAATATCACTGTGGCAACTGGAATTGGACCCAGGGTCTCCCGCCTCACTTCAAGAAGCGTCCCTATTGCCCTGCCAAGCCTCAAAGAGATTCCTGAGGTGTCTCTCATAACTAGACAGGAGTCCTGATGTCGCTTAACAAACAGGAGTTTTGAAAGTCTATCCCCACCTTAACTCGAGAATATGCCCCACGTTCCCACCGCAACTTGAGATAAACCATGAGACTTCCCCCTGGCCGCAAGATGAGGCCTGATTGCTCTGCATTGCAGAGCAATTCCGTGTTTCCCATCAAACACATAAGGAATCTTGACTTGCTTGATGGCATTCCAGAGAGTCCCCAAGAACACTGTCACAAGTCTAGAGGGACCCTTGTGTCACCGCAGCAATGCGAAATAGCTCCATACTGCAAATCAACTCGAGCCGAGGCCCAATTCCCCTGCATTTGCTCCAGAGCCATCCCGTGTTCCCCATCAAACAGGAGTAGTGGCTTTACTTCCTTTAGGCAACTCCAGAGATTCCCTGAGAACACCGTCCCAAGTCTGGAGGAACACCAGTTGCAACACAGCACCTCGAAGAAAGCCCCATGTACCCCAAATCGTCTCGAGATTAGAGCTGATTCCCTGGCTTTGACTCAAGTGGTATGCCAACTTTCCACAAGCACCTCTAGAGGAGGCTTCTCTCAGCAATAGGTATGTGAGTTGGACCCTGAGTTTGCTGCGTCAAATGGAATGGACACCGAGATGCCCTGACTCAAAAGAAGGCCTGATTTCCCTGCAGTGGCTTGAATGGAGGCTTGTCTTTCATCTCACCAGACAATGGGATGTCTGAATCCCTTGTGGAGACCCTAGAGAAAGCCCTAGTTCCCCTCCTCCTCTCGACAGGAGGCCTCACATGCCTTTGACACCTAGAGAGGCACCAAGAGTTCATTGCTTCAAGAGGTGACGATGCCTGACTCCTCTTGAAAAGTGATAGGAATCCCAGTATCCCTGTGGCAACTGGAAAGGGACCCTGGGTCTCCCGCCTCACCTCTAGCAGCGTCCCTATTGATGTGTCAACCCTCGAAGAGATTCCTGAGGTGTCCCTCATAACTAGACAGGAGTCCTGACGTCGCTGAACAAACACGACTTTTGAAGGGCCATCCCCGCTGTAACTCGAGAATATACTCCAGGTTCCCAGCGCAACTCGCGAAAAAGCATGAGACATCCCCTCGCCACAATATGAGGCCAGATTCCTCTGCATTGCGTGCAAAGCAATTCCGTTTTCCCCATGAAATGTGTAGGAGCCTTGACTTGCTTGATGGAACTCCAGAGAGTCCCCAAGAACACACTCACAAGCCTAGAGGGACCCTGAGGTCACCGCAGCAACGCGAAATAATTCCGTGTACACCAAATCAGCTGGAGATGAGGCCCGATTCTGCCACATTAGCTCCAGAGAAATTCCGCTTTCCCCATCAAGCAAGACAAGTTGCTTCACTTTCTTTAGGCAACTCCAGAGATTCCCCGAAAACACCGTCCCATGTCTAGAGGAACACCAGGTTCAGCACAGCAACTTGAGGAAAGCTCTATGTACCCCAAATCATCTCGAGATGAGAGCAGATTCCCAGGATTCAGCTTAAGAGGTATGCCAACTTTCCACAAGCACCCCAAGAGGAGGCTTCTCTCATCAATAGATATGGGGGAGGGACCCTGAGTTTGCTGCCTCAAGTGGAATGGAGTCCGAATGCCCTGACAAGAAAGAAGGCCGGATTTCCCTGCAGTGGCTTGAATGCAGGTTCGTCTTTCATTGCACAAGATGAAGGGATGTCTGAATCCAATACGGAAAACCTAGAGAAAGCCTTAAGTCCTGGCCTCATCACGCCAGGAGGTCTCACATCCCTTTGACATGGAGGTAGGCGGAATTCAATGTTTCAAAAGGTGATGACGCCTGACTCCTCTTGAAAATTGATAGGAATCCCAGTCTCACTGTGGCAACTGGAAAGGAACCCTGGGTCTCCCGCCTCACATTGAGAAGCGTCCCTATTGCCCTGCCAAGCCTCGAAGAGATTCCTGAGGTGTCCCTCGTAACTAGACAGGAGTCCTGACGTCGCTGAACAAACATGAGTTTTGAAGGGCCATCCCCGCCGTACCTGGAGAATATACCCCAGGTTCGCGCCGCAACTCGAGAGAAATCATGAGACTGCCTTCTCGCCGCGAGATGAGGCTTGATTCCCCTGCATTGCATGCAGAGCAATTCCGTGTTCCCCATCAAATACGTAAGGAGCCATTACTTGCTTGATGGAATTCCAGAGAGTCCCCAAGAACACTGTCTCAAGTCCAGAGGGACCCTGATGTCACTGCAGCAATGGGAAATAGCTTCGTGTATCCCAAATCAACTCGAGATGAGTCCCTATTCCACTGCATTGGCTTCAGAGCCATCCCGTGTTCCGCATCAAACACGACAAGTGGGTTGGCTTCCTTTAGGCAACTGCAGAGATTCCCCGAGAACACTGTCCCAAGTCTAGAAGAACACCAAGTTCAGCACAGCAACTCGAGGAAAGCTCCATGTACCACAAATCATCTTGAAATGAGAGCTGATTCCCTGGCTTCCACTCAAGAGGTATGCCACCATTCCACAAGCACAACCAGAGGAGGTGTCTCTCAGCAGTAAGTATGTGGGAGGGACCCTGAGTTTGCTACCTCAAGTGGAATTGACCCTGAGACGCCCTGACTCGAAAGAAGGTCCGATTTCCCTACAGTGGCTTGAATGCAGGCTCATCTTTCATCTCACAGGATGAAGGGATGTGTGAATCCCCTATGGAGAGCATAGAGAAAGTCCTAGGTCCCCGCCTCTTATCGACAGGAGGCCTCACATCCCGTTGACACCTCGAGAGGCATGCAGAATTCAATGATTCAAAAGGTGATGATGCCTGACTCCTCTTGAAAATTGGTAGGAATCCCAATATCCTTATGGCAACTGGAAAGGGACCCTAGGTCTCCCTCCTCACCTCGAGAAGTGTGCTGATTGCCCTGCCAAGCCTCAAGGAGATTCCTGTGTCCCTCATAACTAGACAGGAGTCCTCAAATTGTCCAAGAACACTAGAGCAAACAAGCCCATTCATAACTGGTAAAGACTGAAATAGACACCTGGCCACGGAGGGTATACTGATAGTAAACTCTCCTACAGAAACATACTCAAGATACTGGTGGGATGCATGCACAGCCCCCTTTGGAAGACAGTCTGACAGTTGTTTCAGTAACCACATGGGACAAGCACTGAATTCCATACATGACAAGTGGTGGAAGCCAGGTATCTTACCATTGGAATGGTAAATTATGGATAAACAAAAGGAAAGGTTACAAGATTCATGGAGACATCATCACAAATTACCTTCAACTGAATATATAAGATGGAATACATGTATATATTTCCAAATATTGTCAGCTGAGCATATTTAGCTCCTACATGTATGTTTTAAATATCACTCTATAATGAAAAAGAACAGGAAATGTCCCTGGTGGCCCAGTGGTAAAGGATCTGCCTACCAATGCAGGGAACACTGGTTCAACCCCTGGTCCTAGAGGATTCCACATGCCCAGGGGCAACTAAGCCCCCGTACAACTATTGAAGTACTTGCATGCTCCAGAGCCCAAGTTCTGCAACCAGAGAAAGCGCTGCAATGAGAAGCCATGGCAAGTCAACTAGAGGGTAGCCTCTGCTCACTACAACTAGGCATCTAGCTACAAAGACCCAGCATTGTCAAAAATAATTCAGTGTTTAAAAAAAAGGACAGAAATTCTTTGAATAAACGATTGAGACTAGGGGCGAGACAGTAAATATATAAGCTAGGATAATCTTAAAGTATGAGGAAGTAAAGAAAGTAAAGACAACTATCAAGCTGTCCAAGCTGATAAAAATGAATGATTACACAGTTTTATCTGTATACACTAGCAAATAATAATCTGAAAAGGAATTTAAAAAAACAATTTCCTTTTGATAGTGTCAACATTAATAAAATATTTTGCCATGGGTGTAATGAGGATGACAAGACTGGCACATTGGAAATTATACACGATTGCTGAAAAATATCCTGAATACATGCACAGATATTCCATAGCGATGGGAAGACTTAAGATGGCAATACCATGGAATGCATCTTCAATCTGAAATGAAGATTCAATATGAATTACAAAAGACTGAAAGGTCATTGCTGAACCACAAAAGGCGCCAGGATTTTTGGCCTCCAGAGGAGAAGAATTCAATCCAGGGCCAGTTGACAAAGCTTGATCGCTCAGAGCTTTTGTGTCATAAAGTTTTATTAAAGTATAAAAGAGATAGAGAAAGCTGCTGACATAGACATCAGACGGGGGCAGTAAGAGTACCCCCTGCTAGTCTTTAGGCAGATGTTATACAGCCACTAGCAGTCTGCTAATGAAAGAAAGGCAATGTCTTTCTTTGAATGACACCAGGCCCCTCACCCACAACATGCATTGAGATAATATTGGCAGCAGGTGAGTCATCCCGGGCCATAGAATGATTGACATGAATTTTGAAGAAAGGCAGATTTCCAAGCAAATATATCATTTCATTAACATAGATTAGGAGAACAGGTATGAGTAAAACATATTGGTTTGTCAAGTCGGTTCTGAGCCTTTAGGGGGAACCGACCTGAAGACACAGTCTAGCAGAAATACATAGTATATTAACATAGCTTAAGACAAACCTTTCCTTAAGACAAAATGCATTGCTTAGCTGAAGGTTTGAGAAAAGTTAAGTTCAGGTGGAGCCAGGAGTCGTCATAGCAACACAAAATTTTAAGAGAAACCTCTTAAATTTGTATTGAGAAGGGGAAAAAATGTAGCACTCGTTTCGTTCCTCCAGCTGCTTGAGAGATGAAAAAACGTCTGACACTTGCAGCCTATTCCCTCTGTCTGGAGACCCCTGGCCTTCCTGCCTATTACCCTCTCCAGGCCTTTAGGAAGCAATATACAAGCTGACCCTAACATACACGTGGAATAACAAGGGACTCCAAAGAATCCAAACAATCACATGAGTCTGCAGTTCAAAGGTCCTATGGTATGCTGTGCTAAGTCGCTTCAATCACGTCTGACTGTCAGAGCCCACCAGGCTCCTCTGTCCATGGGAATTTTCCAGGCAAGAATACTGGAGTGGGCTGGGTGCCCTCCTCCAGGGGATCTTCCCAACCCAGGGATAGGATTCCTGCATTGGCAGGTAGGTTCTTTACCACTAGCACCACCTGGGGAAAAAGTGCCTAAAGGAGATCATGGAAACCCATTTAGGAAAAGGGACTCAGAGGAAAGACAGTGAGGGAAGGAAACTCTTAATCACACTCAGAGAAGCCCAGCAGGTAGTTCTGCAGGTGGAAGAGGAGGAGGAAGCATGCTGGAGCTGTGTAGAAGATGAAAGAGGGAACTAAAGCAGGGGCCCCCAACCTCTAGGATCTAATGCCTGATGATCTGAGGTGGAGCTGGTGAAATAATAATAGAAATAAGAGTTTGATCACTCAGCCATGTCCAGCCCTTGGTAGCCCACCAGGCTCCTCAGTCCATTGAATTCTTCAGGCAAGAATACTGGAGTGGGCTGTCATTTCCTTCTCCAGGGGATTTCCCTGACCCAGGGATTAAACCCGGGTCTCCCTCATTGCAGGCAGACTCTTTACCAACTGAGCCTCCAGGGAACAGAAACAGAAATAGAGTGCACAATAAATGGACTGCACTTGAAACATCCCAAAACCTTGCCCCACCCCTGTCTGTCAAAAAATTGTCTTCCAAAAAAACTCCCAAGGTCAAGGAAGGAACTTCAAGTGTACTCAGCTGTCCTAGATTGCTGGTTTAGGGAGATGCTGAAGTGGGGATGTCCCAAGAGGTAGACCCTCCCTTGTGTGGAGTCTGCAATAGACCTCTGATAGCCTTGGTGATGATCAGAGAGATTTGTTTCATTTTTTAAAAATATCCTTGTGGGTACCAACTGGGACCATCACTGTTCTAATATACCTCATAGTGTTGCTGACACTACAGATACAATTGTGTGACATTGAACTTATTCAATAAAAATGATGAAGCATCTGCCCTGTACCCAGCACTTTCCAAGGGCTGGGAAGTACAATGAAAATACTCCATAAGATGCACAGCTGGTAGGCACATTCTTTCAAAAAGCCTTTTTCATTTCCACCAATAGTTTATTCTCAATGTCAACCCTTGCCACTTAATGACCATGCTGGATAGGAAGCTCATTAAAAACCCAGGAGCCAGTGTTCCTGGAAGGATATCCCATTCTCCCTTGGACAGTCCTCCGCCCTCTCCGACTCTCAGTTTCCTCATCTGCGAAATCATGGACAACTGACTATAATTCATCACCGGAACCCAAGCCTATTGAGGGGGAGGGGAAATATTACTCCAAGGCCTGGATGATAGACCAGATTGAAAGAAAAATATGCCATTTCTGGTTTTCAGTCAAACAGACAAATACAATGAAGAAAGGAGTCCCTGGCCCTGTGGGATTTGCCTAGGGGTCTAGTCTGGGAAATTCTTACACATCAGGAGATGGCTCTGAGCTGGATTTCCACAAACAAGAACATCCATGCAAAGGACAAGCCTGCAGAGCTCTGTGCCCATTGGTCACAAGAGACTGCCTCCCGATGGCCAGCAGCATTTACAAGTGACCTCCTAAGACCTTCACCAAACTCCTGGGGCACCTCTGGCTTTTCTGTTTCCCTCACTTTTCTGACCCTTTTCTTTAAAAAACGCACATTTCTTCATAGAATGCCACAGTGGAAGGAAAATAGGCCTTCAAGTTTGAGGCCTCAATTTGCAGAAAACTTGGAGCTGCTTGTTTTTTTTTTTTTTTAATTAAAGCACCACATAAATTAAAAATTTTACACGTTCTAATTATTCAGTTCCAAAACACCAAACTTATTGCACAGGGTCCCCATGGAAAGGCCCCCTCTCAGCAGGACAGCCACAGATTCCCCCATGAAAGGGCAGCAAGGTGCCCTCCTCCCTTCTCTCCTGCCTGGGTGGCCACCAGGTTTTTAAATACATGCACCCTACTAAGTTTCTAGGATGCAATTCGTGGACCCTTCCCTTTCCTGTCCCAGCAGGTGGTCAAGGGCCTGCTGGCCTGCAAAGTGCTGGAAGCAGGGCTGGGTCAGCCGGCCAGACTAAGGGTTGTGGAGTCCCAGCTGGTGAAATTACCAGGCAGGATAAATCCCTTGGACTTCCAGCAGGCACTACGCTGCATGGGAAAATAGATAGATATAACCGGCCTGGAGCCTCAGGGTGGGACCTAAAGTTCGATTTTGTTTTCTCCAATGTTAAATGATACAAGCAAGGGCCTTTGAGACTGTTGTTTTCTTTTCTAAGCCCAAAGACTCCTTCAGTTACTACTGTAGGTATCCTAGAAACTATGTGACATCCATGAAAATCTGATATGTCCTGGTAAAATGCTGTCAGTTATAATTCTAGTTATCATATTAAAGTGTTTCAAGTCACAGCAGTGACTATTTTGTCACTTTTTTTGTCAATTTTTATTTTGTCAATTTTGTCAATTTTTATTTTGTCAATTTTTATCTAATCAGGTTTTAAACATGCCTTCCATGGTTTCACACTGATGCCTTTGCAAAAATACTGCTACCTCAAGATACATGGAAAAGACTTTCCTGAGCTTACCCATAAACAACGCTTTTTGTTTGTTATCTGGTAAGCTGGTACCAGACTGGAATTTAGTCTACTCTCTAGATTAAGAGAACACAGCTTTCTTAGAATGCAGCTTTCAATCACAGATGATGAATTTATTTACCTTTCAGTGATTTATATTTGTTTTTATCATCTGTGTTTTTTTTTTTTTTTTACTTCCGTAAAATAAATAAGCATTATTTAAGTACGGTACATGTAGGATGGACCAAGATTTCCCCACTCCTGCAAATTCCCTTAAGCCCTCAGATTCTTCTCTTGGGACCAAGGTCTCACTTTCCTCCAGAGAGACAATCCAAGCTTTTTATCAGCTAGCTGATCTGCCCCTGATATCAGAGTCAATTTGAGCATGAGTTGGTCTATAATTTAGGCATGAAACTGTGATTACATAAAAGAAAGATGACTTTTTGATGGAGGATGTCCATGATATTCCTTGAACTTCAGAGAAAATTGGTTAAAATGAAACTTTTTTCCCTTGGAAACTGCAAAGGCAGTTCTTTTAGCATATGCGATTGAAAACATCTAGGTTGTTAGCTCAGTTTTCATTCCAGTCTCAAAGAAAGGCAATGACAAAGAATGTTCAAACTGTCACACAACTGGACTCATCTCACATGCTAGTAAAGTAACACTCAAAATTCTCCAAGCCAGGCTTCAGCAATATGTCAACCGTGAAATTCCAAATGTTCAAGATGGATTTAGAAAAGGCAGAGGAACCAGAGATCAAATTGCCAAAATCCACTGGATAATTGAAAAAGCAAGAGAGTTCCAGAAAAACACTTATTTCTGCTTTGTTGACTATGCCAAAGCCTTTGACTGTGTGTATCACAATAAACTGGGGAAAATTCTGAAAGAGATAAGAATACCAGATCACCTGACCTGCCTCTTGAAAGACCTATATGCAGGTCAGGAAGAAACAGAACTGGACCTGGACCAACAGACTGGTTCTAAATAGGAAAAGGAATATGTCAAGGCTGTATATTGGCACCCTGCTTATTTAACTTATATCTGCTTATATATAGGGCATCGTGAGAAATGCTGCACTGGATGAAGCACAAACTGGAATCAAGATTGCTGGGAGAAATATCAATAACCTCAGATATGCAGATGACACCACCCTGATGGCAGAAAGTGAAGAACTAAAGAGCCTCTTGATGAAAGAGAAAGAGGAGAGTGAAATAGTTAGCTTAATGCTCAGCGTTCAGACAACTAAGATCATTGCATCCAGTCTCATCACTTCTTGGCAAATAGATGAGAAAACAGTGGAAACAGTGGCAGATTTTATTTTTCGGGGCTCGGAAATCATTGCAGATGGTGACTGCAGCCATGAAATTAAAAGATGCTTACGACTTGGAAGGAAAGTGATAACCAAACTAGACAGCATATTAAAAAGCTGAGACATTGCTTTGCCAACAAAGATCCGTCTAGTCAAGGCTAAGATTTTTCCATGTCATGTATGGATGTGAAAGATGGACTATAAAGAAAGTTGACAGCCAAAGATTTGATGCTTTTGCACTGTGGTGCTGAAGAAGATGCTTGAAGTTTGCTTAGACTATATGAGGACCCAACCACTCCATCCTAAAGGAAATCAGGTCTGAATATACATTGGAAAGACTAATATTGAACCTGAAACTCCAATACTTTGGCCACTAGATGTGAAGAGCTGACTCATTTGGAAGTTGCTTTGATTTGCCTGTGAGTGTGGGCGCCCTACCTGGGCACAGGGCCTCAGGGGCCATTGCCACTGAATCATGACGTCCACGCAAGCACATTCCAGCTGTGTGACACTCAGCATGCAGGAGACTGGGAAAGCTATCTTCCTTGGAGGAAGGAAAGTCATACACAGAGTGTGTTTTCAGGCCTCTATTTGCAGCAAGTGTTTTGCTTCTCAGATGTCAGACCTGCAGGCCTGCCCCAAGGACCTCAATTCCAGAGTCAGGGCCATGTGTCTCCCTGCACATTCCGAGCCTTGCAAACACATTCCTGGGTCAGAGAGGTGCTTCCCATGAGGAAGAAGGCTGCGGGAGTGTGTCTGAGGGGGCCAGGTGGCATGCTGGGGTCACCTGGTTGAGGGCACCTTGCACATCCATTGGGCCCCAGGAGAGCAGTTATGGACTCGCCCCTTGCTTGAGATATCCCAAAGCAAGGAGCAATGCTAGCTGTATCAGAAGGAGGAAAACAGCAATGGGATGGATTTTCAAGCAGTTGCTAGGTCACACTGTGTTAGGGTTCCCCAGGAGACATGTGAGAATTTTGGCCCCTAGGCCCGGTATCTAGGGGTGTGCACAGGGTGTTTTCCCCACAGGATCCAAAATGTTCCAGAGAGACCTAGGCTCAATAGCTGTTGCTAGGCTGCACCGCTTTAGGCACACCGAGAGAAGCAGGCACACTGTGGCCCCGAGGTCCGGTATGCAGGTTCACATATGGGGTGTGTCCCCGTAGGAGCCAAGAATTTTCCTGACAGTCCTAGGCTCCCTAGAGCACTCAGGTCTGCTCAGAGGACTGAAGTTCCAGAGGCAGGGTCGTGTATCTCCCCTTCCCTTTGTGATCCTTGCAAAGACATTCCAAGCTGATAGTGGTACTACCCATGAAGAAGCAAGCAGTGGGAGTATATTTGACATGACTGGGTGCCTTGATGGGCTCAGCTCCTCAAGGGGGCCTTTCCTCTCAAAGTAGGCCCCATGTCCGCTTGAGGACGGGGTTGGGCCCTCTTCCCTCCACACTGCCAAAGGGTGGAACAAAGCTAGGTGTCAGAGGTAAGAAAGGAGCAATTGGATGGATTTTCAAGCTCTCACTAGGCTGTACTGCTTCAAGGCCCACTCGAGCAAAACAGGCGCCCTGTGGCCCCTAGGTCGGGTATGCAGGTTCACACACAGGGTGTGTTCCCGTCAAAGCCAAGAATTTTCTGACAGACCTAGGCTCACTAGAATTGTCCTACAGAGCAAAGGGGATGGAAGAGATGTGTGGAGGTGGGTCTGCCTTCCCCTGTGAGTGTGGGGCTACTCCCTATGGCCCCAAGTTGAGGGATAACTGCAACTAAGAAAGGAACTCCAAGAAGGAACTCCAAGAAGCGCTTTTCCAGGAGGCTGGGACAGGGAGTCCGCAGGATGCAGGGAAAGGGAGCCTTCTTCAGGGAAGAAGAGGCAGCCACTCGGGGTGTGTTTGCAAGCCTCTTTGGAAGGCACAGTTTCGCTGATACAATTGAATTCCAGTTCTGCTCAGAGGACTGAAATTTCAGAGGCAGGGCCATGTATCTCCCCTTCCCTTTTCAATCCTTGCAAAGACATTCCTAGCTGATAGTGATACTGCCCATGAGGAAGTAAGCAGCTGGAGTGTGTTCGACATGACTGGGTGCCTTCCTGGGCTCAGCTCCTCAAGGGGACTTTCTACTCAAAGTAGGCCCATTGCCTACTTGGGGAGAGGGTATGGAAGGTTTGCTTCCAAATGGCGAAAAGGTGGAGCAAATCTAGCTTTGTCAGAGGTACGTAAAGTGCAATTTAATGGATTTTCAAGCTGTTGCCAGGCAACACCGCTTCAGGGTCCCCTCTCCCAGAAGAAAACAGGCGCCCTGTGGCCCCTAGGTCTGGTATGCAGATTCACACACAGGATGTGTCCCCACAGGAGCCAAGAGTTTTCCTACCAGGCCTAGGCTTACTAGAGCTCTACTATAGAGCAAAGGGGATGGAACAGAAGTGTGGATGTGACTTTGCCTTTACCTTTGACTGTGAGGCCCCTCCATAAGGTCCCAGGCGAAATTGCCCTCGCCCTTGCCCTAACCCTAACCCCAACACGACACCCTAACCCTAACCAACACCGTAACCCTATCCCAGAACCTAACACCAACCCGACCCCCTAACCCTAACCTGACACACTAACCCTAACGCATCATCCCAACCCTAACCTGACACCTTCACCCCTCAGCCCTCACCCTCACCCACACCCCTAACTTCTAACCCCTAAGCCACAATGTAACCCACACCCTAATCCACACCCTTAACCTAACCCACACCCTCCCCCCCACCCTACTCACACCCTCAACCCTAGACTTAACCTGCATCATCTTCAATTTCAGCACTTCTCATGCATCACAAAAGACAAGGGAGTCATATTTCAAACGTGAATCCAAGACCCATTAACCACATAACAGGAATATAAACACTGTGAACACATCATTTAAATCACTTGCACCACCAAATACCTCTCCACCACATATCATATCAATAACAGTGGAACTCATGTATGCCATACATATTGTAACATAGCAATCTAATACCCAACAGTAATCTGGGTAATTATATACACAAGATATATTTAAACCAAAAATATTTAAACAAATTCCAGTTTTTACGATGGTTTTAATCCTCGCAAAAGTAGGATTAACAGCATGTTTTTCCACTAGGATCCAAAGCATTGAGCAAAATTGCCGAGGTCCAGCCCCAGCAGGACCAGGAATACCCAAGGGATGAGTGGCGTCAGCGAGGAAGAAGACAGACAGAAGACACACAGATGTTGCATAGAAGAGGTAGCTTCTTTTTTTAATTTTTAGGATAGCTGTTTTTTTTTTTTTTAATTTTATTTTATTAGTTGGAGGCCAATTACTTCACAACATTTCAGTGGGTTTTGTCATACATTGACACGAATCAGCCATAGAGTTACACGTATTCCCCATCCCGATCCCCCCTCCCACCTCCCTCTCCACCCGACTCCTCTGGGTCCTCCCAGTGCACCAGGCCCGAGCACTCGTCTCATGCACCTCACCTGGGCTAGTGATCTCTTTCACCATAGATAAAATACATGCTGTTCTTTTGAAATATCCCACCCTCACCTTCTCCCACAGAGTGCAAAAGTCTGTTCTGTACTTCTGTGTCTCTTTTTCTGTTTTGCATATAGGGTTATCATTACCATCTTTCTAAATTCCATATATATGTGTTAGTATGCTGTAATGTTCTTTATTTTTCTGGCTTACTTCACTCTGAATAATGGGCTCCAGTTTCATCCATCTCATTAGAACTGATTCAAATGAATTCTTTTTAATGGCTGAGTAATATTCCATGGTGTATATGTACCACAGCTTCCTTATCCATTCATCTGCTGATGGGCATCTAGGCTGCTTCCATGTCCTGGCTATTATAAACAGTGCTGCGATGAACAATGGGGTGCACGTGTCTCTTTCAGATCTGGTTTCTGTGGTGTGTATGCCCAGAAGTGGTATTGCTGGGTCAAATGGCAGTTCTATTTCCAGTTTTTTAAGAAATCTCCACACTGTTTTCCATAGTGGCTGTACTAGTTTGCATTCCCACCAACAGTGTAAGAGGGTTCCCTTTTCTCCACACCCACTCCAGCATTTATTGCTTGTAGACTTTTGGATAGCAGCCATCCTGACTGGCGTGTAATGGTACCTCATTGTGGTTTTGATTTGCATTTCTCTAATAATGAGTGATGTTGAGCATCTTTTCATGCGTTTGTTAGCCATCTGTATGTCTTCTTTGGAGAAATGTCTGTTTAGTTCTTTGGCCCATTTTTTGATTGGGTCATTTATTTTTCTGGAATTGAGCTTCAAGAGTTTCTTGTATATTTTTGAGATTAATCCTTTGTCTGTTTCTTCATTTGCTATTATTTTCTCCCAATCTGAGGGCTGTCTTTTCACCTTACTTATAGTTTCCTTTGTAGTGCAGAAGCTTTTAAGTTTCATTAGGTCCCATTTGTTTATTTTTGCTTTTATTTCCAATATTCTGGGAGGTGGGTCATAGAGGACCCTGCTGTGATTCATGTCGGAGAGTGTTTTGCCTAAGTTCTCCTCTAGGAGTTTTATAGTTTCTGGTCTTACATTTAGATCTTTAATCCATTTTGAGTTTATTTTTGTGTGTGGTGTTAGAAAGTGTTCTAGTTTCATTCTTTTACAGGTGGTTGACCAGTTTTCCCAGCACCACTTGTTAAAGCAGTTGTCTTTTTTCCATTGTATATCCTTGCCTCCTTTGTCAAAGATAAGGTGTTCATAGGTTCGTGGATTTATCTCTAGGCTTTCTATTCTGTTCCATTGATCTATATTTCTGTCTTTGTGCCAGTACCATACTGTCTTGATGACTGTGGCTTTGTAGTAGAGACTGAAGTCAGACAGGTTGATTCCTCCAGTTCCATTCTTCTTTCTCAAGATTACTTTGGCTATTCGTGGTTTTCTGTATTTCCATACAAATTGTGAAATTATTTGTTCTAGTTCTGTGAAAAATACCGTTGGTAGTTTGATAGGGATTGCATTGAATCTATAGATTGCTTTGGGTAGAATAGCCATTTTGACAATATTGATTCTTCCAATCCATGAACACGGTATGTTTCTCCATCTGTTTGTGTCCTCTTTGATTTATTTCATCAGTGTTTTATGGTTTTCTATGGACAGGTCTTTTGTTTCTTTAGGTAGATATACTCCTAAGTATTTTATTCTTTTTGTTGCAATGGAGAATGGTATTGTTTCCTTAATTTCTCTTTCTGTTTTTTCATTGTTAGTATATAGGAATGCAAGGGATTTCTGTGTGTTAATTTTATATCCTGCAACTTTACTATATTCATTGGTTAGCTCTAGTAATTTTCTGGAAGAGTATTTAGGGTTTTCTATGTAGAGGATCATGTCAACTGCAAACAACGAGAGTTTCACTTCTTCTTTTCCTATCTGGATTCCTTTTACTTCTTTTTCTGCTCTGATTGCTGTGGCCAAAACTTCCAAGACTATGTTGAATAATAGTGGTGAGAGTGGGCACCCTTGTCTTGTTCCTGATTTCAGGGGAAATGCTTTCAATTTTTCACCATTGAGGGTGATGCTTGCTGTGGGTTTGTCATATATAGCTTTTATTATGTTGAGGTATGTTCCCTCTATTCCTGCTTTCTGGAGAGTTTTAATCATAAATGAGTGTTGAATTTTGTCAAAGGCTTTCTCTGCATCTATTGAGATAATCATATGGTTTTTATCTTTCAATTTGTTAATGTGGTGTATTACATTGATTGATTTGCAGATATTGAAGAATCCTTGCATTCCTTGCATTCCTTTGCAGATATTGAAGAATCCACCATGACCAAGCCCACTTGGTCATGGTGTATGATTTTTTTAAGATGTTGTTGGATTCTATTTGCTAGAAATTTGCTAAGGATTTTTGCATCTATGTTCATCAGTGATATTGGCCTGTAGTTTTTTTTTTTTGTGGCATCTTTGTGTGGTTTTGGAATTAGGGTGATGGTGGCCTCATAGAATGAGTTTGGAAGTTTACCTTCTTCTGCAATTTTCTGGAAGAGTTTGAGTAAGATAGGTGTTAGCTCTTCTCTAAATTTTTGGTAGAATTCAACTGTGAAGCCATCTGGTACTGGGCTTTTGTTTCCTGGAAGATTTTTGATTACAGTTTCGATTTCCTTGCTTGTGATGGGTCTGTTAAGATCTTCTATTTCTTCCTGGTTCAGTTTTGGAAAGTTATACTTTTGTAAAATTTGTCCATTTCATCCAAGTTGTCAATTTTATTGGCATAGAGCTGCTGGTAGTAGTCTCTTATGATCCTTTGTATTTCAGTGTTGTCTGTTGTGATCTCACCCTTTTCATTTCTTATTTTGTTAATTTGGTTCTTCTCTCTTTGTTTCTTAATGAGTCTTGCTAATGGTTTGTCAATTTTGTTTATTTTTTCAAAAAACCAGCTTTTAGCTTTGTTGATTTTTGCTATGGTCTCTTTAGTTTCTTTTGCATTTATTTCTGCCCTAATTTTTAAGATTTCTTTTCTTCTGCTAACCCTGGGGTTTTTCATTTCTTCCTTCTCTAATTGCTTTAGGTGTAGAGTTAGGTTATTTATTTGGCTTTTTTCTTGTTTCTTGATGTAAGCCTGTAATGCTATGAACCTTCCCCTTAGCACTGCTTTTACAGTGTCCCATAGGTTTTGGGTTGTTGTGTTTTCATTTTCATTCATTTCTATACATATTTTGATTTCTTTTTTGATTTCTTCTATGATTTTTTGGTTATTCAGAAGCGTGTTATTTAGCCTCCATATGTTTGAATTTTTAACAATTTTTTTCCTGTAATTGAGATCTAATCTTAATGCACTGTGGTCAGAAAAGATGACTGGGATGATTTCAATTTTTCTGAATTTTCCAAGACCAGATTTATGGCCCAGGATGTGATCTATTCTGGAGAATGTTTCGTGTGGACTTGAGAAAAAGGTGAAATTGATTGTTTGGGGGTGAAATGTCCTATAGATATCAATTAGGTCTAGCTGGTCCATTGTATCATTTAAGGTTTGTGTTTCCTTTTTGATTTTCTGTTTAGTTGATCTATCCATAGTTGTGAGTGGGGTATTAAAGTCTCCCACTATTATTGTGTTACTATTCATTTCCTCTTTCATACTCATTAGCGTTTGCCGTACATATTGCGGTGCTCCTATGTTGGGTGCATATATATTTATAATTGTTATATCTTCTTCTTAGATTGATCCTTTGATCATTATGTAGTGTCCTTCTTTGTCTCTTTTCACATCCTTTATTTGAAAGTCTATTTTATCTGATATGAGTATTGTGACTCCTGCTTTCTTTTGGTCTCCATTTGCGTGAAATATTTTTTTCCAGCCCTTCACTTTTAGTCTGTATGTGTCTCTGGTTTTGAGGTGGGTCTCTTGTAGACAGCATATATAAGGGTCTTGTTTTTGTATCCATTCAGCCAATCTTTGTCTTTTGGTTGGGGCATTCAACCCATTTACATTTAAGGTAATTATTGATAGGTGTGGTCCCGTTGCCATTTACTTTGTTGTTTTGGGTTCATGTTTATACAACATTTCCGCATTTCCTGTCTAGAGAAGTCCTTTAGCATTTGTTGAAGAGCTGGTTTGGTGGTGCTGAATTCTCTCAGCTTTTGCTTGTCTGTAAAGCTTTTGATTTCTCCTTCATATCTAAATGAGATCCTTGCTGGGTACAGTAATCTAGGTTGTAGATTATTTTCTTTCATTACTTTCATTATGTCCTGCCATTCCCTTCTGGCCTGGAAGGTTTCTATTGGTAGATCAGCTGTTATCCTTATGGGAATTCCTTTGTGTGTTATTTGTTGTTTCTTCCTCGCTGCTTTTAGTATTTGTTCTTTGTGTTTGATCTTTGTTAATTTGATTAATATGTGTCTTGGAGTGTTTCGCCTTGGGTTTATCCTGTTTGGCACTCTCTGGGTTTCTTGGACTTGGGTGGCTATTTCCTTCCCCATTTTAGGGAAGTTTTCAGCTATTATCTCCTCGAGTATTTTCTCATGGCCTTTCTTTTTGTCTTCTTCTTCTGGGACTCCTATGATTCGAATGTTGGGGCGTTTCACATTGTCCCAGAGGTCCCTGAGGTTGTCCTCATTTCTTTTGATCATTTTTTCTTTTTTCCTCTCTGCTTCATTTATTTCCACTATTCTATTGTCTACCTCACTTATCCTATCTTCTGTCTCCGTTATTCTACTCTTGGTTCGCTCCAAAGTGTTTTTGATCTCATTCATTGCATTATTCATTTTTAATTAACTCTCTTTTATTTCTTCTAGGTCTTTGTTAAGCATTTCCTGCATCTTTTTAATCTTTGTCTCCAGGCTATTTATCTGTAACTCCATTTTGTTTTCAAGATTTGGATCATTTTTATTATCATTATTCTAAATTGTTTTTCAGATAGATTCCCTATCTCCTCCTCTTTTGTTTGACTTGGTGGGCACTTGTCATATTCCTTTACCTGTTGGGTATTGCACTGTTCTTGCACTAGTGCACATGGCAAGTATTAGGTTCGGATTCTAAGTGAGAAACTAATGGTTACATTCACAGCTGGCCACTGAGGTACTTAATGGGAGAGGCGAACCCAGCTCTCCCAAGCAGTAGCCAAATTGAAATCAGCTATTGTCATTGTAGCCAAGTTCCTTGAATTTGTAGTGTTATTTGCTGTGTTCTTCAAGAAGATGCCTTCGCCCTGCCAGTAAGACATATTTCCATAACACATAGCCATGCACTCAATCAATGTGCATCCTCCAGTAAAGCCCAGCCCCGAAGTCTTAGAGGAGCCTCTCTGCCCATTGTCATAAGCCAGTCTAATTCTGTCTGAGACCATGAAAACTCAATGTCTTTATTACGCTTGTGCTTCAGACGGGAGGTCTGAGAAGGCACTTCTGAAGGTTTATTCCTACCAGTCATTGTCATTTTTATCGAGTCTTTAGTTTTTTTTTTGTTGTTGTTGTTGTTTTATTTATTAGTTCTACCAGTTTCTTGCTACCAACCCGTCTAACTCCTCCCTCGTGCACACACGATCAGTCATGGAATCCCGTGGACTTCAGCCCGCCAGACTCCTCTGTCCATGGATTTTTCCAGGCAAGAATACTGGAGTGGGTTGCCATTTCCTTCTCCATGTATGGAGTCTTTAAAGATTCCGTCACTGAGGTTTTGCTTCTCCACTTGTACATGCCCTTTCTCCCTAAGTGCAGTAGAAGTCATCCCCACATGCAAACATGTCTGTCTTCCGACCTCTGCAGAATGTTTTGCTTGAGCTCACCACAGCGTCAGGATATTCTAGAAAGCCTTCTGATTGCAGTCTCCTCAGGAGGTTACAAGTGTTTCAAACCTCAGGATTTTACAAATCACTTTTTACAACCTCAGCTGAAAGGGAAGTCAACACTCAGTGAAAGTCACAGGCTTCCATGGCCTGGACTTGATTATGGGTTGTGCTTTCATAATCATCGTGTTTCATATACCAACTAAGATGTCTCTGAGAATTTTTTTTTTCTCATTTTCTATCTTTCATGTTTATTTAGATATATTATGGGTTTTCCTATATACCTTCCGTTAGGGATGAGGGTCTTAAGTCAGTAGAACTTACAGCAAGTGACTTCCAGTTAGCTGTGTTAGGACAGGAAAAAGAATGACCAGCTGCTGGATTCTTAAGATTATGTACGAAAACATTATTCTTTTTCCTGTGTGCAGTCATCCAATACTAACTTTGTGAAGTAGGCATTCAGAAAAATCACAAAACCGCCTAACTACTAGGCGGTATCCCATGCAAGTACTGACCAGGCCCGGCCCTACTCAATTTCCCAGATCAGAGGAGATAGAGCACGTTCAGTGTGCTATGGCCTTAGACCGAGGCGGCTGTCAGGTGCCCCAAGAGCTCCGCGTTGCGCCTCCCTTGCGTTGTGACCTGCCCTTCGGGCCTGGGGCCACAGCTCTCGAGCTGGCGCGCGCTGCACTTGAGCCGCACGACCCGCGACTGGACTCCGACCAACCAGGGCCGGCAGCTCGGGGGCCAGCGGAGGGCGCCACGGCCCCGAACACCGCCAGCCCCGGCCAGCACCCGTCTGGCCCGGCCGGGGCCTGGCGTGCCTGCGGGACCTGGTGTGGGGGGAGGTGGGGTGGGTAGAGCAGCGAGGATGTCTCGGTGCCCCCTCACTCCCTGCCCCCCACCATCCCGTTCGCTGCTCAGGGTGACGTGGCTCCGGACGAGCGGGGCTTCGGCCCAGGGCCGCGGTCCCCGGAGCCTCCTGCGGGCTTAGAGGCAGCCCAGCCGGGGCCCCAGGCGCACATCCTGCCCGCTGTGCAAACCCCCTGGAGCGCCTCAGCCCTGCCTTTTCGCCCTACCGAGACCCGCCCTGCCCCCACTCTGCCGGCCCAGCACAAGTCTTTCCTGAGAGAGCAGAGGAGCGAAAGCCAGGCACACGGACAGGCACTCTCACGCACCCACGCCAGGTGAGACAGAGGCAGAAAGAGACGAGGTTTCAGAGAAAGACTCGAAGACAGTTTGTGGGCAGGGGGGGACTCAGGCAGGATGCCGGGCAGCTGCAGAGGCCACCCGGCCCTGAGCAGCGAATGCGATGGGGGCAGGGGGAAGCCGCTGAGTAGGGGCGGGCCTGGAGAGGCCCAGGGTGCAAGGGCACCTGAGATCTCCTCGCTCCGCACACCGCCCCCGTTCTCCCAACCCCCTGCACGCACGCCACGCCCGGGCGCTCTGACACTAGCTTCTCCGGAGTGTGGTCACCTGAATTACTATCCTTGTGCTCAACTGAGTGATGACAGTGTATTGAACAGCTAGGTCATTTCCAAATAAATTAAGCTTAGTGTTTCACAGGACACCCGGACATGAATGCAGAGACCAGCACGGATGCATGGACACCAAACTTGGTAACTGGACAACCAATGGGAAATTACTGTCTGACTCAGGAGAGAGAAAGAACCCCGAACAGATGGAATGAAATGAACAAAAACACAAACTTTGCAACTCACACCCTAACTCAATTACAAAAAAAAAAAAGAAAGAAAACAACACTATAAACATTTTAGAAAAACAATAGACTTCTCCATGACCTTTGGTCAGGTGAGGAGTTCTAGCACACGACAAAATAAGCCACCTTTTCCAAATCGTGAATATGTTAGTTCACACATTGACTTTTACATTGAAATGTGTAACAAATAAACTTAAAATCAATGACTCACTACAGAAGCATGGAAGTATTTTAAACATAAAATATGTTCTATAGTATTCAGGAAGCATTCGGCACATGTCTCACTGTATGAGACCCAAAACTGAAAGTTAGTTGAAGAGTCACGATAGTCTAAAAATGAATCCCTAACTAAAAGGAATACACAGGATTATTGTAGATAAAAAAGGTTAAAGAAGAGAAACTAGAAATCAGTCAATAAATGTTTTAGGGGTTAGGTTAGAGTGACTAGCCTCTGTGTGACTTTTTAAATTTTTCATGTTTGCATCTTCCAAATTTTCCAGGCTGAGAATAATACTTTCATATCAGTTTCAAAATCAGTCTCACACTAAAGACAGTAAGACTGGAATAAGAAATAAGAAATGCTTGGGGGGTAAAAAAAATGCTTGAACTAAAGGTGGTACTGATGAAATTATTTGCAGGGCAGCCAAGGAGTCACAGATGTAGAGAACAGACTTATGGACATGGGCAGGGGGGAGGAAGGAGAGGGTCAGATGAATGCAGAGTAACATGAAAATATATTACCATATGTAAAAACAGATGCCAATGAAATTTGCTGCATGACTCAGGGGACTCAAACAGTGGCTCTGCAACAAGCTAGGGGTGGAGTGGGGAGAGAAATGGGAGAGAAGTTCAGGAGGGAGGAGACATATGTATACCTGTGGCTCATTCATGCTGATGTTTGGCAACAAAATTCTGTAAAGCAACTATCCTTCAATTGAAAGAAAAAGTCATGTTTGGACTTACCAAACAAGGTCTTGTGTACTTCTAGCATGGCCTTCTGTTTCGTGCTGCAACACTTAACTCATTCTTCCATATCATTAAACAGACTAGTCAAATTTTTACCAAAAATATCTTGAGCTCCTGCATTATGCTGATCCACTGCCTTCTCGCGATCCAGTTTAGAATGGAGACCAAAGAAACCTTTTGTCGTTTCTTCAAGTATTGAGGCCACACTATGTGACTTTTAAAAATAAATGTGGATAAGACGGATATGACTAAAGCAATCTAATGACAATATCTGTGCTTCATTCAAGACTTCTGCAGAGAACTAATAAATTTTATATATAGTATGAGAAGAATTTTTTAAATGCATGCCAACGTTTATTTCTCCTCCGCTAGCCATCTGGACAAGGAAAACTGAGTTTACCAATCAATGTCCATAGTTATGCTCCCTCACCGATTTTTACCCAATATGTGTTACTCAGGCAGGAGACCCTGGTTCAGTTCCTGGGTCAGGAAGTTCCGCTGGAGAAGGGATAGGCTACACACTCCAGTAGTAGTGGGCTTTCCTTGTGGCTTAGTTGGTAAAGAATCATTCCTCTTTCACAAGACTAGCTCAACTCCTCTCAAAGCAAATACAGGATGGTAATAACTATGCAGGACAAAGCTGATTCTGTATATTTATAGTACTCACTTATGAGCTTGACAGAGGTGCTAGATCTGTTACCACATTTCTTTTTCTAAGTAATATCCGCATGTGCAGGTGAAAGTGGCTCAGATCGTGCCTGACACTTTGCGGCCCCATGGACTATAGAGTCCGTGGAATTCTCTAGGCCAAAATACTGGAGTGGGTAGCCTATCCCTTCTCCAGGGGATCTTCCCGACCCAGGACTGAAAGCGGGGTCTCCTGTGTTGCAGGCAGATTCTTTACCAACTGAGCTAGTAGGGCTTCCCTGGTCGCTCAGTTGCTAAAGAATATCTGCATAACTGTCTATCCACTTGGCATTAGCAATCTGTCTGTGAGAAGGGCCGGTCATAAGCAGCTTCTGTGAGAAAACAGAAGCATGTCTTTCTGACTTGCTTTTCCGTGGAGCTTTCACTGTTCTTGCGCTAGTGCACATGGCAAGTATTAGGTTCGTTTTCTAAGTGAGAAACTAATGGCTACATTCACAGCTGGCCACTGAGGTACTTAATGGCAGAGGCGAACCCAGCTCTGCCAAGCAGTAGCCAACATGAAATCAGCTATTGTCATTGTAGCCAAGTTCCTTGAATTTGTAGTGTTATTTGCTGTGTTCTTCAAGAAGATGCATTCACCCTGTCAGTAAGACATATTTCCATAACACATAGCCATGCACTCAATCGATGTGCATCCTCCAGCAAAGCCCAGCCCCGATGTCTTAGAGGAGCCTCTCTGCCCATTGTCATAAGCCAGTCTAATTTTGTGTGAGACCGTGAAAACTCAGTGTCATTTTTACGCTTGTGCTTCTGACGGGAGGTCTGAGAAGGCACTTCTGAAGGTTTATTCCTGCCAGTCGTTGTCATATTTATCGAGTCTTTATTTTATATTTTTTCATTTTTTTTACTTCTACCAGTTTCTTGCTACCAACCCGTCTCCCTCCACCCTCGTGCACACACGATCAGTCATGGAATCCCGTGGACTTCAGCCCGCCAGACTCCTCTGTCCATGGATTTTTCCCGGCAAGAATACTGGAGTGGGTTGCCATTTCCTTCTCCATGTATGGAGTCTTTAAAGATTCCGTCACTGAGGTGTTGCTTCTCAACTTGTATATGTCCTTTCTCCCTAAGTGCAGTAGAAGTCATCCCCACATGCAAACATGTCTGTCTTCCGACCTCTGCAGAATGTATTGCTTGAGTTCACCACAGCGTCAGGATATTCTAGAAAGCCTTCTGATTGCAGTCTCTTCAGGAGGTTACAAGTGTTAAACCTCAGGATTTTACAAAGCACTTTTTACAACCTCAGCTGAAAGGGAAGTCAACACTCAGTGAAAGTCACAGGCTTCCATGGCCTGGACTTGATTATGGGTTGTGCTTTCATAATCATCGTGTTTCATATATCAACTAAGATGTCACTGAGAATTTTTTTTTTCTCATCGTTCCATCTATCATGTTTATTTAGATAGATTATGGGTTTTCCTTTATATCCTCCATTAGGGATGAGGTTCTTAAGTCAGTAGAACTTACTGCACCTGACTTCCAGTTAGCTGTGTTAGGACAAGAAAAAGAATGACCAGCTGCTGGATTCTTAAGGTTATGTGTGAAAACATTATTCGTTTTCCTGTGTGCAGTCATCCGATTCTAACTTTCTGAAGTAGGCATTCAGAAAAATCACAAAACCGCCTAACTACAAGGCAGTCTCCCATGCAAGTACTGACCACGCCCGGCCCTACTCAATTTCCCAGATCAGAGGAGATAGGGCACGTTCAGGGTGCTATGGCCTTAGACCGAGGCGGCTGTCAGGCGCCCCAAGAGCTCCACCTTACGCCTCCCTTGCGTTCTGACCTGCCCTTCGGGCCTGGGGCCACAGCTCTCGAGCTGGCGCGCGCCGCACTTGAGCCGCACGTCCCGCGACTGGACTCCGACCAACCAGGGCCGGCAGCTCAGGGGCCAGCGGAGGGCGCCACGGCCCCGCACACCGCCAGCCACGGCCAGCACCCGTCTGGCCCGGCCGGGTCCTAGCATACTTGCGGGACCTGGGGTGGGGGGAGGGGGGGTGGGTAGAGCAGCGAGGACGATTCGGTGCCCCCTCACTCCCTGCCCCCCACCATCCCGTTCGCTGCTCAGGGTGACGTGGCTCCGGACGAGCGGGGCTTCGGCCCGGGGCCGCGGTCCCCGGAGCCTCCTGCGGGCTTAGAGGCAGCCCAGCCGGGGCCCCAGGCGCACATCCTGCCCGCTGCACAAACCCCCTGGACCGCCTCAGCCCCGCCTTTTCCCCCTACCGAGACCCGCCCTGCCCCCACTCTGCCGGCCCAGCACAAGTCTTTCCTGAGAGAGCAGGCAAGCGAAAGCCAGGCACACGGACAGGCCCTCGCACGCACCCACGCCAGGTGAGACAGAGGCAGAAAGAGACGAGGGCTCAGAGAGAGACTCGAAGACAGCTTGTGGGCAGGGGGGGACTCGGGCAGGATGCCGGGCAGCTGCAGAGGCCACCCGGCCCTGAGAAGCGAATGCGATGGGGGCAGGGGGAAGCCGCTGAGTAGGGGCGGGCCTGGAGAGGCCCAGGGTGCGAGGGCACCTGAGATCTCCTTGCTCCGCGCCCTGACCCCGTCCTCCCAACCCCCTGCACGCACACCAGGACGGGGCGCTCTGACACTAGCTTCTCCGGAGTTTGCTCACCTGAATTTCTATCCTTGTGCTCAACTGAGTGATGACAGTGTATTGAACAGCTAGGACATTTCCAAATAAATTAAGCTTAGTGTTTCACAGGACACCCGGACATGAATGCAGAGACCAGCACGGATGCATGGACACCAGCCTTGGTAACTGGACAACCAATGGGATATTACTGTCTGACTCAGGAGAGAGAAAGAACCCCGAACAGATGGAATGAAATGAACAGAAACACAAACTTTGCAACTGACACCCTAATTCAATTACAAAAAAAAAAAAAACAAAAACAAAAACAAAAAACCAACAACACTATAACCATTTTAGAAAAACAATAGACTTCTCCATGACCTTTGGTCGGGTGAGGAGTTCTAGCACACGACAAAAAAAGCCACCTTTTCCAAATCTTGAATATGTTAGTTCACACATTGACTTTTACATTGAAATGTGTAACAAATAAACTTAAAATCATTGACTCACTACATAAGCCTGGAAGTATTTTAAACATAAAATATGTTCTATAGTATTCAGGAAGCATTTGGCATATGTCTCACTGTATGAGACCTAAAACTGGAAGTTAGTTGAAGAGTCAGGATAGTCTAAAAATGAATCCCTAACTAAAAGGAATACACAGGATTATTGTAGATAAAAAAGATTAAAGAAGAGAAACTAGAAATCAGTCAATAAATGTTTTAGGGGTTAGCTCAGAGTGGCTAGCCTCTGCATGACTTTTTAAATTTTCCTTGTTGCATCTTCCAAATTTTCCATGCTGAGAATAATACTTTCATATCAGTTTCGAAATCAGTCTCACACTAAAGACAGTAAGACTGGAATAAGAAATAAGTAATGCTTGGGGGGAAAATAATGCTTGAACTAAAGGTGGTACTGATGAAATTATTTGCAGGGCAGCAAAGGAGTCACAGATGTAGAGAACAGACTTATGGACATGGGCAGGGGGGAGGAAGGAGAGGGTCAGATGTAGGCAGAGTAACATGACAATATATTACCTTACGTAAAAACAGATGCCAATGAAATTTGCTGTATGACTCAGGGGCTCTGCAACAAGCTAGGGGTGGAATGGGGAGGGAAATGGGAGAGAGGTTCAGGAGGGAGGAGACATATATATACCTGTGGCTCATTCATGCTGATGTTTGGCAACAAAATTCTGTAAAGCAACTATCCTTCAATTGAAAGAAAAAGTCATGTTTGGACTTACCAAACAAGGTCTTGTGTAGTTCTAGCATGGCCTTCTGTTTCGTGCTGCAACCCTTAACTCATTCTTCCATATCATTAAACAGACTAGTCAAGTTTTTGCCAAAAATATCTTGAGCTCCTGCATTATGCTGATCCACTGCCTTCTCACGATCCAGTTTAGAATGGAGACCAAAGAAACCTTTTGTCGTGTCTTCAAGTATTTGAGGCCACAGTATGTGACTTTTAAAAATAAATGTGGATAAGATGGATATGACCAAAGCAATCTAATGACAATATCTGTGCTTCATTCAAGACTTCTGCAGAGAACTAGTAAATTTTATATATAGTATGAGAAGAATTTTTTAAATGCATGCCAACGTTTATTTCTCCTCCGCTAGCCATCTGGACAAGGAAAACTGAGTTTACCAATCAATGTCCATAGTTATGCTCCCTCACCGATTTTTACCCAATATGTGTTACTCAGGCAGGAGACACTGGTTCAGTTCCTGGGTCAGGATGATCCACTGGACAAGGGATAGGCTACACACTCCAGTAGTAGTGGGCTTTCCTTGTGGCTTAGTTGGTAAAGAATCATTCCTCTTTCACAAGACTAGCTCAACTCCTTTCAAAGCAAATACAGGATGGTAATAACTATGCAGGACAAAGCTGATTCTGTATATTTATATTACTCACTCATGAGCTTGACAGAGGTACTAGATCTGTTACCACATTTCTTGTTCTAAGTAATCTCCGCATTTGCAGGTGAAAGTGGCTCAGTTCGTGCCTGACTCTTTGCGGCCCCTTGGACTATAGAGTCCGTGGAATTCCCTAGGCCAGAATACAGGAGTGGGTAGCATATCCCTTCTCCAGGGGATCTTCCCGACCCAGGACTGAAAGCGGGGTCTCCTGCGTTGCAGGCAGATTCTTTACCAACTGAGCTAGTAGGGCTTCCCTGGTCGCTCAGTTGCTAAAGAATATCTGCATAACTGTCCATCCACTTGGCATTAGCAATCTGTCTGTGAGCAGGGCCGGTCATAAGCAGCTTCTGTGAGAAAACAGAAGCATGTCTATCTGACTTGCTTCTCCGCGGAGCTTTCACTGTTCTTGCGCTAGTGCACATGGCAAGTATTAGGTTCGTTTTCTAAGTGAGAAACTAATGGCTACATTCACAGCTGGCCACTGAGGTACTTAATGGGAGAGGTGAACCCAGCGCTGCCAAGGAGTAGCCAACATGAAATCAGCTTTGTCATTGTAGCCAAGTTCCTTGAATTTGTAGTGTTATTTGCTGTGTGCTTCAAGAAAATGCCTTCACCCTGCCAGTAAGACATATTTCCATAACACATAGCCATGCACTCAATCGATGTGCATCCTCCAGTAAAGCCCAGCCCCGATGTCTTAGAGGAGCCTATCTGCCCATTGTCATAAGCCAGTCTAATTTTGTGTGAGACCGTGAAAACTCAGTGTCTTTTTTACGCTTGTGCTTCTGACGGGAGGTCTGAGAAGGCACTTCTGAAGGTTTATTCCTGCCAGTCATTGTCATATTTATCGAGTCTTTATTTTATATTTTTTCTTATTTTTTACTTCTACCAGTTTCTTGCTACCAACCCGTCTCCCTCCACCCTCGTGCACACACGATCAGTCATGGAATCCCGTGGACTTCAGCCAGCCAGACTCCTCTGGCCATGGATTTTTCCAGGCAAGAATACTGGAGTGGGTTGCCATTTTCTTTTCCATGTATGGAGTCTTTAAAGATTCCGTCACTGAGGTGTTTCTTCTCCACTTGTACATGCCCTTTCTCCCTAAGTGCAGTAGAAGTCATCCCCACTTCCCAACATGTCTGTCTTCCGACCTCTGCAGAATATATTGCTTGAGCTCACCACAGCGTCAGGATATTCTAGAAAGCCTTCTGATTGCAGTCTCTTCAGGAGGTTACAAGTGCTTCAAACCTCAGGATTTTACAAAGCACTTTTTACAATCTCAGCTGAAAGGGAAGCCAACACTCAGTGAAAGTCACAGGCTTCCATGGCCTGGACTTGATTATGGGTTGTGCTTTCATAATCATCGTGTTTCATATACCAACTAAGATGTCACTGAGAATTTTTTTTTTCTCATCTTTCTATCTTTCATGTTTATTTAGATATATTATGGGTTTTCCTATATACCTTCCGTTAGGGATGAGGGTCTTAAGTCAGCAGAACTTACTGCAACTGACTTCCAGTTAGCTGTGTTAGGACAGGAAAAAGAATGACCAGCTGCTGGATTCTTAAGTTTATGTACAAAAACATTATTCGTTTTCCTGTGTGCAGTCATCCGATTCTAACTTTCTGAAATAGGCATTCAGAAAAATCACAAAACCGCCTAACTACTAGGCAGTCTCCCATGCAAGTACTGACCAGGCTCGGCCCTACTCAATTTCCCAGATCAGAGGAGATAGGGCACGTTCAGGGTGCTATGGCCTTAGACCTAGGCAGCTGTCAGGCGCCCGAAGAGCTCCGCCTTGCGCCTCCCTTGCGTTCTGACCTGCCCTTCGGGCCTGGGGCCACAGCTCTCGAGCTGGAGCACGCTGCACTTGAGCCGTACGACCTGGACTGGACTCCGACGAACCAGGGCCGGCAGCTCGGGGGACAGCGGAGTGCGCCACGGCCCCGCATACCGCCAGCACCGGCCAGCACCCGTCTGGCCCAGCCGGCGCCTGGCGTGCCTGCGGGACCAGTGGTGGGGGGGGGTAGTTAGAGCAGCGAGGACTTCGCGGTGCCCCCTCACCCCCTGCCCCCCACCATCCCGTTCGCCGCTGCTCAGGGTGACGTGGCTCCGAAAGAGCGGGGCTTCGGCCCTGGCCCGCGGTACCCGGAGCCTCCTGCGGGTTTAGAGGCAGCCCAGCCGGGGCCCCAGGCGCACATCCTGCCCGCTGCCCCAACCCCCTGGAGCGCCTCAGCCCCGCCTTTTCGCCCGACCGAGACCCGCCCTGCCCCCACTCTGCCGGCCCAGCACAAGTCTTTCCTGAGAGAGCAGATGAGCGAAAGCCAGGCACACGGACAGGCACTCGCACGCACCCACGCCAGGTGAGACAGAGGCAGAAAGAGACGAGGGTTAAGAGAGAGACTCGAAGACAGCTTGTGGGCAGCGGGGGACTCGGGCAGGATGCCGGGCAGCTGCAGAGGCCACCCGGCCCTGAGCAGCGAATGCGATGGGGGCAGGGGGAAGCCGCTGAGTAGGGGCGGGCCTGGAGAGGCCCAGGGTGCGAGGGCACCTGAGATCTCCTCGCTCTGTGCCCCGCCCCCCTCCTCCAAACCCCCTGCACGCACGCCACGCCTGGGCGCTCTGACACTAGATTCTCCGGAGTTTGCTCACCTGAATTTCTATCCTTGTGCTCAACTGAGTGATGACAGTGTATTGAACAGCTAGGTCATTTCCAAATAAATTAAGCTTAGTGTTTCACAGGACACCCGGACATGAATGCAGAGACCAGCACGGATGCATGGACACCAACCTTGGTAACTGGACAACCAATGGGAAATTACTGTCTCACTCAGGAGAGAGAAAGAACCCCGAACAGATGGAATGAAATGAACAGAAACACAAAATTTGCAACTCACACCCTAATTCAATTACGAAAAAAAAAACAACAACACTATAACCATTTTAGAAAAACAATAGACTTCTCCATGACCTTTGGTCGGGTGAGGAGTTCTAGCACAGGACAAAATAAGCCACCTTTTCCAAATCGTGAATATGATAGTTCACACATTGACTTTTACATTGAAATGTGTAACAAATAAACTTAAAATCATTGACTCACTACATAAGCATGGAAGTATTTTAAACATAAAATATGTTCTATAGTATTCAGGAAGCATTCGGCACATGTCTCACTGTATGAGACCCAAAACTGAAAGTTAGTTGAAGAGTCACGATAGTCTAAAAATGAATCCCTAACTAAAAGGAATACACAGGATTATTGTAGATAAAAAAGGTTAAAGAAGAGAAACTAGAAATCAGTCAATAAATGTTTTAGGGGTTAGCTTAGAGTGACTAGCCTCTGCGTGACTTTTTAAATTTTACATGTTTGCATCTTCCAAATTTTCGATGGTGAGATTAATACTTTCATATCAGTTTCAAAATCAGTCTCACACTAAAGACAGTAAGACTGGAATAAAAAATAAGAAATGCTTGGGGGAAAAAAAAATGCTTGAACTAAAGGTGGTACTGATGAAATTATTTGCAGGGCAGCAAAGGAGTCACAGATGTAGAGAACAGACTTATGGACATGGACAGGGGGGAGGAAGGAGAGGGTGAGATGAATGCAGAGTAACATGAAAAGATATTACCATAGGTAAAAACAGATGCCAATGAAATTTGCTGTATGACTCAGGGGACTCAAACAGGGGCTCTGCAACAAGCTAGGGGTGGAATGGGGAGGGAATTGGGAGAGAGGTTCAAGAGGGAGGAAACATATGTATACCTGTGGCTCATTCATGCTGATGTTTGGCAACAAAATTCTGTAAAGCAACTACCCTTCAATTGAAAGAAAAAGTCATGTTTGGACTTACCAAACAAGGTCTTGTGTACTTCTAGCATGGCCTTCTGTTTCGTGCTGCCACCCTTAACTCATTCTTCAATATCATTAAACAGACTAGTCAAGTTTTTGCCAAAAATATCTTGAGCTCCTGTATTATGCTGATGCACTGCCTTCTCACGATCCAGTTTAGAATGGAGACCAAAGAAACCTTTTGTCGTGTCTTCAAGTATTTGAGGCCACACTATGTGACTGTTAAAAATAAATGTGGATAAGACGGATATGACCAAAGCAATCTAACGACAATATCTGTGCTTCATTAAAGACTTCTGCAGAGAACTAGTAAATTTTAT
Source organism: Muntiacus reevesi (assembly GCF_963930625.1). Taxonomy (NCBI): domain Eukaryota; kingdom Metazoa; phylum Chordata; class Mammalia; order Artiodactyla; family Cervidae; genus Muntiacus; species Muntiacus reevesi. The sequence continues at coordinate 489,166 of NW_027077935.1, forward strand.
ATATAGTATCAGAAGAATTTTTTAAATGCATGCCTACGTTTATTTCTCCTCCGCTAGCCATCTGGACAAGGAAAACTGAGTTTACCAATCAATGTCCATAGTTATGCTCCCTCACCGATTTTTACCCAATATGTGTTACTCAGGCAGGAGACCCTGGTTCAGTTCCTGGGTAAGGAAGAACCGCTGGAGAAGGGATAGGCTACCCACTCCAGTATTAGTGGGCTTTCCTTGTGGCTTAGTTGGTAAAGAATCATTCCTCTTTCACAAGAGTAGCTCAACTCCTCTCAAAGCAAATACAGGATGGTAATAACTATGCAGGACAAAGCTGATTCTGTATATTTATAGTACTCACTCATGAGCTTGACAGAGGTGCTAGATCTGTTACCACATTTCTTTTTCGAAGTAATATCCGCATGTGCAGGTGAAAGTGGCTCAGTTCGTGCCTGACTCTTTGCGGCCCCTTGGACTATAGAGTCCGTGGAATTCTCTAGGCCAGAATACAGGAGTGGGTAGCCTATCCCTTCTCCAGGGGATCTTCCCGACCCAGGACTGAAAGCGGGGTCTCGTACGTTGCAGGCAGATTCTTTACCAACTGAGCTAGTAGGGCTTCCCTGGTCGCTCAGATGCTAAAGAATATCTGCATAACTGTCTATCGATTTGGCATTAGCAATCTGTCTGTGAACAGGGCCGGTCATAAGCAGCTTCTGTGAGAAAACAGAAGCATGTCTGTCTGACTTGCTTCTCCGCGGAGCTTTCAGTGTTCTTACACTAGTGCATATGGCAAGTATTACGTTCGGTTTCTAAGTGAAAAACTAATGGCTACATTCACAGCTGGCCACTGAGGTACATAATGGGAGAGGCGAACCCAGCTCTGCCAACCAGTAGCCAACATGAAATCAGCTATTGTCATTGTAGCCAAGTTCCTTGAATTTGTAGTGTTATTTGCTGTGTTCTTCAAGAAGATGCCTTCGCCCTTCCATTAAGACATATTTCCATAACACATAACCATGCACTCTATCGATGTGCATCCTCCAGTAAAGCCCAGCCCCGATGTCTTAGAGGAGCCTCTCTGCCCATTGTCATAAGCCAGTCTAATTTTGTGTGAGACCGTGAAAACTCAGTGTCTTTATTACACTTGTGCTTCTGACGGGAGGTCTGAGAAGGCACTTCTGAAGGTTTATTCCTACCAGTCGTTGTCATATTTATCGAGTCTTTATTTTATATTTTTTCTTATTTTTTACTTCTACCAGTTTCTTGCTACCAACCCGTCTCCCTCCACCCTCGTGCACACACGATCAGTCATGGAATCCCGTGGACTTCAGCCCGCCAGACTCCTCTGTCCATGGATTTTTCCAGCCAAGAATATTGGAGTGGGTTGCCATTTCCTTCTCCACGTATGGAGTCTTTAAAGATTCCGTCACTGAGGTGTTTCTTCTCCACTTGTACATGCCCTTTCTCCCTAAGTGCAGTAGAAGTCATCCCCACTTCCCAACATGTCTGTCTTCCGACCTCTGCAGAATGTGTTGCTTGAGCTCACCACAGCGTCAGGATATTCTAGAAAGTCTTCTGATTGCAGTCTCTTCAGGAGGTTACAAGTGCTTCAAACCTCAGGATTTTACAAAGCACTTTTTACAACCTCAGCTGAAAGGGAAGTCAACACTCAGTGAAAGTCACAGGCTTCCATGGCCTGGACTTGATTATGGGTTGTGCTTTCATAATCATCGTGTTTCATATACCAACTAAGATGTCACTGAGAATTTTTTTTTTTTCTCATCGTTCTATCTTTCATGTTCATATAGATATACTATGGGTTTTCCTATATACCTTCCGTTAGGGATGAGGGTCTTAAGTCAGTAGAAGTTACTGCAACTGACTTCCAGTTAGCTGTGTTAGGACAGGAAAAAGAATGACCAGGGGCTGGATTCTTAAGATTATGACCGAAAACATTATTCGTTTTCCTGTGTGCAGTCATCCAATTCTAACTTTCTGAAGTAGGCATTCAGAAAAATCACAAAACCGCCTACTACTAGGCGGTCTCCCATGCAAGTACTGACCAGGCCCGGCCCTACTCAATTTCCCAGATCAGAGGACATAGGGCACTTTCAGGGTGCTATAGCCTTAGACCGAGGTGGCTGTCAGACGCCCCAGGAGACCCGCGTTGCGCCTCCCTTGCGGTCTAACCTGTTGGTCGGGCCTGGGGCTGCAGTTCTCGAGCGGGCGCGCGCTAAACTTGAGCCTCACGACCCGCGACTGGATTCCGGCCGGCCAGAGCCTGCTGCTCGGCGGGCACCGGAGGGCGCCCCCGCTCGGCACACCGCGAACCGAGGCCAGCACCCGTCTGGCCCGGCCGGCCGGGGACTCGCGTGCCTGCGGAACCTGGGGTGGGGGGAGGGGGGTGGGTAGAGCAGCGAGGACATCTCGGTACCCACTCACCCGCTGCCCCCCACCATCCCGTTCGCTGCTCAGGGTCAGGTCGCTCCGGACGAGCGGGGTTTCGCCCGGGTCTGCGGTCCCCGGAGCCTCCTGGGACTTAGGGGCAGCCCAACCGGGGCCCCAGGCGCACGTCCTGCCGGCTGTGCAAACCCGCTAGAGTGCCTCAGCCCCGCCTTTTCGCCCTACCGAGGCCCCCCCTGCCCCCAAGCCACGGGCCCAGCACAGGACCATCCTGGTAGAGCAGACGAGCGACAGCCAGCGACACGGACATGCACTCTCACGCACCCACGCCAGGTGAGACAGAGGCAGAAAGAGTCGAGGGTTCAGAGAGAGACTGGAAGACAGTGTGTGGGCAGGGGGGGCCTCGGGCAGGATGCCGGGCAGCTGCAGAGACCACCCGGCCCTGAGCAGCCAAAGCGATGGGGGTGGGGGGAGGCCACTGAGCAGCGGCGGACTTGGAGAGGCCCAGGGTGTGAGGACACCTGAGACCTCCGCACTCCGTGCACCGCCGCCTCCCCCCAATCCCCTTCCCGCATGCCACGCTGGGGCGCTCTGACAATACCTTCTCTGGAGTTTTGTCACTTGAATTTCTCTCCCTCTGCTCAACTGAGTGATGACAGTGTATTGAACAGCTAGGTCATTTCCAAATAAATTAAGCTTAGTGTTTCACAGGACACCCGGACATGTATGGAGAGACCAACACGGATGCATGGACACCAACCTTGGTAACTGGACAACCAATGGGAAATTACTGTCTGACTCAGGAGAGAGAAAGAAACCCGAACAGATGGAATGAAATGAACAGAAACAAAGGCTTTGCAACTCACACCCTAATCCAATTACCAGAAAATAAACAACACTATAACCATTTTAGAAAAACAATAGACCTCTCTATGACCTTTGGTCGGGTGAGGAGTTCAAACACACAACAAAAAAAAGCCAACATTTCCAAGTCGTGAATATGTTAGTTCACACATTGACTTTTACATTGAAATGTGTAACAAATAAACTTAAAATCATTCACTCACTACATAAGCATGGAAGTATTTTAAACATAAAATATGTTCTATAGTATTCAGGAAGCACTTGGCACATCTCTAAGTGTATCAGACCCAAAACTGGAACGTAGTGGAAGAGTCAGGATAGTTTAAAAATGAATCCCTAACTAAAATAACATACAGGATTACTGTAGATAAAAAAGGTTAAAGAAGAGAAGCTAGAAATCAGTCAATAAATGTCTTAGGGGTTAGCTTAGAGTGACTAGCCGCTGCGTGACTCTTTAAATTTTTCATGTTTGCAGCTTCCAAATTTTCCATGGTGAGAATAATACTTTCGCCTCCAAATCAGAGTGACTTGGGGACACAAAGGTAGAAGTCGATAATTTTCTTTGCCTATGTCTGAATATTTACAGTCAGAGGAAGAAAAGGAGGAGTCTGTCCCTTGTCTAGATGAGGTCAATCCCCAGGTGTGGGATGTCTCCAGCCCTGGTTTAGCCATAAATGTTCCACCAGTAAAGATTTCTCTGAGAACAAATGCTCCCTAGCCCTGGAAAAGACAATATCCCTTAAAACCAGAAGCTTTTGAGGGTCTTAGACCATTAGTTAACAAATACCGAGATACTGGAACTCGAATCAGCTGTGAGTCCCCCTGCAACACCCCAATCTTGCCCGTTCAAAAACCAGATGGATCTTACCGATTCATCCAGGATCTAAGAGCTGTTAATGAAGCTGTGGTTCCCATCCACCCCATAGTCCCAAACACATATACCCTCCTATCCCAAGTCCCAGGAAATGCCAAGTACTTCTCAGTCTTGGACCTTCAAGGTGCTTTCTTTTGCATTCCTCTCCATCCTGAATCCCAAAAACTCTTTGCTTTTGAGTGGCGGGACTTGGAAACAAGAGAGACCATACAACACTCGACTGGACTCAACTAAACCAAGGGTTTAGGGACAGCCCTCATATCTTCGGGACTTCCTCGGGGCGAGAACTAAGGGAATTAATTTTAGCAAACAGTAGTCTAATACAGTATGTGGAAGACTTGCTCATAGCTAGGCCAGATTTTACCAGCTCTCAAATGGACACTATTTAAAACGCTAACTTTCCTGTATGAAAAGGGTTATCGAGTATCCCCCAAGTAGGCTCAGATTAGCTTAACCCAAGTAAAATACCTTGGATTTATAATTACGGAGAGAAAAAGAATGCCTGACCCCGAGGGGAGATCCCTCATCTTAAATACCCCGTACCCCCAAACAAAACAACAGCTTAGGGGATTTTTAGGAAGGACCGGGTTTTGCAGGATCTGGATTCCTAATTATGGCAATCTGGCCAGACCCCTATATGAAAATTTAAGGGGGAAAGAGGAAGAGCCACTCGACTGCCATGAGACCTGCAAGGTGGCCTTTAATGCCCTAAATGAGTCCATCACTACAGCCCCAGCTTTAGGCCTCCCCAACCTGGAGAAGCCTTTTAGACTCTATGTTTCTGGAAGGACAGGAACTGCTCTTGGGGTGTTAGGGCAGATGATGGGGCCTGTATTACAACCTGTGGCTATCTCTCAAAATAACTAGATGAGGTGGCCAGAGGGTGGCCCACTTGCCTCCGGGCAGTAGAAGCCACCGATTCAGGAGGCATCTCAGCTGACCCTGGGTCAGCCTACCACAGTGTATACACCTCACCGGGTGGAAGCAGTCTTGGAAAAGAAAGGGGACAGGTGGATGACAGGGGGAAGCATCACCCAATACCAAGCCCTCCTCCTTGACACTCCAGAAATAAAGTTGAGGGTCTGCAACACTTTAAATCCAGCAACCTTACTGCCAGATCCCCCTACCTCCCCTCTGGATCACCAATGCATACAAATCACAGACGAGTTATACTCTTCTCGCCGGGACCTATCAGAGACACCTTTATCTGACCCAGAGGAAAACTGGCACACAGATGGCAGCAGTTTTGTAGAAAAGGGAGAGAGGAAAGCAGGATATGCTGTAGCGAGCCTGGAAGAAACTAAGGAAAGTGGGTCTCTTACCCCAGACACCTCAGCCCAGAAATCTGAATTTTTGCCCTGACAAGAGCTTTGGAGTTAGGAGAAGGAAAGAGGATTAATGTGTGTATGGACTCTAAGTATGCTTTCCTCATTCTGCATGCCCGTGCAGCAATTTGGAAAGAAAGAGGGATGCTCAGTGCCCGAAGCTCTGCTATTAAACACAAAGAGCTCATTCTCAGGCTCCTGGAGGCAGTCAAACTTCCTGCAAAATTAGCTGTCATCCACTGCAAGAGTCACCAAAAGAGCAAGAAAAAGAGGCTCAGGGAAATAGGAAAGCTGATCAAGAGGCAGGACGAGCTGCCGGGGAAGCTACCTCTGCCACTGCTATCTGCCCCCTTTTCCCCAAGGAAACCCTGACTCCAGATTTTACCCCATGGGGCATTCCCGATATGCTGAGCGGGGCTGGGAGATTGGGTCACATGGGTGGTTTCAGCCTGATCAGGCCCTAATAATACTCCCTGATTCTCAGATTTAAAACATTACTAACTCCTTACATAAGAGCACCCATTTTGGAAAAGATAATCTAGAAATCATGCTTAAGCCTATTCTCTCCCATCCCCAGTTAGCTAAGGTTGTTAAACAGGTCACACAAAATTGTGACACCTGTCTAAAAAATATCCCCAAAACCAGACCTCCTCTAATTACACCTGTCCAACATTGGGGATCACACCCCGGAGCGGACTGGCAAGTAGAATTTACAGCCATGCCCAAGACCCAAGGGTTTTCTTATTTGCTAGTCTTTATTGACATATTCACAGGATGGATCGAAGCGTTCCCTACTGAGACAGAGAGAGCTACAGAAGTCTGTAAAGCTCTGCTGAAGGAGATAGTGCCTAGGTTTGGGCTGCCTCGGTCACTTCAGAGTGACAACGGGCCCTCACTTACAGCCACGATACCCCAGAACCTAGCCGCATGCTTAGGCATAAAATACCGGCTCCGCTCATCCTGGAGGCCTCAAGCTTCAGGAAAGGTAGAGAGAGCCAACCAGACTCTTAAAAGGGCTCTGGCTAATCTATGTCAAGAAAGACATAATAAGTGGACACATATGCTGCCCATAGCCCTCATGAGGCTACGGATATCCCCCAAACGGCCACTATTGTTAAGTCCTTATGAAATGATGTATGGACGTCCATTCTGAACTTCTGATTTGTTTTTTGACGCGGATGCCAATACACTCTTAAAACATATAATTGACCTGGGAAGGTTTCAACAAGAACTCCAACGGTATGGAGAACAAACCACAGGAAGACTTGAAAAATCCCCAGGTAAAGCCAGGGGATCAAGTATCAGTAAAGACCTGGCAAGAAAAAGGGAGTCCAAACCAGCTGTCCGAGAAATGGACAGGGCCATATCAGGTTGTTCTAGTGACTTCAACTGCTGTAAAAGTGAAGGGTCTATCTGCCTGGGTCCGCAATTCTAGAATAAAACCCTATGGCCTACAGGAGGGGGAGACAGAAACTGAGACTCCAAAGCCAGAGGACAGCTATTCCTGTGACCCTGTTGAAGATCTCAGGCTCTTTTTCAAGCAGAACCCCATCAATCCGGCCTCAGATAAGTAAAATGCATCATATGATGTTCTTCCTCTTTCTAATCATATCTCCCTGTATGGCTATTGATCTCTCCCTAAACGAGGCATGTTCACTTGCAAACCACACTGCTTCTCGACTCAACCTAAGCAGCCCGGGCTGCATCTGCATTAATGACAAAGGTTGGGGGTATGTCCAACCCATCCCAGGGTATCAATATCAAAGGCCCACCCTTCCAGCCGAGCTATGGGCTGTTACTCAGCGCCCCCATGTGGTCGTAATATGGCCTTTTGGGAAAAGGGGGAAAAAAAACTTCATGTCTTGGTACCAGCAACAACTGTCTCTATTTACCCCCTGGATGACATCTGCAATCCCACCTGAGCCCTTATTTTCTCTCATGACTAACATCCCCCAAGTGACCTTCCCTATCTGTCTAAAAAGCCACTCCCTAACAGGGGTGTCAGTGAGAAATCTAGATGACTCACAATGTGGGGTGACCGTCACTGTTGAAAATGACGGGAAAAACCGGGACAGGCCCTGCAGCTGGGAGACCAGCCGACGACACTCCCGGCCAGCACGCGCCTGGACCGGCCCGGGGCACTTCCTGGACCCCGAGCTGCCTGGCGAGGCTGCGGGATCTCTGGCGGGGGTTGGGGAGGGGGGTGGCTTGAGCGGGGAGGACGTCTCGGTGCCCCCTCACCCCCCGCCCCCCACCATCCCGTTCGCTGCTCAGGGTCACGTGGCTCCGGAGGAGCGGGGCGTCGGCCCGGGGCCGCGGTCCCCGGAGCCTCCTGCGGGCTTAGGGACAGCCCAGCCGGGGCCCCAGGCGCCCATCCTGCCGGCTGTGCAAACCCCCTGGAGCGCCTCAGCCCCGCCCTGTCCCCCAACCGAGGCCCGCCCTGCCCCCACGCCACGGGCCCAGCACAGGACCTTCCTGAGAGAGCGGACGAGCGACAGCCAGGCACATGGACAGGCACTCGCACGCAACCACGCCAGCTGAGACAGAGGCAGAATGAGACGAGGGTTCAGAGAGACACCAGAAGACAGCGTGTGGGCAGGGGGGGCCTCGGGCAGGATGCCGGGCAGCTGCAGAGACCTCCCGGCCCTGAGCAGCAAACGCGATGGGGGCGGAGGGAGGCTGCCGAGCAGAGGCAGGCCTGGAGAGGTCCAGGTTGGGAGGGCACCTGAGATATCCGCGGTCCGCGCTCCGCCCACCCCAACCCCCTGAACGCACGCGCCTCTCCGACAAAAGCTTCTCCGGAGTTTGATCACCTGAATTTCTATCCTTGTGCTCAACTGAGTGATGACAGTATATTGCACAGCTAGGTCATTTCCAAATAAATTAAGCTTAGTGTTTCACAGGACACCCGGACATGAATGCAGAGACCAGCACGGATGCATGGACACCAACCTTGGTAACTGGACAACCAATGGGAAATTATTGTCTGACTCAGGAGAGAGAAAGAAACCCGAACAGATGGAAAAAATGAACAGAAACACAAACTTTGCAACTCACACCCCAATTCAATTACCGAAAAAAACAACAACACTATAACCATTTTAGAAAACAATAGAGCTCTCCATGACCTTTGGTCCAGTGAGGAGTTCTTACACACAACAAAAAAAGCCACCTTTTCCAAATCGAAAATATGTTAGTTCACACATTGACTTTTACATTGAAATGTGTAACAAATAAACTTAAAATCATTGACTCACTACATACGCATGGAAGTATTTTAAACATAAAATATGTTCTATAGTATTCAGGAAGCACTTGGCACATCTGTAAGTGTATCAGACCCCAAACTGGAACTTAATGGAAGAGTCAGGATAGTCTAAAAATGAATCCCTAACTAAAAGGAATACACAGGATTACGTAGATCAAAAAGGTTAAAGAAGAGAAACTAGAAATCAGTCAATAAATGTTTTAGGGGTTAGCCTAGAGTGACTAGCCTCTGCGTTACTTTTTAAATTTTTCATGTTTGCATCTTCCAAATTTTCCATGCTGAGAATAATACTTTCATATCAGTTTCGAGATCAGTCTCACACTAAAGACAGTAAGAGTGGAATAAGAAATAAGAAATGCTTGGGGGGGGGTGAATAAATGCTTGAACTAAAGGTGGTACTGAAGAAATTATTTGCAGTGCAGCCAAGGAGTCACAGATGTAGAGAACAGACTTATGGACACTGGCAGGTGTGAGGAAGAAGAGGGTGAGATGAATGCAGAGGAACATGGAAACATAGTACCATACGTTAAAAGAGATGCCAATGCAATTTGCTGTATGACTCAGGGGACTCAAACAGGGGCTCTGCAACAAGCTAGAGGGGTGGAACGGAGAGGAGGAGATGGGAGAGAGGTTCAGGAGGGAGGAGACATATGTACACCTGTGGCTCATTCACGTTGATGTTTGGCAACAAAATTCTGTAAAGCAACTATCCTTCAATTGAAAGAAAAAGTCATGTTTGGACTTACCAAACAAGGTCTTGTGTACTTCTAGCATGGCCTTCTGATTCGTGCTGCCATACTTAATTCATTCTTCCATATCATTAAACAGACTAGTTAAGTTTTTCCCAAAAACATCTTGAGCTCCTGCATCATGCTGATCAACTGCCTTCTCTCGATCCAGTATAGAATGGAGACCAAAGAAACCTTTTGTCGTTTCTTCAAGTGATTGAAGCCACTCTATGTGATTTTAAAAAATAAATGTGGATAAGACGGATATGACCAAAGCAATCTAATGACAATATCTGTGCTTCATTAAAGATCTGCAGAGAACTAGTAAATATTTTGTTTCGTATCAGAAGAATTTTTTAAATCCACACCAACATTTCTTTTGCGTCCGCTAGCCATCTAGACAAGGAAAACTGATTTTACCAATCAATGTCCCTAGTTCTGCCCCCTCACCGTTTTTTACCCAATATGTGTTACTCAGGCAGGAGACCCTGGTTCAATTCCTGGGTCAGGAAGATCTGCTGGAGAAGGGATAGGCTACCCACTCCAGTATTAGTGGGCTTCCCTTGTGGCTCAGTTGGTAAAGAATCATTCCTCTGTACCAAGAGTAGCTCAACTCCTCTCAAAGCAAATACAGGATGGTAGTAACTATGCAGGACAAAGCTGATTCTCTATATTTTTAGTACTCACTCATGAGCTTGACAGAGGTCCTAGATCTGTTACCACATTTTTTTTTTTTAAGTGATATCTGCATGTGCAGGTGAAAGTGGCTCAGTTCGTGCCTGACTCTTTGCAGCCCCAAGGACTATACAGTCCATGGAATTTTCTAGGCCAGAATACTGGAGTGGGTAGCCTATCCTTTCTCCAGCGGATCTTCCCGACCCAGGACTCAAAGCGGGGTCTCCTGCGTTGCAGGCAGATTCTTTAGCAACTGAGCTAGGAGGGCTTCACTGGTGGCTCAGTTGCTAAAGAATATCTGCATAACTTTCTATCGATTTGGAATTAGCAATCTGTCTGTGAGCAGGGCCGGTCATAAGCAGCTTCTGTGAGAAAACAGAAGCATGTCTGCCTGACTTGCTTCTCTGGGGAGCTTTCACTGTTCTTGCGCTAGTGCACATGGCAAGTTTCTAAGTGAGAAAGTAATGGCTACTATCACAGCTGGCCACTGAGGTACTTAATGGCAGAGGCAATCCCAGCTCTGCCAAGCAGTAGACATCACGAAATCAGCTATTGTCATTGTAGCCAAGTTCCGTGAATTTGTGGTGTTATTTGCTGTGTTCTTCAAGAAGATGCCTTCGCCCTGCCAGTAAGACATATTTCCAAAACACACAGCCATGCACTCAATCGATGTGCATCCTCCAGTAAAGCCCAGCCCCGATGTCTTAGAGGAGCCTCTCTGCCCATTGTCATAAACCAGTCTAATTTTGTGTGAGACCGTGAAAACTCAGTGTCTTTATTATGCTTGTGCTTCTGATGGGAGGTCTGAGAAGGCACTTCTGAAGGTTTATTCCTACCAGTCGTTGTCATATTTATCGAGTCTTTATTTTATATTTTTTTCTTATTTTTTACTTCTACCAGTTTCTTGCTACCAGCCCGGCTCCCTCCACCCTCGTGCACACACGGTCAGTCATGGAATCCCGTGGACTTCAGCCCGCCAGACTCCTCTGCCCATGGAGTTTTCCAGGCAAGAATACTGGAGTGGGTTGCCATTTCCTTCTCCATGTGTGGAGTCTTTAAAGATTCCATCACTGAGGTGTTGCTTCTCCACTTGTACATGCCCTTCCTCCCTAAGTGCAGTAGAAGTCATCCCCACTTCCCAACATGTCTGTCTTCCGTCCTCTGGAGTATGTATTGCTTGAGCTCACCACAGCGTCAGGATATTCTAGAAACCCTTCTGATTGCAGTCTCTTCGGGAGGTTACAAGTGCTTCAAACCTCAGAATTTTACAAAGCACTTTTTACGACCTCAGCTGAAAGGGAAGTCAACACTCAGTGACAGTCACAGGCTTGCATGGCCTGGACTTGATTATGGGCTGTGCTTTCATAATCATCGTGTTTCCGATACCAGCTAAGATGTCACTGAGAAATTTTTTTCTTTCTCATCATTGTATCTTTCATGTTTATTTAGATATATTATGGGTTTTCCTATATATCTTCCCTTAGGGATGAGGGTCTGAAGTCAGTAGAACTTACTACAACTGATTTCCAGTTAGCTGTGTTAGGACATGAAAAAGAATGACCAGCTGCTGGATTCTTAAGATTATGTATGAAAATATGATTCGTTTTACTGTGTGAAGTCATCCGATTCTAACTTTCTGAAGTAGGCATTCAGAAAAATCAAAAAAAATCGCCTAACTACTAGGCGGTCTCCCATCCAAGTACTGATCAGGCCCGACCCTGCTCAGTTTCCCAGATCAGAGGAGAGAGGGCACGTTCAGGGTGGTATGGCCTTAGACCGAGGTGGCTGTCAGGCGCTGCAGGAGCCCCGCGTTGCGCCTCCCTTGCGGTCTGACCTGCCGGTCAGGCATGGGGCTGCAGTTCTCGAGCGGGCTCGCGCTGCACTTGAGCCGCACGACCCGCGACTGGACTCCGGCCACCAGTGCCTGCAGCTCGGCGGCCAGCGGAGGGCGCCCCCGCTCCGCACACCGCGAGCCCAAGCCAGGACCAGTCTGGCCCGGCCGGCCGGGGCCTGGCGTGCCTGCGGAACCTGGGGTGGGGGGAGGGGGGGTGGGTAGAGCAGCGAGGACATCTCGGTGCCCCCTCACCCCCTGTCACCCACCATCCCGTTCGCTGCTCAGGGTCAGGTGGCTCCGGACGAGGGGAGCTTCGGCCCGGGTCTGCAGTTCCCGGAGCCTTCTGGAGCTTAGGGGTAGCCCAGCCGGGGCCCCAGGCTCCCATCCTGCCGGCTGTGCAAACCCCCTGGAGTGCCTCAGCCCCGCCCTGTCCCCAAACCGAGGCCCGCCCTGCCCCCACGCCACGGGCCCAGCACAGGACCTTCCTGAGAGAGCGGACGAGCGACAGCCAGGCACACGGACAGGCACTCGCACGCACCCACGCCAGGTGAGACAGAGGCAGAAAGAGTCGAGGGTTCAGAGAGAGACTGGAAGACAGCGTGTGGGCAGAGGGGGCCTCGGGCAGGATGCCGGGCAGCTGCAGAGACCACCCGACCCTGAGCAGCCAAAGCGATGGGGGCGGGGGGAGGCCAGTGAGCAGCGGCAGACCTGGAGAGGCCCATGGTGGGAGGACACCTGAGACCTCCGCGCTCCGCGCACCGCCCCCTCCCCCCAACCCCCTGCATGCATGCCACGCCGGGGCGCTCTGACACTAGCTTCTCTGGAGTTTTGTCACTTGAATTTCTCTCCCTCTGCTCAACTGAGTGATGACAGTGTATTGAACAGCTAGGTCATTTCCAAATAAATTAAGCTTAGTGTTTCACAGGACACCCGGACATGTATGGAGAGACCAGCACGGATGCATGGACACCAACCTTGGTAACTGGACAACCAATGGGAAATTACTGTCTGACTCAGGAGAGAGAAAGAAACCCGAACAGATGGAATGAAATGAACAGAAAAACAAGCTTTGCAACTCACACCCTAATTCAATTACCAGAAAATAAACAACACTATAACCATTTTAGAAAAACTATAGACCTCTCCATGACCTTTGGTCGGGTGAGGAGTTCAAACACACAGCAAAAAAAAGCCAACTTTTCCAAGTCGTGAATATGTTAGTTCACACATTGACTTTTACATTGAAATGTGTAACAAATAAACTTAAAATCATTGACTCACTACATAAGCATGGAAGTATTTTAAACATAAAATATATTCTATAGTATTCAGGAAGCAATTTGCACATCTGTAAGTGTATCAGACCCAAAACTGGAACGTAGTGGAAGAGTCAGGATAGTCTAAAAATGAATCCCTAACTAAAAGGAACACACAGGATTACTGTAGATAAAAAAGGTTAAAGAAGAGAAGCTAGAAATCAGTCAATAAATGTCTTAGGGGTTAGCATAGAGTGACTAGCCTCTGCGTGACTCTTTAAATTTTTCATGTTTGCAGCTTCCAAATTTTCCATGGTGAGAATAATACTTTCGCCTCCAAACCAGAGTGACTTGGGGACACAAAGGTAGAAGTCAATAATTTTCTTTGCCTATGTCCGAATATTTACAGTCAGAGGTAGAAAAGGAGGAGTCTGTCCCTTGTCTAGATGATGTCAATCCCCAGGTGTGGGATGTCTCCAGCCCAGGTTTAGCCAGAAATGTTCCACCAGTAAAGATTTCTCTGAGACCAAATGCTCCCTAGCCCTGGAAAAGACAATATCCCTTAAAACCAGAAGCTCTTGAGGGTCTTAGACCATTAGTTAACAAATACCGAGATACTGGAACTCGAATCAGCTGTGAGTCCCCCTGCAACACCCCAATCTTGCCCGTTCAAAAACCAGATGGATCTTACCGATTCGTCCAGGATCTAAGAGCTGTTAATGAAGCTGTGGTTCCCATCCACCCCATAGTCCCAAACCCATATACCCTCCTATCCCAAGTCCCAGGAAATGCCAAGTACTTCTCAGTCTTGGACCTTCAAGGTGCTTTCTTTTGCATTCCTCTCCATCCTGAATCCCAAAAACTCTTTGCTTTTGAGTGGCGGGACTTGGAAACAAGAGAGACCATACAACTCTCGACTGGACTCGACTACCCCAAGGGTTTAGGGACAGCCCTCATATCTTCGGGACTTCCTCGGGGAGAGAACTAAGGGAATTAAATTTAACAAACAGTAGTCTAATACAGTATGTGGATGACTTGCTCATAGCAAGGCCAGATTTTACCAGCTCTCAAATGGACACTATTTAAAACGCTAACTTTCCTGTATGAAAAGGGTTATCGAGTATCCCCCAAGTAGGCTCAGATTAGCTTAACCCAAGTAAAATACCTTGGATTTATAATTACGGAGAGAAAAAGAATGCCTGACTCCGAGGGGAGATCCCTCATCTTAAATACCCCGTACCCCCAAACAAAACAACAGCTTAGGGGATTTTTAGGAAGGACCGGGTTTTGCAGGATCTGGATTCCTAATTATGGCAATCTGGCCAGACCCCTATATGAAAATTTAAGGGGGAAAGAGGAAGAGCCACTCGACTGGCATGAGACCTGCAAGGTGGCATTTAATGCCCTAAATGAGTCCATCACTACAGCCCCAGCTTTAGGCCTGCCCAACCTGGAGAAGCCTTTTAGACTCTATGTTTCTGGAAGGACAGGAACTGCTCTTGGGGTGTTAGGGCAGATGATGGGGCCCGTATTACAACCTGTGGCTATCTCTCAAAATAACTAGATGAGGTGGCCAGAGGGTGGCCCACTTGCCTCCGGGCAGTAGAAGCCACCGATTCAGGAGGCATCTCAGCTGACACTGGGTCAGCCTACCACAGTGTATACACCTCACCGGGTGGAAGCAGTCTTGGAAAAGAAAGGGGACAGGTGGATGACAGGGGGAAGCATCACCCAATACCAAGCCCTCCTCCTTGACACCCCAGAAATAAAGTTGAGGGTCTGCCACACTTTAAATCCAGCAACCTTACTGCCAGATCCCCCTACCTCCCCTCTGGATCACCATTGCATACAAATCACAGACGAGTTATACTCTTCTCGCCGGGACCTATCAGAGACATCTTTATCTGACCCAGAGGAAAACTGGCACACAGATGGCAGCAGTTTTGTAGAAAAGGGAGAGAGGAAAGCAGGATATGCTGTAGCGAGCCTGGGAGAAACTAAGGAAAGTGGGTCTCTTCCCCCAGACACCTCAGCCCAGAAAGCTGAACTTTTTGCCCTGACAAGAGCTTTGGAGTTAGGAGAAGGAAAGAGGATTAATGTGTGTATGGACTCTAAGTATGCTTTCCTCATTCTGCATGCCCGTGCAGCAATTTGGAAAGAAAGAGGGATGCTCAGTGCCCGAAGCTCTGCTATTAAACACAAAGAGCTCATTCTCAGGCTCCTGGAGGCAGTCAAACTTCCTGCAAAGTTAGCTGTCATCCACTGCAAGAGTCACCAAAAGGGGCAAGAAAAAGAGGCTCAGGGAAATAGGAAAGCTGATCAAGAGGCAGGACGAGCTGCCGGGGAAGCTACCTCTGCCACTGCTATCTGCCCCCTTTTCCCCAAGGAAACCCTGACTCCAGATTTTACCCCATGGGGCATTCCCGATATGCTGAGCGGGGCTGGGAGATTGGGTCACATGGGTGGTTTCAGCCTGATCAGGCCCTAATAATACTCCCTCATTCTCAGGTTTAAAACATTACTAACTCCTTACATAAGAGCACCCATTTTGGAAAAGATAATCTAGAAATCATGCTTAAGCCTATTCTCTCCCATCCCCAGTTAGCTAAGGTTGTTAAACAGGTCACACAAAATTGTGACACCTGTCTAAAAAATATCCCAAAAACCAGACCTCCTCTAATTACACCTGTCCAACATCGGGGATCATACCCAGGAGCGGACTGGCAAGTAGAATTTACAGCCATGCCCAAGACCCAAGGGTTTTCTTATTTGCTAGTCTTTATTGACATATTCACAGGATGAATCGAAGCGTTCCCTACTGAGACAGAGAGAGCTACAGAAGTCTGTAAAGCTCTTCTGAAGGAGATAGTGCCTAGGTTTGGGCTGCATCGGTCACTTCAGAGTGACAACGGGCCCTCACTTACAGCCACGATACCCCAGAACCTAGCCGCATGCTTAGGCATAAAATACCGGCTCCACTCATCCTGGAGGCCTCAAGCTTCAGGAAAGGTAGAGAGAGCCAACCAGACTCTTAAAAGGGGTCTGGCTAATCTATGTCAAGAAAGACATAATAAGTGGACACATATGCTGCCCATAGCCCTCATGAGGCTACGGATATCCCCCAAACGGCCACTATTGTTAAGTCCTTATGAAATGATGTATGGACGTCCATTCTGAACTTCTGATTTGTTTTTTGACGCGGATGCCAATACACTCTTAAAACATATAATTGACCTGGGAAGGTTTCAACAAAACTCCAACGGTATGGAGAACAAACCACAGGAAGACTTGAAAAATCCCCAGGTAAAGCCAGGGGATCAAGTATCAGTAAAGACCTGGCAAGAAAAAGGGAGTCCAACCCAGCTGTCCGAGAAATGGACAGGGCCATATCAGGTTGTTCTAGTGACTTCAACTGCTGTAAAAGTGAAGGGTCTATCTGCCTGGGTCCGCAATTCTAGAATAAAACCCTATGGCCTACAGGAGGGGGAGACAGAAACTGAGACTCCAAAGCCAGAGGACAGCTATTCCTGTGAACCTGTTGAAGATCTCAGGCTCTTGTTCAAGCAGAACCCCATCAATCCTGCCTCAGATAAGTAAAATGCATCATATGATGTTCTTCCTCTTTCTAATCATATCTCCCTGTATGGCTATTGATCTCTCCCTAAACGAGGCATGTTCACTTGCAAACCACACTGCTTCTCAACTGAACCTAAGCAGCCCGGGCTGCATCTGCATTAATGACAAATGTTGGGGGTATGTCCAACCCATCCCAGGGTATCAATATCAAAGGCCCACCCTTCCAGCCGAGCTATGGACTGTTACTCAGCGCCCCCATGTGGTCGTAATATGGACTTTTGGGAAAAGGGGGAAAAAAAACTTCATGTCTTGGTACCAGCAACAACTGTCTCTCTTTACCCCCTGGATGACATCTGCAATCCCACCTGAGCCCTTATTTTCTCTCATGACTAACATCCCCCAAGTGACCTTCCCTATCTGTCTAAAAAGCCACTCCCTAACAGGGGTGTCAGTGAGAAATCTAGACGACTCACAATGTGGGGTGACCGTCACTGTTGAAAATGACGGGAAAAACCGGGAGAGGCCCTGCAGCTGGGAGACCAGCCGACGACACCCCCGGCCAGCACGCGCCTGGACCGGCCCGGGGCACTTCCTGGACCCCGAGCTGCCTGGCGAGGCTGCGGGATCTCTGGCGGGGGTTGGGGAGGGGGGTGGCTTGAGCGGGGAGGACGTCTCGGTGCCCCCTCACCCCCCGCCCCCCACCATCCCGTTCGCTGCTCAGGGTCACGTGGCTCCGGAGGAGCGGGGCGTCGGCACGGGGCCGCGGTCCCCGGAGCCTCCTGCAGGCTTAGGGACAGCCCAGCCAGGGCCCCAGGCGCCCATCCTGCCGTCTGTGCAAACCCCCTGGAGCGCCTCAGCCCCGCCCTGTCCCCCAACCGAGGCCCGCCCTGCCCCCACGCCACGGGCCCAGCACAGGACCTTCCTGAGAGAGCGGACGAGCGACAGCCAGGCACACGGACAGGCACTCGCACGCAACCACGCCAGCTGAGACAGAGGCAGAATGAGACGAGGGTTCAGAGAGACACCGGAAGACAGCGTGTGGGCAGGGGGGGCCTCGGGCAGGATGCCGGGCAGCTGCAGAGACCTCCCGGCCCTGAGCAGCAAACGCGATGGGGGCGGGGGGAGGCTGCCGAGCAGAGGCAGGCCTGGAGAGGTCCAGGTTGGGAGGGCACCTGAGATATCCGCGGTCCGCGCTCCGCCCACCCCAACCCCCTGAACGCACGCGCCTCTCCGACAAAAGCTTCTCCGGAGTTTGATCACCTGAATTTCTATCCTTGTGCTCAACTGAGTGATGACAGTATATTGCACAGCTAGGTCATTTCCAAATAAATTAAGCTTAGTGTTTCACAGGACACCCGGACATGTATGGAGAGACCAGCACGGATGCATGGACACCAAACTTGGTAACTGGACAACCAATGGGAAATTACTGTCTGACTCAGGAGAGAGAAAGAAACCCGAACAGATGGAATGAAATGAACAGAAACACAGGCTTTGCAACTCACACCCTAATTCAATTACCAGAAAATAAACAACACTATAACCATTCTAGAAAAACAATAGACGTCTCCGTGACCTTTGGTCGGGTGAGGAGTTCAAACACACAGCAAAAAAATGCCAACTTTTCCAAGTCGTGAATATGTTAGTTCACACATTGACTTTTACATTGAAATGTGTAACTAATAAACTTAAAATCATTGTCTCACTACATAAGCATGGAAGTATTTTAAATATAAAATATGTTCTATAGTACTCAGGAAGTACTTGGCACATCTCTAAGTGTATCAGACCCAAAACTGGAACGTAGTGGAAGAGTCAGGATAGTCTAAAAATGAATCCCTAACTAAAAGGAACACACAGGATTACTGTAGATAAAAAAGGTTAAAGAAGAGAAGCTAGAAATCAGTCAATAAATGTCTTAGGGGTTAGCTTATAGTGACTAGCCTCTGCGTGACTCTTTAAATTTTTCATGTTTGCAGCTTCCAAATTTTCCATTTTGAGAATAATACTTTCGCCTCCAAACCAGAGTGACTTGGGGACACAAAGGTAGAAGTCGATAATTTTCTTTGCCTATGTCTGAATATTTACAGTCAGAGGTAGAAAAGGAGGAGTCTGTCCCTTGTCTAGATGAGGTCAATCCCCAGGTGTGGGATGTCTCAAGCCCTGATTTAGCCATAAATGTTCCACCAGTAAAGATTTCTCTGAGACCAAATGCTGCCTAGCCCTGGAAAAGACAATATCCCTTAAAACCAGTAGCTCTTGGGGGTCTTAAAACCATTAGTTAACAAATACCGAGATACGGGAACTCGAATCAGCTGTGAGTCCCCCTGCAACACCCCAATCTTGCCCGTTCAAAAACCAGATGGATCTTACCAATTCGTCCAGGATCTAAGAGCTGTTAATGAAGCTGTGGTTCCCATCCACCCCATAGTCCCAAACCCATATACCCTCCTATCCTAGTTCCCAGGAAATGCCAAGTACTTCTCAGTCTTGGACCTTCAAGGTGCTTTCTTTTGCATTCCTCTCCATCCTGAATCCCAAAAACTCTTTGCTTTTGAGTGGCGGGACTTGGAAACAAGAGAGACTGTACAACTCTCGACTGGACTCGACTACCCCAATGGTTTAGGGACAGCCCTCATATCTTCGGGACTTCCTTGGGTAGAGAACTAAGGGAATTAACTTTAACAACAGTAGTCTAATACAGTATGTGGATGACTTGCTCATAGCTAGGCCAGATTTTACCAGCTCTCAAATGGACACTATTTAAAACGTTAACTTTCCTGTATGAAAAGGGTTATCGAGTATCCCCCAAGTAGGCTCAGATTAGCTTAACCCAAGTAAAATACCTTGGATTTATAATTACGGAGAGAAAAAGAATGCCTGACCCCGAGGGGAGATCCCTCATCTTAAATACCCCGTACCCCCAAACAAAACAACAGCTTAGGGGATTTTTAGGAAGGACCGGGTTTTGCAGGATCTGGATTCCTAATTATGGCAATCTGGCCAGACCCCTATATGAGAATTTAAGGGGGAAAGAGGAAGAGCCACTCGACTGGCATGAGACCTGCAAGGTGGCATTTAATGCCCTAAAAGAGTCCATCACTACAGCCCCAGCTTTAGGCCTCCCCAACCTGGAGAAGCCATTTAGACTCTATGTTTCTGGAAGGACAGGAACTGCTCTTGGGGTGTTAGGGCAGATGATGGGGCCCGTATAACAACCTGTGGCTTATCTCTCAAAATAACTAGATGAGGTGGCCAGAGGGTGGCCCACTTGCCTCCGGGCAGTAGCAGCCACCGCTCTTATGGTTAAGGAGGCATCTAAGCTGACCCTGGGTCAGCCCACCACAGTTTATATGCCTCACCGGGTGCAAGCAGTCTTGGAAACGAAAGGGGACAGGTGGATGACAGGGGGAAGGATCACCCAATACCAAGCCCTCCTCATTGACACTCCAGAAATAAAGTTGAGGGTCTGCCAGACTTTCAATCCAGCAACCTTACTGCCAGATCCCCCACTTTCCCTCTGGATCACCAATGCATACAAATCACAGACGAGTTATACTCTTTTCGCCGGGACCTATCGGAGACACCTTTATCTGACCCAGAGGAAAACTGGCACACAGATGGCAGCAGTTTTGTAGAAAAGGGAGAGAGGAAAGCAGGATATGCTGTAGCGAGCCTGGAAGAAACTAAGGAAAGTGGGTCTCTTCCCCCAGACACCTCAGCCCAGAGAGCTGAACTTTTTCCCTGACAAGAGCTTTGGTGTTAGGCGAAGGAAAGAAGATTAATGTTATATGGACTCTAAGTATGCTTTCCTCATTCTGCATGCCCATGCAGCAATTTGGAAAGAAAGAGAGATGCTCAGTGCCCGAAGTTCTCCTATTGAACACAAAGAGCTCATTCTCAGGCTCCTGGAGGCAGTCAAACTTCCTGCAAAATTAGCTGTCATCCACTGCAAGAGTCACCAAAAGGAGCAAGAAAAAGAAGCTCAAGGAAGTAGGAAAGCTGATCAAGAGGCAGGACGAGCTGCCGGGGAAGCTACCTCTGCCACTGCTATCTGCCCCCTTTTCCCCAAGGAAACCCTGACTCCAGATTTTACCCCAGGAGGACATTCCCCATATGCTGAGCAGAGCTGGGAGATTGGGTCACATGGGTGGTTTCAGCCTGATCAGGCCCAAATAATACTCCCTGATTCTCAGGTTTAAAAAATTACTAACACCTTACATAAGAGCACCCATTTTGGAAGAGATAATCTAGAAATCTTGCTTAAGTCTATTCTCTACCATCCCCAGTTAGCTAAGGTTGTTAAACAGGTCACACAAAATTGTGACAACTGTCTAAAAAATAACCCAAAAACCAGACCTCCTCTAATTACACCTGTCCAACATCGGGGATCATACCCAGGAGTGGACTGGCAAGTAGAATTTACAGCCATGCCCAAGACCCAAGGGTTTTCTTATTTGCTAGTCTTTATTGACCCATTCACAGGATGGATCGAAGCGTTCCCTACTGAGACAGAGAGAGCTACAGAAGTCTGTAAAGCTCAGCTGAAGGAGCTAGTGCCTAGGTGTGTGCTGCCTCGGTCACTTCAGAGTGACAATGCGCCCTCATTGACAGCCACGATATCCCAGAACCTAGCCGCATGCTTAGGCATAAAATACCGGCTCCGCTCATCCTGGAGGCCTCAAGCTTCAGGAAATGTAGAGAGAGCCAACCAGACTCTTAAAAGGGCTCTGGCTAAGCTATGTCAAGAAACACATAATAAGTGGACACATAGGCTATCCATAGCCCTCATGAGGGTACGGACATCCCCCAAACGGCCACTATTGTTAATTCCTTATGAAATGATGTATGGAGGTCCATTCTTAACTTCTGATTTGTTTTTTGACGCGGATGCCAATACACTCTTAAAACATATAATTGACCTGGGAAGGTTTCAACAAGAACTCCAACGGTATGGAGAACAAACCACAGGAAGACTTGAAAAATCCCCAGGTAAAGCCAGGGGATCAAGTATCAGTAAAGACCTGGCAAGAAAAAGGGAGTCCAAACCAGCTGTCCGAGAAATGGACAGGGCCATATCAGGTTGTTCTAGTGACTTAAACTGCTGTAAAAGTGAAGTGTCTATCTGCCTGGGTCCACAATTCTAGAATAAAACCCTATGGCCTACAGGAGGGGGAGACAGAAACTGAGACTCCAAAGCCAGAGGACAGCTATTCCTGTGAACCTGTTGAAGATCTCAGGCTCTTGTTCAAGCAGAACCCCATCAATCCTGTCTCAGATAAGTAAAATGCATCATATGATGTTCTTCTTCTTTCTAATCATATCTCCCTGTATGGCTATTGATCTCTCCCTAAACGAGGCATGTTCACTTGTAAACCATACTGCTTCTCAACTCAACCTAACCAGCCCGTGCTGGATTTGCATTCATAGCAAAGGTTGGGGGTATGGCTTCTTCCCTCAAGCCTCATGAATCAGTCTCTGCTACCTTCAAACTCTTCTGCAGCTTCCTCACCTCTCTCAGCCTTCAGAGAACTGAAGAGACTTTCGAGAGTTTTAAGGCTTCCCTTGTAGCTCAGTCGGTAAATCTGCCCTCAATGCAGGAGACTCGGGTTCAATCCCTGTGTCATGAAGATCCACTGGAGAAGTAAATGCCAACCACTCCCAGTACTCTTGTCTGGAGAATCCCACAGACATAGGAGCCTGGCAGGCCACTGTCCATGGGGTTGCAGAGAGTCAGATGCGACTTAATGACTAAATCATCATCAGGGTTTGCTCAAGATTTGGCTTTGGCTTAAGGGTCATTCAAACTTTTTCCGCATCATCAATAAGGTTGTTTCACTTTCTTATTATTCCTGTGTTCACGAAATAGCCCTTTTACTTTCAAGAACTTTTCTTTTGCACTCACAACTTGACTAACCAGCACAGAGTTCTAGTTGTCAGCCTATCTTGGCTGTCAACACACTTTCCTCACTAAGCTCATAATCATTTCTATCTTTTGGTTTCAAGTAAGAGATACGCAACTCTTCCTTTCACTTGAACACCTGGTGCCTCAGATGGTAAAGAATCTGACCCAATGCAGTAGGCTGGGGTTTGATCCCTTGGTCAGGAGGATCCCCCAGAGAGGGAAATGGCAACCCACTCCAGTATTCTTACCTGCAGAACTCCATGGACAGAGAAGCCTGGCGAGCTACAATCCAGGGGTCACAAAGAGTTGGATACAACTGAGTGACAAACACACATACACTCAGAGGCCACTGCAGGGTTATTAACTGCCCTAATTTCAATACTGCTGAGTCTCAGGGAATAGGGAGACTTGAGGAGAAGGAGAGAGATAGGGAATGGCTGGCTGGTGGGGCAGTCAGAACACACATATTTTACTAAGATCACTGCACTATCTCCTGTGGGCACGGTTCATGGTTACAATTAATTACAAACTCCGAAACAATGACAACAGTATTATCAAAAGTCACCGATCACAGCTCACTCTAAGAAATAACAATGAAAAAGTGTGAAATACTGCGAGAAGCACCAAACTGACACAGAGACCCAGAGTGTGCAAATGCTACTGGAAAGATGACGGACACCCTCAGTGCAGGGCTGCCGCAGAACTTCAGTTTCCAAAAACTGAATTTGCAGGTACAATAAAACACGGTCTACTTGTATGCTAAAGTATCGACAATGGGCATTTTGTCAAACAGTTTAAGAAAAGAGAAGTTCTTTGTACTGCAATTGTAATTTTTCTCCAAGTCTGAGATTGTTTCAAAACAAAAGTAAACAAAAATACAAACAGAGACACACAAACATACATATATACAGGGAGTCTTCACTTTTGCAACTAGTGTTAACTGAAATTTGCGTACATCAGAATCCTGAGTTCATAAGTGCACAACTCCAGAACAGGCATGGCAGTTTGCTACAGTGTGGAAATTGAGAGTTTTTTAAAAATATAAAAAATTTTAACAAGATTTTGTACACTTAATTTCTACACTGAAGTATTTTCTACCTAATTTTATACAGAAATGTCACACACATAAAACTGTTAATAAAATCAGAGGTTTCAAAAACGAAGAAAAATGTTCTATTTCTTAAACTAGAGTAATGTTTTATTATTATTCTTCAGAATTTAGTTACAAAGTAGTCTTTTCAAACCATTCAAAATTTTATAAATGACAATTAAAATTAACCTTAAAACCTTGCACTGGCTCTGGAAAAGACACTTCCATTTGGGAATGATATCTCTGTCCAAAGATTCCTTTTCCCTTTTAACTACTATTTCCATCATTAATGGCAAGATCATACAATTCTTCCTTCAGTGTTTGGAAGAAATGATCATGAAGATACTAAATGAAAACTGCAAGGTCCAAATCAGAGTATGTTGTGTCTATAAAAGGAGAAGCCAAAAGAATATATATATAATCATTTGTGAAGACACAGAAGTTATCCAAAAGAATACATTTAGAAACTAAGGAAGGGACATGGATGGCTGGCAGACAGAGACTGGACGGACACTTTTACTGTTATCCTTCTGTTCTTCTACACTGTCCTGTGGGACTTTCCTAGTGGTCCAGTGGTCCAGAATATGCCACCCAGTAGGGGATACAGGTTCAATCCCTGGTCTGGGGAGGCTCCACAGGGCAGCTAAGCCTGTGTGCCAGAACTAACGAAGCCCTCGAGCCCATGCTCTGCAACAAGAGGAGCCGCC
Organism: Muntiacus reevesi; assembly: GCF_963930625.1. Lineage (NCBI taxonomy): Eukaryota > Metazoa > Chordata > Mammalia > Artiodactyla > Cervidae > Muntiacus > Muntiacus reevesi. The sequence goes on from NW_027077935.1 coordinate 513,662, forward strand.
GCAGAGAGGGGCCCGCGTCCCACAGCTGAAGAGCAGCCCCAGATAGTAATCCCCACTTGCTGCAACTGGAGAAAGCCTGTACATGGTGAAGACCTCATACTGCCGTATATACATAAGTAAATTCTTAAATGTGTTAAGTAGGTAAGTAAATAAATTATACTTTGTGAAGAAAATCTACTCAGAAAAAAAAAGGTCCGATTTAAAAAAAAAAAAAAAAACAACACTTCAGACTAAGCAGATAGAACAAACTAAGCAAACTCACGCCATTGACTAGTAACTTTTTCAAATGAAATAATAATAAAAAATCAATTTTTACACTAAGGCTGTCAAAAACTACATATATTTCAAATAATTTCATGTGATAAGGCCAACTTAAAGGCAAATTTTATCGAAAATAGAACTGGAATCTTCATTTAACTTCAAAAGCTAAGAAAGAAACTTTCAGATTTTTCCTAATTTATGTCTTAACATTTCAAAGACAGCATCCTTGAAGTTTAATACATGTTCTTGCCAATGTACACTCAGAAATATAACCAATCACATTTTCACGACATCTGTGTCTTTACACAGATGACGTGATTCAGAAAAATTAAAATTGTCAGAGAGAGATTATTGGAGTTGTTCAAGTTATCAAACTAGACACTTAACAAGTCTCTGTCTGGAATCTGGGGCCCACTGATCAATCCCCATACCACGCTTTCCCCAATCCATGCATGAGGTAGTTTAAAAACATCAGAAACAAGCTTACAGAACACTTACTGACACTAAACCCAACCCTTCAAATCCAGCAGTGTGCAAGGCTTCACTCTCTGCATGTACTATGGATTAAGATAAAATGCCAGATATTAAATATGCAGGTTGGTTACCCAACTCCTTAGTTTTCATTGTTTCTAATCCACTATTTTTTGAAAGCCAATATATGAACATAGTTAGGCACTAGGTGATACAGAGAAGAAAGTGTCCCTGGCATGACCCAAGTATTGTGATCACAGTCAAACAAAACCATGAGAGAAATGTGTTAAATGTCTACAAAAGGTGTAGCCCTAAGATACAGGAAGAATGTAAAGAGTATTCTGGAAAAGAATGAAAGAAGTCGTCAATAGATCAGCTGAATAAAATCAATTGGTACAGCAATAAAACAGATTCAGGTTCTAGAGACGACCCTGTTGAGAACACTTACAAAGGTTATCTTTTGTTTGGAAAGGCTATGGCCGAGCAATTACGAGTTACAAGGAAAGAAGTTCCCAAGGACTTCAGTGCCCCAACCAAAACCTTATGAATCATTAAAAAAAAAAAAAAATGCTAGCACAGAACACAACCTCGGAATGTGCAAGAAAGGTTCCAACCAACATTATTTGGAATGACACAACTACAATTCTACTGGGCAAGTACCTTTCAATGCAAGGAAAGAAACTGAAGAAATAAATAAAAGAAATTAACTAATATATAAATATCTTACAGACTCAAATCCTTAGTACCAGTATTTATGATGCTTTACATATTTATATATTTGTAACGTAAAACAATTCTGACTATTAGCGTAAAATATCAGCCCTCTAATTTCAATTTAAAACAGAATTAACAGCTAACCTAGACTTGTAATTTTAATTTGAATTTCACTATAAATAGTACTGAAACTTAAGATATTAATATGTACCATGCTTGTAAGTTTATTAAATGTTTTAAGATTTACCATAACATTTGTGAAGGTTTGTCTGAAAACTGAACTACTTACCAAATAGTGAATATATTAAGTTATTTAAACAGTTTTTTAAAGTTTTAAATATGTATGTAAAAGGGATGCAATATAGTTTAAGTCTCCTTTTAAAATGATTCCCTAAACTTACTATATGTATCTAAAAAGATTTGTTAAGTTGAACTTTAAAATTTAAGGGAAATTTGGGGTTTAAAATGTAACTTTGATAAACTACATACTAATTCTTTAAAACCAAAGGAGCTTCCAAATAATTATTTCCGTTTAGAAAAACCCACCTTCAAGGATACAAAATCCTACTTAACTCTTATTAATCCTTCAGTATCTACGTAAAATTCTTCCTTTTCCATGAAGTCTTTCCTCTTTTTCCTTTTACCCTATACTAGGCAAAAAGAAAATAAATGTGTCTCTATCATTCAAACTGCTAATTTATTCTATTCTAGTGGCATAACTTTATGAAAACTCTTCTTTCAGGAATCCACATCGCCTATCCAAGGGTCACACGCACTTTCAGAACAGGGACTGTGCTTTATACTGCTCTCAACCTCTAGAAACATCTTACACAAGGCAACGCTAGCACACAGTAACTATTGGCGGTGGATGAACTGAATTCTAACAATCTTCCATGCCTTTCCAAATGGACCATTACCTCTGTTATGTCCCAATGGTGTGAAAACTGATCCAAGTCAGTGAGGTAAAGTAGCACGGGCGAAAGCTGCGTCTGGATGACATGGGGCACTCCTCAAAGGCTCTGAAGCCAAGTCAGTTCCTCTTTTGAAAACCCTAATTTGAGTATAAAGAAATCCAATTTAAAATAAATCACAAAGCAAGTAACATTCTTAAGTAATTTTTAAAAAATAGACATGTATCTTCAAGTTAAATTCTTCAAGCTAACAAGCTATTTTCTCTGAATTTCTGTACTTTATGTATTATTTTAAAAAATGAAATGCCAGCGATGTAGTAAAATTCATATAATTATGTACACAAAGATTTGACCTGAATCAAATGTGTAATACATCAAGAAACAATATTATATCCCTTAAACTGAGGGCTTTGCCACCTTTATACTTAAAAAAGTGTGAAAGACATAATCATTCTAATTAACGTCAGGTTTAAAAAAGCAAATGAACAAGAAAAACAATATGCTCCTTCATACATATACCAAACTCTGTATTCTTACATAATAGCCTTTCAAGTGTCTTAAAACTATTCCATCCCCCCTAAGTCTATTTCTTCAACAATTACTGTGTACTTCCTTCTACCTATTCCATATAATAAGATTTCTGATTCTCTTACCACCTCTATTACACCTAGTCTGACCTATACAAACAACTTGCCCAAGTCCCTCCTGAAAGACAGCTCTTAGAATGATCAGAATACGAGCACAATGTGGTCTGACCCTAGCTACCTGCTTTGATGTTTTCAGATCACTGTACTTCCATGAACATGCCCTAAAGAGCCATCATCTAGTTGGGAAGCCATATCACACTCCTGGCTGATTCCTAATGAGTTTCCTAAAACCACTAAACCCTTTGACAGGTACTACTAATTAAAACATAAAGCCCTCACATCCATCTCAAACGCATACATCCAAAACTATCAAACAAACATGTACAAGTCTACTTGTTACTTGTTTCTTTTATATAATATTTATCTTGCTACATTCAGCTCCTTATCAGAACTTTTCAAGCTCTTTTTGGATTCTGACAACATATTTCAATAAGTCTCTTAATTTTAAGTCTTCAGAAAATTTCAAACACTGTCATCTTTATCATCCAGTTACAAAACAAAACTACCAAAGACAGTATGATCATTTAAAACAACAGTAATAATACTTACTAATCTAACACATCAAGACTCATTTTACTAATTTTTCTCTGACATCAATGGAAAGCAAAATATGGCTAATTAAAATGTGATGTTTTTCCTAACACACCGAACATGTTAAACATGCTTAAAATGGATATTCTGTTCCCCATCTTATTAAGCTATGCAGTGAGGTCCAAAACTTAGACCCAAACAGGTAAGACAGTAAATCTCAGGAGAATTTTCATACTAGGTTCTTTTCCTTTCCTTAACTTGGTGGATCAGGGCAGTTACCTGTAAGTGTTGAAAATAAGAAGCTGAAATAGTCCTCATTACTGATGTTTAACTGATCACTTCCATTCCATTCGTTCACTGAAGACTTCCATCCAGAAAATGATGATCTACAATAAACAATGGAGACCTAGTACTAGAAGTGACCAAATTGAAGACTCAGGAATAAAGCACAGAATATATGACTATTCTTTATGGAATACAAGTATAATTTAAGAGCTCAGTCAAAAATCCGTAGCATGTATCATCTTTACATGTAAGGGGGTTCAAGTATCGTAATAAGGAAAATATAATTTCTAACATATGTTTATGTAAAGTTTCCTTGAAAAGCATAACCAGCCCACTTATATGGTACAACTGGAAAATTTTTCCACACCACTCAAAACTCAGTTTCAAGGAGCCAAGGTGAAGTTCTGCTTTTCAGTAGTAGGTTCAGCTGCTATGTATTTACTACCTCATCTTCATTAAAAAAAAAAAAAAAAAAGTCTTACCTTGTTTATATGAATGAGCTAAGTTTAAACAAGCTCCTGCTTCCTACCTAAACCAAAGCATCTTAACTAGGTAAAGAATACTTCAATTTAAAGCCACTCTGCAATAACTATGCACTCCTATACTTTGCGAGGCTTTATAACTAGTCTACGTCACAATACTGCAGCTAAAGTATTGGTAGTGGACTTAAGGGAATAGCTAAACATAAAGCAGCTTCTCATTAAATGAAGATTATCTGGTTCCTGCTATGAGATCAGTTTCCAGTGATACCTTTAAAAACTCTCCTCAAGGTAAGACTAAGAAGGAATACAGCAAATGTCAGCCATGAATACAGCAAAAAAAACAAAAAGCTGAGAATAATCAGATCCAAAAAGCTATCTTTTTGGATAGCTTTTTGTGACAAATTTTTTTTTTTGGGACAAACTTTTATAATAGAAATCTGAATAAATGTCAAGACAAAATAAGGAGTTTCTAATTCAATGAGAAGCACTTTTTTTTTTTAACCACTGAAACAACTGTATTTATTAACATTCTTAAAAGTTGGGGAGTTAAAAATAATGGCAACATTTTTCTGAATCACTTCTACTTAAAGGACTTCTCTTTGCTTAAAGGGCTATGGGAGAGAATATCACAAGCTAAGAGGTTATAAAAAGTCAGAGATGCTCAATGGAAATGAGTACAAAATGGGTGATTAGAAAAGAAGCTAATATCCTCTTATACCCAGTGAACACTGTGCTGTCCAGTGGCTAAAAAGAGTAGCAAATCCATTTAAAAATCTAGTTTGGACAAAAGACAAGCAATGTATCACTCTGTCCTTAAAACTACAATGACCACACATACTGGCCACACCAGAACAGTTCTGAGACTAGAAGGGATGCTATATCAATTATGCTTGGACAACAGAAGCAAACCAGACCTGCTCCTGGCAGGCCAGCTCACATATTCACCCTGCTTCAAAACCAGGCTGAATTTCTCAGTAATTTCTCCCTTCTCTGGTATTTTTATCTAACAGCATAGACTACGTTTCCACATGCATGTCTCATGTTCCCCAAACCAGCTGTAAATGAACTAGGGGCAGAGAGGGCAAGAAGAGTAACGGTCAGCAGAACACCACAGGTAGATGGAGAGGAAAAACTCAAAAAACCTCTAAGTGAATAGTGAAAAAGGCAGGAACAGCAATTCTAAGTACAGTTTTTAAGACAAACTAAACACCAACAACTCTAAGGTGATGGGTTTTTCACACACTGAACAAACGGAGATGGTCTGGTGGTGACCTGCTCTCCGATGAACTTCCCCTGCTGGAGACAACAGTGTCAGAACGCTAACACCCAGAGTGAACTAGACCGCAGAGCCCAATTAATATAGCAGATGAGAATCAGAAATTATTGAAGGAATATTTCAGGAAAAGGAGCCTGCCAACAGTCCTTGGCACAGACGGAGCTGAGGAGTGGGATGCCTCAGGTGAACGGTGCAGGTGGGAGACAGTGAGAAAGCTAGCTGGTTTACCGTCACCATCAAGGACGGAGGGGAAAACCAAAGACGTGAAATAACCCAGGTGATGTCTAAGGAACGGTATTCCTTAGAAGAACATCATTCCTTAAGAATAACCGAACATTATTCTTCAATTCTAAATCTAGGAAAAGTGATGCAATGATAATACCACTGGCCTGGGAAAGTTGAAAAGGCCCCATCTTGTTTTAATTTTTAAAGAGATTAGTTTGAATAGGGACAATACATCTACAGAAAGAGAAGTCTACTAAGACTCTGTGCAAATGCTAAAAGGCAAAGTTTAACTTGGTACACTTTTAACTACATGACAACTTGCTTTTGATGATTATAAACTTCTATTACCATTACTTGTAAATTAATATTTTCTCAGTACTCACCACAAACCCACAAAAAAATGTAAAAAAAGACTTGTGAAAAAATCCTTGACCAAAGTTATTGAGCACAAGTCAATCGTAATTAATGCCAAAAAAGATACTAAATACAAGTTCTAAAGAGAATTAATTTTAAGAGGTGTTCAAAAGTCACATTTAAATGAATGCCAAAACAGATCCTCCACAAGTTCTATCATGGGAAATGAGTGCCCTCTACTGGAAGTTAACAGTCATAAAACCACTTAAGTTAAATTGTATTTCTTAAAGACCTGGCATTTAGTACTGAACTAGACAAAGAGGGGTTTCATATATAGACAACATATTGCAAACAGCTCTCTTTTGCTAAAAGGAAAAAGTAATTATCAGTTATGAAGCACAATTTGGGCGACAACATTCAAACATACGTCTTATCCTGGTACGAAGAGACTGGCAAACAAAGCTAAAGAAAGTCTACTAATAAAGCGAGCCACTCCTGTTTAATTGGGGCAGAGGGTCTGCACAAGAAGCCACAAAGAAGCTAGTTTTTAAATTTTTCAGCTACAGCCCAGATTCAACTCCTGCCTAAAACTGTATCAGACCCTGGCCTTGAGCCACAATCAGTAACAAATGGCTGAATATGAAAGTACTATGCCTGATACAAACATTACATTTTAAAGGATACTTTGAACACTAGCAACATGAAACATTATTAGTTTTAAGACCTTTGAGAGTAAAACACCACAGTCACATTCTGGAAAGTAGCTCCTTGAAAAATTAAACAGAAAATTAACATATGATTCAGCAATTCTACTTCTGGGTATACAGCCAAAAGAATTAAAAGGATTCAAACAGCTGTCTGCACACCAATGTTTATAGCTGCATTATTTGTAACAGCCAAAAGGCAGAACAACCGAGTATCCATTAACAGATGAATATATCAAAATCATGAAGACAAAATAGTGGTAAACAAGGGCTGGGAGAAGGGGAAATAATCAGTACAGAGTTTCAGTCTGCAACGATGACAGTGCTGGAGATGAATAGTGGTAGCAGTCGCACAACAGTGTGAATGTACTTAATGCCCCAAACAATTCTCACTGTATACCTAAAACTGGTTAAAATGGGAAGTTTTAGGTTATGTATATTTTGCCACACACACACACACCCACCCACCCACCCACAGATATTTTAATGATTCCCTGTCTGAGTCCGCAAGCTTTTATTTCACCACCTACATTGAACTGAGCTCCCTTCCAAAAAGAAAGACCTGTATTACAATTTCATAACACCAGAAGTTTTAAAACACAGCACTCTCATCCGCCACTGAATCCTTACTATGGCTACACACTTCTGATAATCTTAACCCTTGTTTCAATGCACCTACACAAATCACTGTATGTTTCTACCTGATGGTTCAGCGGTAAAGAATCCACCTGTGGTGTAGCAGAACAAGATTCAATCCCTGGGTCAGGAGGATCCCCTGGAAAAAGAAACAGCAACCCACTCCAGTATCCTTGCCTGGAAAATCCCATGGGCAGAGGCGCCTGGTGGACTACAGCCCATGGACTTAGTGACTGCAACCATGACAATGCAAACCGCTAAGCAAACCACCTGGAACAGTCTTGCCCCAGTGACCTTCCTCTTACCCAGTATCATCAACAGTTTTAACTGCTGTTTTAAGAGCAAATGAAGGGAGGGGCGGCATTTTAAAAAGTCAGTTCATAAACTGCCAGTGACAGGGGAAGGGTGAGGGAGATTATACACTTGAAATACAGCTCACTTTAGCATGCTACCTCATGTGCAGTATCCCGATAAGCATGGCAGCCAAATTTGCACTGAGTCTTCCCATAATACAGCAGCAGCTTAACCGAGGAAGCAAGTCAGCAGGCAGACTGGGTAGAAAATACACAAGCTGGACCAAAAGCTGCTGAGACTCTGCTGACAGAACCACCACTGTGCCTTCTTGTGCATCTAGTGAGGCAGGAAGACAAGTTAAATTTTAAAAGATATACAAACAAGAATTAATAAAGCAGACTGACCATTTTCACTGTGCTATGTTGAATTCTAACATATCAACTACATGAAAAAAAAATATATATGTATGGCTTAAGGTACTGCCTAGAGTAAGAATAAACACAATCATTATTTAAAGATAACATTTAACACTCGATTTCATAATATTCAAATGTGTTATTTGAAATAATAACTGATGGAGTTAAAGGTATTAGAAACAAAGCAAAACAGTAAAAAAAAAAAAAACAAAAAAAAACAAAAAAAAAAAAAACAAGCACTTTTGCCAAACAGGGACAATTATAATATCAACCTAATCCGGCCCCATCACTTCATGACTAATAGATGGGGAAACAGTGGAAACAGTGGCTGACTTTATTTTTCTGGGCTCCAAAGTCACTGCAGATGGTGACTGCAGCCATGAAATTAAAAGATGCTTACTCCTTGGAAGGAAAGTTAGGACCAACTCAGATAGCATATTAAAAAGCAGAGACATTACTTTGTCAACAAAGGTCTGTCTAGTCAAGGCTATGGTTTTTCCAGTGGTCATGTATGGATGTGAGAGTTAGACTGTGAAGAAAGCTGAACGCAGAACAATTGATGTTTTTGAACTGTGGTGTTGGAGAAGACTCTTAAGAGTCCCTTGGACTGCAAGGAGATCCAACCTGTCCACCCTAAAGGAGATCAGTCCTGGGTGTTCATTGGAAGGACTGATGCTGAAGCTGAAACTCCAATACTTTGGCCACCTGATGCAAAGAGTTGACTCGTTGGAAAAGATCCCGATGCTGGGAAAGATTGAAGGCAGGAGCAGAAGGGGACAACAGAGGATGAGATGCTTGGATGGCATCACCGACTTCATGGACATGGGTTTAGTTGGGCTCCAGGAGTTGGTGATGGACAGGGAGGTCTGGCATGCTGCAGTTCATGGGGTTGCAAAGAGTTGGACACGACTGAGCAACTAAACTGAACTGAATTTAAAACCAAAGACTTATCTGAGTATACACACACACTCCTATATATAAGCAATACTGAAAAATACAGATTTTTAAATACCACACACAAAAGGTAGACACAAACCAACGTTTGTCATTTAATAAATGGGTAAATATAAAGTGGTGTATATTCAACAGTAGAATGTTACTCAGCATTAAAAAGAAATACAGTACTCGTATATGCTCGTAAATCCTAAGAACAGTATGCCAAGTGACGGAAGCCATACTGAGAAGATCCACATCACACAATGTCATCTGTGAGAAATGATCAAAACAGGCAAATACAGAGAGACAGAAATGGTGAGCAGTGGTTGTCAGGAGCTGAGGTAGGAAGAAATGAGGAAATAGGGATGGACTACTAATGGTAGAGTTTCTTTTTGAGGTGATAAAAATATTCTGGAATAAGATAATAGTGACTATCGCACAATCTTGGGAATATGATAAAAATTAATGAATTGCACAGTGTAAAATGGCCAATTTTATGGTATATAAACTGTGTCCTAATAATAAATACTAATTATACATATGCATATATGTATATTTTTATTGATATTTTTCAGGGGTGAGTGAAACGTTAATATATGAAAGCCGTACAAGATCTCAATAACGATTAAATAAGTAAAATTTGCCATCAAAGTTTCAAAAGAATTCTATAAAAATACCTGATCAGTTTTGAATTTGTGAATTTCGTGGCTTAAAAGATAATTTAAGATCTGAAGAGACATCTCCAACCTTTAGTTTTCTTAAACTATTGTATTAAGTAATACTATTGAAAATGAATTTACTGTTTGATATTTTATTCATTTTACCATGGTACAATTAATGTATAATTTGAAGGAAAAGTAAAACCTAAAGATCTCCCCTTTGAAACATTGTTCTTAAGTCGGGGTAGACCGATTATTACATACACAGGTAAACAACACTCTTACCATAGATTCGGAGAGCAGTAACTTGTAAACTTTTGAGTAGCTCTTTATTTGCTCGGGCTGCAGCAGTATGGATAATGTCAACAAACTGTGTTGAAAGCTCAGGATTTCGGGAGCCGAGATGTGCAAGCTGCAGTGGTAAACCAGCCAACCAACGTGATAACACTTTACTACGGTATCTAAGGCCATCAAAGAAAAGGGAAATACACCACATTTATTTAAACATTTGAGAGCCTATAAGATGACTGGCATACTATATTCATCTATAGTATTCTCTAAGGTTTTACCCACTGTATTTTAAAAGTTTATGTAGTTTGGGGCACTATGTACATTGTAATTTTATCTTAAAGGACACAGGCTCTACTTAGCTTGTGAACTATTTACACTAATTTGTAATGACCGTTTTACTATATTAAGTCATTTATGCATTCAGTATAGGGTGCCCCCACATTAAGTGGCTTCAAACTTGGGTTATTTCCATTCTTGCACATACTTGCTCACTCTCTAATGTCTCATCTTGGACACGGCAATCACTTTTGCTGTCCCCCAAGAGTTCAGTGATTTACACACAACCTTTGGAGTCTACCAGACTTGAACTTAAGTCTCAGTCTGGCTGCCCTTTAACAGCATGACACTCACCAACTTATTTAACCTAAGCTTCCTTCTATAAGGCAGAAACCAACAGTACCTACATAAAAGTATGAGAATTACTGAAAAATTAAGAAAAGCACCTGACTCACAGTAAAGACTTGAATATGTTCTAACAACTACCTATGTATGCTGAGGTACCACAAATCCCGTTATCTTTCACCCAAACATCTCTTCCAGACTATCCCAAGTAAACCTCAAACTCACCACATCTAAGACTGATTCCTGAGTTCTACTCTTCGTGTTGTCTGCATCACCAGACAGCACCAAACCAAGCTGGACACTTTTGCTCTTTAAGATACCGCCATTTAAAAATTTATTGAAACATTTTTGACACCCAGTATTATGTTAGTTTCAGGTATGTATCACATAATAGTCTGACATCAGTACACATTGCAAATGGTCACCATACGTCTAGTAACCACCTGTCCTAATAAAAGTTACTGGTCATATTCTTTATGCTGTATATTATATCCCCATGACTTATTTACTTTATAACTCAGTTTGCACCTTTTAATCTCTTTCACCTATTGTACACCTCTCCTCTTCTACTGCCCTCATTCTTATACCATGTGTCCCAAGATGTCACTAAGGGCCGGAGGTTAAACCTCCATAATTTTTATGGGAAGCAAAACAAAATTCTGAGGCTGCTACAGGTGGTTCCAATAATTGTCCTTTAGCTGTTAAGCAGACAAGTGGAAATATATGCTCAAAGAGACTTTTACCTTCTCAGTTATGTGTATAAAGGTTACTGAAACTATTATGTATGCCTTTTTATTTAAAAAAAAAAATAGTAAAACCAAAAAGGATAAAAAGAAGATTTTCTCCAAAGATTTAATCACGCTATCATCTTATTCATACAGATTACAAAGTAACCTGGTAAGAAAAAGAAAAGCAAAATAACAAAGGAACTGTACCGGATTCTGTAAGATCTCAGTTCTTCTTTTTGACAGCTTTTACTGAAAAACTTCAGTAACAAAGTCGGAACTGGAAGGAGAAGGCCTCTCTGCTGATACAATGTATAAACTGCCTTTATGAGAGACTCTGTAGCCTCTAAGAAACAAGAGAAAACAGCTGCATGTGAGTCAAAATGTTTCTTCACCAGCACCATAATTCTTCTAAAAAGCACAGAAGCACCTTGTTCCTATGAGGAAGCAGATTTTAGCCACAAACTGATGACTACCATCAAAATCCTACATCAATGGCCTAAAAAAAAGTCAAACCAATCGGAGATTACAGTACAAATTTTCCTAAGAGACAACAAACCTAGGAAAGGACAACAAATACCACAATACTAGAAAGGTGGATAAGCCAGGAACCAAACAGCAAAGTTCTGCTTGAATGAAAAGAATTAGTAAGTCACACTAAAAACTGACTTAATGCAACATAACTTCAAGTTACAAGAAAGGTAAAGAGATAAGGATCCACCAATTTCTAGTCAAACTAGATCAGAAAAGTATTTCTTTATCCTTAGGCTCAATGTCATTTCCTATTAATAAAACTTACCTTCTTTCACTCCAACTATGTAATCTAGTAGAAAACCTACCCATCAGCTTCAGAGTGGACCTACCCACCGAAAAGGGGGTGTTCTCAGCCATCAGGGTTCAAGCAGACATTCCTTCATGATTATGCTGGCTACCTTTTATGGCTCGAACGTAAATGACTATGAAATGTTTGACAGGTATGAACTCAAAATTAGATGCTCAACATTAACAGTATGCGTAAGAGCCCCTCTCTTAAGTAAGGACAGAGCATTGACACCCACCTCTGTCTGACTGCATCTGCATTAACCTCCAGGAGACACCAAGCAATCTGTTCAGCTGCTTACTGTTTAGCCTAGACCCATCTTCAAGGGTTTCTGTTACAAATTTCCTTATCCTTTCTATCCAACTGGAATCCTTCTGCAAAGTTGAGGCATTTGCCAGGGAGACCATGATATCAGACAGTGTTAAATTCAGTAAAAGGTGATCTACATTATTCGAGAGAATCGTGCAATGCTTGATGCTAAAAACAAAGACACACATAACTGTTAAGTGTTGTATCTACCATGCCTGTTTCACTTAAACACTTAACTATTCCTCCCAGAATGAACTGTCAAGAAGGTAAGTATATTAAAGCAACTGTAAGCAAACCATTCATTACAGAATCAGAGTTGTTAAGGCATAAATTAAGAATGCATACTGCTCAGTTCATTACCCAAGTTGCTATTCACACAAGAACTACAGGCCCTTGAAACATGGTGTGGTAATCCTAGATGTACTACAGGGATAAGAACACTTGAAAACTTCAACACACTTGAAGATTTTCGTTAAGCAGATATTTATATTAGGATGAAACTCACGACAGACCTTGATTCTGCTTCTAACTAATTTTGACTTGACAGAATCACTAATTTCTCCTGGCCACAATTTCCTTATATGTGAAACAGGAGACTGGTCTAGATAAGCCCAATTCTGAAACAATTTAATTTTATGACTCACATATTACAATCACTTTTTCTAACAGATTATCTTAAGAAAAACAAAATTTGCAACTTAGGATAAAAACCACTAGATATATAAACACTATATAAACACAGTGTAGATTTCAGGCTACACTGCATTCAACAGCAGAGCCTATTTATTCTCATGTTCAGAAACATGTAAAGTTGATTAAACTAAAAAAATACCTGAAACTAATTTATTTTAAAAGAAAGTTAACCCTGGATTAGGCATGAGAAAGGACACAGTCGTAAGGAACCACAAATACAAGGGGAGGGAAATTTTTAATATTTGGTGTTATTAGGGTATCAAATGTAAGGTTAGGAATGACAAATGGGACCAGATCACAAAGAGTTGAAAACTAAGGACACTAAAATCAATTCTGCAAGCACAGGAGTAACATAGTTGAAAAGTTCTTTCATTTCTGCTGATGAAAAAGAAAATATCAGTTACAAGACTCTAAACAAAGAAGTAGTTGTATGTCTACTTGAGCAATACAGGCAAGACGTGACAAGCTCAAGAAACAATGCTGGTACAGACTAGGAGAAAGGGGGATGTATAGCAAGAATAAAAATTAGCTGGATTTGAAGTCTGCTTAAATGCATACATGTATGTGAGCTTTTAGCTGAGCTGGTAAAGAATCCGCCTGCAATGCTGGAGACCCCAGTTCGATTCCTGGGTTGGAAAGATCCTCTGGAGAAGGGGTAGGCCACCCACTTCAGTATTCTTGGGTTTCCCTGGTGCCTCAGTTGGTAAAGAATATGGCCGCATTGTGAGAGCCCTGGGTTCCATCCCTGGGTTGGGAAGATCCCCTGGAGAAGGGCATGGCAACTCACTCCAGTATTCTTGCCTGGAGAATCCCCATAGACAGAGGAGCCTGGTGGCCTACAGTCATGGTGTCGCAGAGAGTCGGGACCTGGCTGAGTGAGTGAGTAAGCACAGCCCAGCAAAAAACTGGGAATTCTATCACGGAGAGAGAATGAATGAAAACTGGGACAGATGAGTAGCAATCTATACTACAAACCCAAAACTACTGGTAGGTTCTTTGCCCAACTGTTCAGTGCCCAAAACCAAGGCACATTTTATACTAACCAGACCACACAAAAACTCAACTGCATCATTTATTCACCACAGGTAGAGCTTTTGAAGATCTACTTACCTATTACTGTCTGGAAGGTGTCAACAGACATTCAAAAGTTGGGAGAATTCATCCCGCTCCTCCAAGAATTTACACAAAATTTTAAAGTCTAAATACACTGACCACCAATTCTATGAGGGAGACAGGAAACTGGGGAAACTCATTTTCAGCAATGATAGAGGAGGAAATTAGAACTGATTCCCGTCCTGAAAATAACTTTAAAAGCTGGATGAAATAGTTTTTAACAACTCAAAAGCATTCAAGAGGTAACAAGGTGATGAACAATTGCTGGGTCCCCAAAATAAAGCAAGATCACAGTACTCAGGTTCCAAGGGCTGTGGAACCAAATACCCAATTCCAACGAAAAGCCTGGAAAACGGAACTAACCTTTCAGAGGTCTCACAGGGAAAAGTCAAACTCCAGAGCCAGACAAACATGGGGACTCTGGTATATTATCCCTACTTCAAGCTGAACCTGTAAGGGCTCCCTGCCAGAGTAACGGTGAACTGGAAGTAAAAAGAGCTCTTACATAAAACAATCCCAGTTATACATCATCTCAGTAGTTAACGCAACAATTTTTCCCAACTAGATCTATAGATTCAACACAATTCCAATCAAAACCCCAGCCAGTTACTTTATAGTTATCAACAAAATGATTTCTGAAGTTTACACACAAAGGCAAACACTAGACTACCCAACACAAGACCAAAGCGGAACAATGTTGGAGGACTCACACCACTCGATTTCAAGGCTTACTGTACTACAGTAATCAAGACAGCACAGAACTGGTGAACGAACAGACAAACATAGGTCAGTGGAAGAGCCCCAAGACAGGCCTACAAGTACAGTCAACTGATGATTTCAGACAAAGGAGCCGAAGCAATCCAAAAGAGAAACAAGAGTCTTTTTCTGCAAACAGTGCTGGAATAACTGGACAGAAACTCTAGAACTGAAAAATAAAAATAAAACAAATTCAACAAATGTATGTTTGAATGAGACAAAGAGAAACAAAAAATTCAGTAAGTGGGTCTTATATACAATCAATTAGTCTTTAAAGGGAAGGAGAAAAATGACATTAATATTTTAAAGATGAGAATTTTTCAGATGTGTTTAGACACTTCACTCAAGATCTCAGATTTAAGAAGCTCACTGAATTCCAAGGAAAATCAATAAAAAAGAAAACCACACCTGGATACATCATTGTCAAACAGCAGAAAATAAAAGACAAGGAGCAAAGTCTTATGGGGGAGGTAGGGGGGGTGGGGAGGGAAGTAACTTTTATAAAGTAGCAACAGTTCAGACTCATAGCTGACTTCCTAACAGCAGTGGGAACCAACAGAGCGAAGTGTTGCAGTCAGTACGGTCAGTACGCTCAAACAAGAAAACTGCCAAGCTCAAGCACTGTGCTCTGTTAAAACAGTCCTTGGAAATAAAGGAGAATACATATATTCTCCTTCATTTTATATTATATATATACATATGTATGTATGTATGTATTTGTGTGTGTGTGTGTAAATCCTCTAGCAGCTTCTAAATAAGCCTAATGAAGAGAGATGAAAAAAATGAAGAGCAAAAAAATAGAATATACAGATAAAACTCAGATGGTGGATACAAGTTCTCCAAAAATATTAATTTTTGCTTGAAAGTTCAAATTTTATCTCTAGCACAGACACTATTTTCCTGAAACTGATAGGCTTATTTTTTTCATTTCTGAGAAAATATCTACAAATACCCAAGTCTGAATAAGCATAGTTAGTCATTTAAATTAAAATCATGTCCATTGCAGAAAATACAAACAGAATGACAAGTGCATTTCCTCGAGACAACCATCATTCTTTGGCATGCAGCCAAAATACTTCAGGCACACTTTCCATTTCACCACACAGAATATTAAAATTACGTGTTTTCAAGGATTGTGACTTAATAAGATTAGTAATTTTTTACTTAATTAAGAACAATTTTAAGTGAAACTGGCATGTTCTTTTAAACTGTGAATGCATAGTGGTGAAGAATACTGTTAACCCTCCATACCGTTCTGCCTCCACATATTCAACCAACTGCAGATGGTGTATCATGTGTATGGATTGTGGCTTTCTGAATCCATAGATGCAGAATGTGTATTTGGAGGGCAACTTGCTTCTGGATCAGTGAAAATACCACGTATGACACTATGTCTTTACACAAAACTCAGACTGTACAACAAGAAGAGTGACCCCTCACATAAACCAAGGACTCCAGTGTAAATGATGTATCACTGAGGTTTGTATTTTACAACAGATACACAACTCTGGTGTGGGACGCTGACGTGAGGGAGGCTGTGCATCCATGGGGGTAGGAGTAGTGTATGAGGACTCCGTACTTTCTGTTCAATTTTAATACGAATCTAAAATTGCTCTAAAAAATGAACTCCATTTAAAAAAAAAAAAAAAAAGGAATGAAATGCTAGTAGTGCCACAACATGAATAAACCTTAAAGATATCGTGCTAAGTGAAGTTAAGCCAGACATAAAACAGTGTTTTCAGTTTCTACTGATACATGGTACCAGAACAGTCAAATTAATAAAGGGGAAAAATGCAATAGCGGTTCCCAGTACCTGGAGGGAGAAGAGCATAGGAAGCTGTTATTTAATGTGTACCGAGTTTCAGACAGGTAACATGAAAAATGTGAAATGTACTTAATGCCACCAATCAGTACACTTTAAAAATGGTTAAAATGCTAATTTTTATGCTATGGACATCTTACCACAATGAAAATAATATCTTTTGTAACGCCACAGTTCAACCCAAGATTAAAAAAAATCTAGACATCAGGTCAAAATTGAAGACCACCAGCTTAGGCCACATTGGCTCCTCTAACTTGAATCTGTGAATTTAATAGATAGCCTCCAAAGGCTATCTGAGAAATATTCAACACGCTTCCTTATGGAAGTTCAAGAGCAGCCTGCGGACCCTCAAAACAAATCACTAGGGAAATTTATGGTAATACTGTCAATCCACTTTTGTTAAAAATGCCACAATTTCACCACCTCAGTGTCTTCATCGTTAACTCCTTTTTCACCTTCTATATCTTAGCACAAATCACTACCTAGGCAGGCAGCCCTCCCTAGGACCTATGCCCCCCATGAAAGAGCAGGACCAGCTCCCTACTATACTGATATACTTTTATTACCCTACATTCTTTTTCCTAAGTGCCTTCAACATATTAAGTGCCCAATAAAGTGAATAATGACAGTACACCCATATGCTTTGAGTAGTTTACTTACATTTAATGGTCTACCAAATTCCAAACATCCTTTTATTTAATCTCATTTTGATGAAAATTACACCTGAAACCTCTTCCTTGACAACATAAAAATCACATGTAATTATATTCACGCATTGAAGGATATTCTCAACCTTATCCATGGACCTGATTAAAAACTTCTGTGTTAATAAGAAAACTGTATCTGGAGCAAGTAACAACTTACTTACTCAAGAAAGTATCTCCATATTTGATTCTCTGTCACCTCCAACTCCAGAAACTCTAAATTAATGGTCTTAAAACATGGTTTTGATCCAACCAATAATAGTCTTCAATGCCTAAAGGATCAAGGATGAAAGAGAAATGAGAGTCAGAGACAAAAAATGACTTTCAGCATTAAAGTTAGTCATCAGTAGAAACCAATTTGATCCAGGTCTGTCCCATGTCCTCCATTATGCAATTTTATAGCTTTCTCATACCCTATAATATCTCCTTCCATTACTGCAATCATCCCTCACTTCACTTCTGCCTGCTAAAATCACATTCACATTAAAACACTACTCTCCAACACTGCCTTGTCTGTTTATCCTAACAAGGATCTGTCTTCTCCTATTAATTCCTATAGCATTTCTTGACTATAAAGTTCTAATGACACTTAAATATGCCTTGTGTGAAAGATGTAGATTCATTTTTCTTCCTGCAAGTTATTGAGCTTTTGTTTCTCAGCCTTAAAACTACCCTTCCACGCTCTTACTTTGTGATCCTGGGGGTGAGTCACATTTTCTCCTTTACAGTTTGCTTCTTGTTAGGCTCTGCCAATAAAGTGCTTGTTTTTGTTTAGTCACTAAGCTGTGTCAGACTCTTCAGCAACCCCGTGGACTACAGCCTGCCAGGCTCCTCTTTCCATGGGATATTCTAGGCAAGAATACTGGAATGGGTAGTCATTTCCTTCTCCAGCAGATCTTACCAACCCAGGGATTGAAATCTGTCCCTGCACTGGCAGGAGGGCTCTCCACCACTGAGCCACCTGGAAGTCAAGGGGTACTTGAGACCAGAAAGCTGGAGGAGGAAAATGCGGCACTTTCTGTTTGCTTCCTAGTCCTATTTTTTGCTTCCTTTTGCCACCAGTGCAACCCAACCACTCTTCAGGCCAGCAGCAGTTCATTCTAGCAGCCAGAGTTGGTTCCAGTCTGTATCTTCCTGACACAGAACCAGTATCACCGTGCCCCTAGAACACCAGCGCCAGCCAGCAGAACCCTCTTCGCTGAGCCCTGTACCCTTACCCCACTGGGCCCCTCTCCTGACCCCAAAGACATTAGTCCCAGCTGAGTGCAAACCCCTTCCTCGAGGCCTGAGTTTGGGCTGCAGCCTTTCTTTCCAGCCACTTGCCCTCTTCTCTTTGCTCTCCAGTCAGGAGGCAGTGGTGGCTTCCGACAAGACCTTGCTGTTCCCTTTTGTCTTTCCACTATTAAGTGGAAATGCCTAGTTAACAACCGGTTGTATTAAATTCTCTGTGAAAATCACTGGTATGATTTCCATCTCATGACTAGAGTCTGACACACATTTTTATCAATTTTAAGATTTTGTATTGATTTTTGCAATTTATGAATCACTTAAGAGATCAAAGAATATACCTTAGGGCATCTAATTATCTGTCATAATACTTTACTTACAGTGAGAGACCAAAAAACTTCAGTGAATGAAGTTTCTCTGCCTACAACATACTTATCACTTCTGAGCATATCCTCTGAACTCTGCCCAAAGAGCCTCACTGATTCTCCAAGTAGTTTCTTCCTTTTGATAAGTTTAAGAACCTTCTGACAAAGACTTTAAAATCTGTTCAAGCGTTTGCTCATTTGGGGAATTGCACCTTGAGTATCTGTATCTGCTTGTCAAGTTTTATTTGGTAATTTGTTTTTACGTTTATCTGCTCTTACTTCAGGTAAACATTTCAAATAACTTCCAGGCTTACACTTTTCCAGTGAAACTTCATCCATAATTTGTTCTTTTCACTTATTTTAAAAAAGAGAACTGCTTTTCTTCAATTATCCCTCTTCCATCAGGATACTGATAACAGTTACATTACGCTTCCTTGTGTATATAAATGAGAGCAGAAACTAGTGATGTTATGCTCTCAAAGATTCAGTAATTACACAGTGCCTCTCACAAACAAACTATCCACTCTAAGCAAATTTTTATTAAATTCTTATCTATACAATTTGATAACTGACACTCATTTAGCACAAAACATTCACTTCACAGATTAAAAATAAAAATAAAAACTAAGTAAAATTGGAAGTCCAGGGCTTAAAGTGACTTGTTTAAGATCAGATACTACAGCTTTTATCTTTACTTCACAGTCTAGATAACAACTACTTGCAGTGTACAAAGTTCAGTGTGAGACTGTTTTCTGAAAATGTCAGGTTAAACAGTGGATGAGAATGGCAATATCTTTTATTTGTCCCTTTCCTTTTTTTGCTTGGTTATTTCTTTTAAGGCATATGGAAAATTACTCCTAAAATGGTGTTTGAAATCAGTAAGGTAATTCTTTCAAAGCCATGACTCCTAGTAAAATAAGCACAGATTAGAAAATCTGTAAGAAACAATATCTTAAAATAGCAAATAAGACTTTAAGCAGAAACTTAACAACTTGTCAATATTCACTTACAAATTTACCCTTATAACACACCTTTTGCTAATGATATAATATGTAAATAAATCTTAAAATCTGAATAAACTGTTAGGCCATCCAACTTTCACCCACAGTTCTTTTTGGTGCTTTCATTTTTACATGCATTTCGTCTACTTAAAATGAGAAAAAAAGGGAGAAAGTAAAATTTAATAAAATTCTGATTTTGAACTACTAATGCAATATTTATAAAGTATACAAGAAAATCTTCTACTTAGTGTTCCATTTAAGAGTAACTATATTCTCTAGAAATTCTATTGTTCATTAAAGACATTTAATACCTTCACAAATCAATGTGTTTGTCTAAATTCTTCAGCAATATTCTTCAATGTATCATGTTCTCCTACCTGAAACACTGATTCCCTACTATCCAGAGGACCAATCATTCCAGTCTGCCAGTGGCTGAGGGGTTGCTTGGGATATGGGACATGAGACACTACAATAGCTAGCTCCAGCTCTAGCAAACCTGGAGGCCAAACTCAGACCATAAATCAACAGCTAGCTATTGCAGCATATCTCCTTAGTTACCTTCACTGGGTTTTCCTCTTTTTCTTAACCTAAAAATGTGTCCTTGACAACCTCTGGACTTCTACTAGGTATCTTAAACTTAACATGAATAAACTGAACTCTCCTATGGGCAGTCACATCATCATCTGGACCACAGTACAGGCATCACCCCTGCTCCTCTTTCCTTAACTACATACACCAGCATTCCTGCTGGTTTCACAAGAATCTGGCTGCTTCTCATCACTTCAACCACCATCTGCCGTTCGACTCCAAGCCACCATCACCTCTCACTTAAGACTGCTGTCTCAGGCTCCCAAAGGCCCTCATGCTTTTCCTCTTGCCCCCCTAAACTTAACTCTCTACACGGCAGCCAGGGTGATCTTTTAAAACACAAATCTTACTTCACAATATTACAGGGAAGGATAAAGGAGATAATATATATAAAGGAAGGACAGGTCATCCATGGGATCAATGATCTCAGTTGGGCCCATTTTGCTAGAGTTGGAGAATGTGGGCATGGGGGTTTTTAACTGTTTTATTTGTAAATCTGGCATATTAAAGTTAAATAAACATAATTTAGATCATGCCACTCCTCTGCTCAAAACCCTCCAATGTCTTTTCACCACACTCAGGTTAAAATTCTAAGTCTTTACCACAGACCACAAGGTACCACATGATGTGGCTACTGTCCGTCATGTCCCCCCTCATCACCCACCATTCTCCCAGGACCTCACTTGCACATGCCTTGCTGCCATTCCTCAAGTATGTCCAATCTGTTCTCACTTCAGGGTTTTGCACTTGCTGTTCCCTGTGCCTAGAAGGGTCTTCCTACAGGTCTTCACAAGACTTGCTCCTTCTCTTCATTCACTGACATGCAAATATTAAGAAGGCATTTCCTGACCACCTAGTTAACAGGTACCTCCCCGCACACTGTTTCATTACATCTTCTCTCTTACCCACTTTCATCTTTCTTCCTAATGATGACATGATGGACATCAGCTATTTGTTTGCCATCTCTCAACCCCACCAGGAACTAAGTGTTTGCCTTGTCAGTCATGTTTATCTCTGTATTCCCAGAGTCTAGACAGAACCTAACTCACTGCAAAGCAGCACTATTCAAAAGACCTTTCTGCAGTGACAGAGCCATTTTGTTCTTGTATTTGTGCTGTCCAATACAGTAGCCACTGCCACCTGAAGCTACTAAGCATCTAAAATGTGACTACTGTTTACTGAGGAACTGAATTTTAATTAAACAGCCAAATTTATAGGTGCTCAATTAACCTTTGCATCTAACTCTTTCTCACAAATTCTGATCTTCATGGTAAAAACAAAACAATAAGGAAACATTTACACTGAACGCAGCAAGCATTAAAATACAAAGCTAGGACACAACAAAATCTCTATAGTGTATAAAATTATACTACTGACCTAAAGTTAATAATACAGGACTCCAAAAACTGAAGTTAATTAAAAAGTTAACATTACATTGTATTTTAAAACACTGTGTGTTTTAAAAATATTAAATACAGTATACTTTAAATTAAGGATCCTTTTTTTTTTTTTTTTTAATTTGGAGGTAACATTACAAGATCCTTTATTTTTTTTTTTTTTTTTTTTAATATTATTTTATTAGTTGGAGGCCAATCACTTCACAACATTTCAGTGGGTTTTGTCATACATTGACATGAATCAGCCATACAGTTACATGTATTCCCCATCCCGATCCCCCCTCCCACCTCCCTCTCCACCCGACTCCTCAGGGTCCTCCCAGTGCACCAGGCCCGAGCACCTGACTCATGTATCCCACCTTAAGGATACAAAGAGTGTATTACAAATAAACCACCTCAGTCAGGATCTGAGTACTCAACCACTGAAAATAAGATTTAATATTAACTTGAGATTTCTTTCCAAAGATGAAAGATTTCAAATTCCTAAAAAGCTTTACAATAAAAAATACTTGGGCAAAAATGAAACTTCTCAATTATGCAGCAAATACAAACACACTATATGCGTTTAACAAAACTTAAAAAGTAAGCAGTCAGTTACCCTAAGGTTGCACCCTAATACAGATGCCAATTTATCGACAGAAAACCTACACATTTTGAGAGAAAGGAGCTACAATTCAGCCTGTGGTGCATAATTAGAATTTAAGACCAAGAAATGCCATTTCATTCCTCCTAAAGTTTGAACTTTGACCACTCAATACTTTAAGTACTAAGCTATAACTAAAGTGAATGAGAAAGTGGAACTGACAGCAGGAATGGTAATGAAAAATAAACTAACAGACATTTTAATGTAATCTGGTGTAACATACATATTTATACTTTGTCTGCAAAGTAATAGATTTACCTTATTCAGTTATTATAGTTCAAATCTGCCGTGGTAAATTAGAGAACTCTGCCAATGGATGCTTTTAAATACTATTTCAGTTTGAATTTGCACCATACCTGCAACTGCAGCTTACCTACAGTAAAGGTTAACTTTAAGAAATATTTTCCGATTTATATCCTTTATCAAGAAAATAGAGAGAGACTGAGTAACTCTCTTAGTAAATGTCACATTGCACTTGAAAAGATGTGGGTTATTTTCAAATATCTTTTTATGTTGGTTTCTAACGTAATTCCACTGTGATAAGAGAACAGACCCTGTGTGATTTCAATACCTTTAAGACCATGAAATTTTTGCACGTTGTTTTATGTCCTTGGATAAGTTCCAGAGTCTCCCAATTTACAGTCTATGGGAACTTGAATAGAATTTGTGTCCTACTGTTGTGTAAAAATTGTATAAATCTTAATTATATTGAATTGGTTCATAGTGTTTTTCAGGTCTAGTATATCATTCTATTTCTCTATATTCATTCTATTAGTTTTTGAGAGTTTGATACTAAAACTCCAACTAAAAATCTTAATTTATCTCCTTAAAAAATAATTGTAATATACAGTGTATTTTCCAAGTCTCCTGTAAATGTGTTATCATACTTTCAGAATTTAAAAAATTGAAATTAAAAAACTACTATGTATGAAGTAAATAAACCCCAAGGATGTATTGTACAGCACAGAAAAAATAGTCATTATTTCATAATAAAATGGAGTATAATCTGTAAAAATACTGATTCACTGTATTGTATAACTGAAACAAATGTAACATTATAAATCGGCTATGTGCTCATGCATACTCAGTCTCTTCCATCGCGTCTGACTCTTTGCCACCCTATGGACTACAGAACACCAGCTCTTCTTTCCATGGGACTCTCCAGGCAAGAATACTGGAGTGGGTTGCCCTGCCCTCCTCCAGGGGATCTTCCCGACCCAGGGATTGAACCCAAGCCTCCCGTGTCTCCTGCATTGTAGGCGGATTCTTTACTGCTGAACCACCAGGGGAGTAAATCAACTATATTTCAATATAAATACCCTCCTCAAAAGAGAGACTGAGTAGGAAGATAAAGATCAGAGAATCTTAAGTGATACATCAGCCAAGAACCCTGATTTAAACAAAGAAGCTCAATTATATATTATGGCAATCAAGGAAATATGAACACTAGATCTTTGATAATATTAAGGAATCGTGGATAATGATAAAGGAATTTAAATTATTTTTTTAAAAGACTCACTGCCTTTTAAGAAAACATGCTGAAACATTTATGGATGAAATGATGGTATAAGATGATTTGCTTTGCTTTGGTTTAGGATTTGCTTCAACCATCTGTATGAAGGGTTGGGGGTGAGGTGGGTCGAGCAGAAATAGAAAAAGCTTGTCCTTGAGCTGAAAACTTGGAGCTGGAGGATAAGAGAATATGGAGATTTGTGTTCTATTTTTTGTGTGTGAAATTTTCTACACTATAATCTTTAAAAAAAGAAAAAAAGAAAAAACTAGTAAAGCCATTTTTTTTTTTAAATGCAAGTAGGTCATAAGAGAGTAAGAAGATTTCCAATAATGAATTAACAACCTGCAAATAGCTATATATTATGGTTATCCTACTGGAAATTTTAATATAAATAAATTCACTTATTTGGGAAAGTTTCTTTCAGGTTATATGTTGTATTTGGAAAATATAACAGCCATACCCAGGGGCAAGTGACAAGACTCATCTGCACACCTGGGTCTTCACTGCCAGTGCCTGTGACACTTGACTATTTTACCATTTCCACGTTACCATTCTCAGAATATAAGGCAAATCTTGCCTGAATCACTGTCACTGACCCGAGAGGGTCCTAGCCCAGAGTCTTAAAGAAGGTCTTCCTCCAGAAATTAGACACGGTCCTTGTGTAGTTCTGTCCTCTAGAATCTTTCTCCCAAGTAACATAAGAACAAGAGGAGAAAGGCAGAGATGATCTGGATTTCTTGAGCCATCTGGGTGGATCAAGTTCTTTATTTCTTTCCTCTGCACAAAGTCCCTCACCTGTGACAAGCTTCAGCATTAGGTCCTGGTGACACAGTCCCCTGCGGGGGGAGATAGAGAAGTAAGGAGACAGGTAGTAGTAAGTAGCTTCTTAATCTGACTAAGATCAATTTAATTTGAAAGAGGAAGTAGCTTTACAGCAATCCTTTTTCTCATCATTGCCAGATTACCTCATTGCTTTAAAAGAAAATGAATTCCTCCATCTCAAGTGTTTGGCAAACAATAGTCAGCAGATTTGTGTAAAAAAAAAAGTATACCTAGTCAATTAGGGGTCGATTACAAATTTCTATTTGGGGAGTCTCCAAATTGGGAACCTGAGAGTAGAGTAGAAAAAAGATTTTTCCCTTTGAATACTTCATGCTTTTAAAATTTTGAGCCATGTGAATGTATTGCTTTATGTAATTAATTAGTTAACTTATTAAAAATAAAGATTAAATAAATAAATAAAAATAAAGATAAAAATGGAGATCATAATGCCTAAAAAGAGATTAAGATCACAGGGCCATTTGCTTCTAATGTAAAAACTAATACAAATCACTCTGTTAAGAATCAAAAGGCTATTATAATTAAATGACACATAATATCAGATTTTCTTTTGCAAAATAGGCCCTTATGGGCAAAGTTGGTGAATTCTGAATAAAATCTCTAAGTTAGATAACAGTATTGTATCAATATTAATTTCCTGACTTTAATAATAGTACTGTGGTCATATAAAAGTTTTTTTAAGAAACACACTTCAAAACATTAGGGGTAAAGTGGTGTCATATCTGCAACTTTCTCTGAAAGAGTGGGGATGAGATATATAGAGAAAGACAGAGAGAAAATAATAATAATAAAGTAGACTCGATAAAATGTTGATATTTACTGGCAAAGAGGGGGAGCGCCTGGAACTCTCATACACTAATGGCAGAAGTAAAAAAATTATGACTATTTTTGAAACCAGGCAATGCTTTAATAATGTTAAACATAGACTTATCATATGGCCTAGCAATTACAGTCCTAGGTATTTACCCTAGAGAAATTAAAACATAGAGATCCAAAACATGTGTCTAAGAATGTTCATATCAACTTTATTCATAATAGCCCAAAGTGCAAACAATCTCCATGTTCATCAATAGGAGAGTGAATCACATTCATCAATAGGAGATGAATAAACAAATATTTATCAACAGGAGAGTGAATAAACAAATGTATTCTCACACAAATGTTTGACAAACATTATTTTCACAAACAAATGTATCCACCTGCAAAGTGGGAGACCTGGGTTCCATCTGATCCCTGGGTTGGGAAGATTCCCTCGAGAAGGGGAAGGCTACTCACTCCAGCATTCTGGCCTGAAGAATTCCACAGGCTGTATACACATGAGGTGACAAAGGGTCAGATATGACTGAGTAAGTTTCACTTCACTTCATTCACACACCAGACACTGGGACATGATTCCCATGGGTCCCTTGTGTTTCCACATGTCTTATGAATAGAGGTGCTGACAGTTTTGCTCCAGACAATCTTCTTTAAAAAAAAAAAAAACACTTGCACAGTAGATACGCTTGGAAAATATAATTTCTCCATCTGGAGCAGAAGGCAAATTTTTTGGAGTCCAGTATGATGAAGATAATGTCTCCTTCCAGGAACAAAGGTTGGGCAGATTTTCTTGAAGTCTCTTATTAAAGATTGAGGTTTTCTAAGCTTAGGGTTTCTCAGCTATGACTCAAGATTTACTATGTGTGGACATTTAGGTTGTTTTTACCTGTATAAGTTTATTGAGGCATAACTTACATGCAAAAAAATCATATTTGATCTGGTACAAGCATGAATCCGAGGCAGCCTAACTTTTTAGCTTGCAAACAGGATAAAATCTCAGATTCTTCACAGTCCTTGCCAGTGGAATGCTGCCCAGCAACAAAAAGGAAAGAATCACTGAGACACACAGCAGTACAGATGAGTCTTGCAAACATTATGCTGCGTGAAAAAGCTGAGCCCGAATCAAGTATGATACTGTCTAATTTTATTTACTGAAAATTCTCCATCGAGCAGAATAAATCTGTATTAATAGAAATCACAATGGCAGTTGCCTGAGACAGGGAGTTTGGGGCATGTTGACAGAGGTAAAGGATGAAGGATTTTCCCAAGAGTCCAGTGGTTAAGAATTATCCTTGCAGTGCATGGGACACGGGTTCCGGGAACCAAGGTTCTGCGTGCTGCAGCACAGCTAAGGCCACGCGCTGCGGATACTAGGTGAGGAGGAGCCCCACAATGCGACTAAGGCCCGGTGCAGGCAAATAACCAAGTCTTTAAAAGGAGGTGAGGGGGAAGCTTTCTAGCGTGGTGGGAGTGGTGGAACTATTTTGTATCTTTGTTGTGTTTGCATGGATATATACATCTTTCAAAGTGCATCAAACAGTGTGCCCTAAAATGTATAATTTTGTTATATGTGAATTATGCCTCAGTAAAATTACATAGAAATAGTCTAAATATTTATCAACATGTGAACAGATATGCAAAATATGGTATATACATAAAATGGAATATTATTCAGCCTTGAAAAGGAATGAAATTCTGAAACATGCTAGAACATGGGTGTTCCTTGAAATCATTACACTACGTGAGAGAAGTCAGACATGAGAAGACAGTTACTGTGTGATTCCACTTCTTTGAGCTGCCTGGAATAGACAAATTCATAGACAGAAAGTAGAGCAGTGGTTATCCAGGGCTGTGGAGTTGTGGTCTAGTGGGTACAAGGTTTCAGTTTGGAAGGATGAAATAATTCTGGAGATGGAGGTGATGGTGTTGTACAACAGTGTGAACACACTTAATGCCACTTAACTGGACACTCAAAATGTTTAAAATGATAAATGTTATATCTAGTACATTTATATGTATTAGAGTAGTGGTGTGAAAAAAAATAATCTCTCTCTCCAGTGGTGTGCTGCAAAATGTATAACAACCAGCTATGAGAGGGAAGCATATTGGTAGTATTCACTTTGATAGAAACACTCCCACAGTGATCCAGTTCAAGCAACAGTGTGATATCACTGAATGTAGAGTTTGGAAAAGATACAAACAACTGACTTTACAAAGTCAATAGGAGTTGGCTCAAAGACACTACTGTCTCTATCCAACCAACCGATTGTTAGTACACAGCAAATCCAGTAAAGAAAACACAACATAAAAGTTATAAAGAAGAAGGGAAAAAAATCACCCCACCACTACTTATAGGCAGTTGTCTGTATGCCAGCCAGGGAGGTCGATGGTTATTTGTGGGCTGATAACATACAGGAACAACAAAGTGCCAGTTCACTGATCCTGCAGGCTGGAAGGCATCAATTCTGGTTGGTTGGTACCCATTGCCACATCAGTTATTAAATCTTGTGGCTCTTATTCCTGGTGGTGACATCCAGAAAAGGAAAACTGTGGGACCTTCTTGAATCATGTAAGTTTAGCTACCAGTAGGTAACCCTTTAAAATTTTTATCGATCTTTACTGTCATCATATTCCCTTTGTTTTGGCACAAAATGGCTGCAAAAGTACAGGAGATACAAAATTTTGAAGCCATTTCCAGAAGATTTAGGCTGATTCTCGGTGCCAGTGACTCTCAGATAGGGTGTGCATGTAATTACTTGGAGTAATCTTCATTTTGAAAGAACTACAGGTGATTCTAATGCAGTTGGTTCACAGAACACATTTGGCAACATGGTTCGATGAGGTAGCTCTTTCCCTTCTCCCCTTTCATAATTTCACACCACAACCACATTGCTCTAAGATGCAAATTAGGGTAACTGATGTTATAAAACATGTCCCAATGTGTGTATAACAATGTCTGAAATGATTTTAAGAATATTCAGTATAGAAAAGGTGACATAAAATTGTGCTAATTCATTTTACTGTCATTGGTGAAACAAGTGTTATTCAAGCCTTTTGATGTGGCAGAAATATTTTAAGACAACCCCTTCTATTCTTTGAGCAGGAAATAAAATCTAGCAAACTGTGTAGCCAGTAACCTTAGGGATGGTACTTGAGGCTTGATCTCTAAAAGATGTTGAGTCCAAAAGTTGAACCTAAATCTGCCTGTATTGTTCTGCCTTGAGTGAATCTTTCATGCAGGCTGTGATCAGTGCATTTAAAAGAGCAGAGATCTGAATTTTATTGAGATTTACCTTATGTTTTATTATTGTGGGCTTGCCAGGTGGCACTAGTGGTAAAGAACCCACCTGCCAATGCAGGTGATGTAAGAGGTGCTGATTGGATTTCTGGGTCAGGAAGATCGAGGAGGGTGTGGCAACCCACTCCAGTATTCTTGCCTGGAGAATCCTATAAACAGATGAACCTGGTGGGCTACAGTCCGTAGAGTCGCAAAGAGTCGGACACAACTGAAGCAACTTAGCATGCATGCATGTTTTATTAATAATGAATTTCTGTTTAGTAAATGTTTCATAGTTATGTGCCAGACTTGCTTTCCTTATAACATGGTGGCAAGGTTAAGGAGGCATCGTTAGTCTTCATCCACTCTAATTAATAAATGCTACATGAATCTACCAAAAAGAACCTTATAATTGTGCTTGAAAAGTTGGCTTAGCGTAGCTCTTTATAGGGTGTTTGGGGGAACACTAAACCCCAAGATGCTCATTTGAAGATAGAAGACCTGCAAAAAAAAAAAAAAAAAAAGAGAGAGAGAGAGAGAGAAGAGAAAGAAGACTTGCATGATTAAATAAACATAGGAAATGCTGCATAGGCGAATATTTTATTTTTTTTAATTTAGTCCACCATTTACCAAAGTTATTGATTAAAGATTTTAAAATTTCATAAGAATAACATTTTGTGGAATATATATTTAGCAAAGAATTCTCCAGTGCTCTGGTGAAAATTTTAGCTGTGAAGGGGAACACAGGGATAGAGAGGCAAATTAATTTGGCATTCTTGACTTCAAACTTACATTAACCACATTTGTTTCCACTATTAAATGTAAAGAATTTGATGGATTTAACAACAGTCATCAAGGATAGTCAAAAGGTAACTTCCTCAGTGGTCTGGTGCAGCCAAAAATCAACTGGAGAATATACCTCAGGTGCCCGCTGCAACTCGAGAAAAACCATGAGGCTTCCCCCTCGCTACGAGATGAACCCCAATTCCCCAGCATTGCGTGAAGACCAATTCCGTGTTCCCCATCAAACAAGAAAGGAGCCTTGACTTCCTTGATGGAACTCCAGAGAGGCCCCAAGAACACTGTCGCAAGTCTAGAGGGACCTGAGGTCACCGCAGTCACACAAAAGAGCTCCATGTACCACAAATCAACTCGAGATGAGGCCTGATTCCCCTGCAATGGCTCCAGAGCTAGCAGGCGTTCCCCTGCAAACACAGCAAGTGGCTTGCCTTCCTTTAGGCAACTCCAGAGATTCCGCGAGAACACCATCCCAAGTCTAGAGGAACACGAGTTCAGCACAGCAACTAGAGAGAAGCTCCGTGTACAGCAAATCATCTCGAGATGAGAGCTGATTCTCTGGCTTTGACTCAAGAGGAATGCCAACTTTCCACAAGCACCTCAAGAGGAGGCTTCTCTCAGCTATAGGTATGTGAGAGGGACCCTGAGTTTGCTGCCTCAAGTGGAATGGACACCGAGATGCCGTGACTCGAGATAAGGCCGGATTTCCCTGCAGTGACCTGAATGCAAGCTCGTCTTTCATCTCACGAGATGAAGGGATGTCTGAATCCCCTGTGGAGACCCTAGAGAAAGCCCTAGTTCCACGTATCATCTCAACAGGAGGCCTCACACTCCTTTCAAAACTCGAGAGTCATGCGGAGGTCAATGCCTCAAAAGGAGCCGATTCCTGACTCCTCTTGAAAATTGATAGGAATCCCAATATCCCTGTGGCAACTGGACAGGAACCCTGGGTCTCTCGCCTCACCTTGAGAGGGGTCCCTATTGCCCTATCAAGCCTCGATGAGAATACCGAGGTGTCCCTAACATCTAGGCAGGAGTCCTCATGTCACTGAACAACATGAGTTTCGAAGGGTCATTCCCGCCGTAACTCGAGAAGATACCCCAGGTCCCCACCACAACTCAAGAAAACCCAGGAGAATTCACCCTCGCCGTGAGATGAGGCCCAATTCCACTGCATCGCATGTAAAGCAATTCCGTGTTCCCCATAAAACAGGATATGAGCCTTGACTTCCGTGATGGAACTCCAGAGAGTCCCCAAGAACACTGTCGCAAGTGTAGAGGGACACTGAGGTCCCCGCAGCAACACGAAAGTGCTCCGAGTACCCAGATCAACTCGAGATGAGACCCGATTCCCCTGCACTGGCTCCAGAGCAATCCCGCTTTCCTCATCAAACTAGACAAGTGGCTTGACTTCCCTTAGGCAACTCCAGAGATTCCCCGAGAGCACCGTCCCAAGTCTAGAGGAACACCAAGTTCAGCACAGCAACTCGAGAAAAGCTCCGTGTACCCCAAAACATTCGAGATGAGAGCTGATTCCCTGGCTTCGACTCAAGAGGAATGCCAACTTTCCACAAGCAGCTCAAGCGGAGGCTTTTCTCAGCTCTAGGTATGTGAGAGGGACCCTGAGTTTGCTGCCTCAAGTGGAATGGACACCGAGATGCCCTGACTCGAAATAAGGCTGGATTTCCCTGCAGTGACTTGAATGCAGGCTCGTCTTTCATCTCACAAGATGAAGAGATGTCTGAATCCCCTGTGGAGACCCTAAAGAAAGCCCTAGTTCCCCACCTCATCTCGACAGGAGGCCTTACATCCCTTTGACAACTCGAGCGGAACACGGAGTTCAATGCTTCAAAAGGAGACGATGCCTAACACCTCTTGAAAATTGATAGGAATAGCAATATCCCTGTGGCAACTGTAAAGGGAAGCTGGGTCAACACCTCACCTCGAGAGGCATCCCTATTGCCCTGCCAAGCCTCGAGGAGAATCCCGAGGTGTCCTTCAAAAGTAGACAGGAGTCCTGTCGCCGCTCAACCAACACGGGTTTTGAAGGGCCATCCTCGCCGTAACCCAAGAACATACCCTAGGTCCCAGCCGCAACTCAACATAAACCATGAGACTTCCCCCTGGCCGCGAGGTGAGGCCCGATTCCCCTGCACTGAGTGCAGAGCAAATCCGTGTTCCCCATCAAACATGAAAGGAGGCTTCACTTCCTAGATGAAACTCCACATAGTCCCCAAGAACACTGCCAGAGGTCGAGAGGGACCCTGAGGTCACCGCAGCAAAACAAAAGAATTCGTGTAAATGAAATCAACTCGAGATGAGGCGCGATTGCCCTGCATTGGCTCCAGAGCCATCTCGCATTCCCCATCAAACATGACAAGTGGCTTGACTTCCTTTAGGCAACTCCAGAGATTCACCAAGAGTACCGTCCAATATCTAAAGGAACACAAAGTTCAGCACTGCAACTCGAGAAAAGCTCCCTGTACCCCCAAATCATCTTGAGTTGAGAGCTGCTTCCCTGGATTCAACTCAAGAGGAATGCCAACTGTCCACAAGTACCTCAAGAGGAGGCTTCTCTCAGTTATATGTATGTGAGATGGGCCCTGAGTTTGTGGCCTCAAGTGAAATGGACACCGAGATGTCCTGACTCGAAATAAGGCTGGATTTCCCTGCAGTGACTTGAATGCAGGCTCGTCTTTCATCTCACGAGATGAAGGGATGTCTGAATCCCCTGTGGTGACCCTAGAGAAAGCCCTAGTTCCTGGCCTCATCCCAACATGAGACCTCACATCCCTGTGAAAACTCGAGAGGCACACGGAGTTCAATGCTTCAAAAGGAGACGATGGCTGACTCTTCTTGAAAAATGATAGGAATCCCAAAATTCCTGTGGCCACTGCAAATGGAACCTGGGTTTCCCCTCTCACTTTGAGAGACGTCCCTATTGCCCTCCCAAGCCCCGAGGAGAATCCCGAGGTGTCCCTCGCAACTAGACAGGAGTCCTGACATCACTGATCCAACCCGAGTTTTGAAGGGCCATCCTCGTCATAACACGAGAACATAATCCAGGTTCCCACCGCAACTCGAGAAAAACAATGACACTTTCCCCTCGCCACGAGATGAGGCCCGATTCCCCTGCACTGCATGCAGAGCAAGTCCGTGTTCCCCATCAAACAGGAAAGGAGCCTTGACTTCCTTGATGGCACTCCAGAGAGTCCCCAGGAACACTTTCACAAGTCTAGAGGGACCCTGAGGTCCCCGAAACAACATGAAAGCGCTCCATGTACTCCAAATCAACTCGAGATGAGGCCTGATTCCCCTGCACTGCATGCAGAGCAAGTCCATGTTCCCCATCAAACACGAAAAGAGCCTTGACTTCCTAGATGAAACTCCACATAGTCCCCAAGAACACTGTCACAGTTCTGCAGGGACCCTGAAGTGACAGCAGCAGCACGAAAGAACTCGTTTAACTCAAATCAACTCTAGATGAGACCCGATTCCCCTGCATTGACTCCAGAGACATCCCTCATTCCCCATTAAACAGGGCAAATAGCCTGACTTCCTTTAGGCAACCCCAGAGATTCACCGAGAGCACCGTCCCACATCTAGAGGAACACCAAGTTCAGCACAGCAACTTGACAAAAGCTCCGTGTACCCCAAAACATTTCGAGATGAGAGTTATGACACAGGAGGAATGGAAACTTTCCACAAGCACCTCAAGAGGAGGCTACTCTGAGCTATAGGTATGTGAGAGGGATCCTGAGTTTGCTGCCTCGTGTGGAATGGACACCGAAATGCCCTTACTCGAAATAAGGCCGGATTTCCCTGCAGTGACTTGAATGCAGTCTCGTCTATCATCTCACAAGAAGAAGGGATGTCTAAATCCCCTGTGGATACCCTAGAGAAAGCCCAAGTTCCCTGCCTCATCTCGACAGGAGGCCTCACATCCCTTTGAAACTTTGAGAGGCACGTGGAGTTCAATGCCTCAAAAGTAGATGATGCCTGCCTCCTCTTGAAAATTGATAGGAATCTCAATATCTCTGTGGCAACTGGAAAGGGACCCTGGGTCTCCACTTTACCTCGAGAGACTTCCCTATTGCCCTCCCAAGCCCCGAGGAGAATCCCGAGGTGTCCCTCGCAACTAGACAGGTGTCCTGACGTTGCTGACCCAACACAAGTTTTGAAGGTCCATCCCCACCGCAACTCAAGAACATACCCCAGGTTCCCACCGCAACTCGAGAAAAACCATGAGACATCCCCCTCGCCGTGAGATGAGGTCTGATTCCCCTGCATTGCATGCAGAGCATGTGTGTGTTCCCCATCATACTTGAAAAGAGTTTTGACTTCCTTGATGGAACTCCAGAGAGTCCCCAAGAACACTGTTACAAAGCTAGAGGGACCCTGCGGACTCCGCAGCAACATGAAAGAGCTCGTGTACCCCAAATCAACTCGAGATGAGGCCCAATTCACCTGAATTGGGTCCAGAGCCATCACACGTTCCCCATCAAATACAACATGTGGCTTGACCTCCTTTACGCAACTCCAGAGATTCCATGAGAACATCATTCCAAGTCCAGAGGAACACCAAGTTCTGCAGAGCAACTCGAGAAAAGCTCCATGTACCCCAAATCATCTCGAGATGAGAGCTGATTCGCTGAACTCGACTCAAAGGGAATTCCAACTTTCCACAAGCACCTCAAGAGGAGGCTTCTCTCAGCTATAAGTATCATAGTGGGACCCTGAGCTTGCTGCCTCAAGTGGAATGTACAATGAGATTCCCAGACTCGAAAAAAGACCGGATTTCCCTGCAGTGACGTGAATGCAGGCTCGTCTTTCATCTCACAAGATGAAGGGATATCTGAATCCCCCGTGGAGACCCTAAAGAAAGCCCTTGTTCCCCGACTCATCTCGACAGGAGGCCACACATCCCTTTGACAACTCGAGAGGAGTGCAGAGTTCAAGGCGTCAAAAGGAGACGACGCCTGACTCACCTTGAAAATTGATAGGGATCCCAATATCCCTCTGGCAACTGCGAAGGAAGTCTGGGTCTCCTGTCTCACCTCGAGAGGCGTCCCTATTGCCCTGCCAAGCCTCAAGGAGAATCCCGAGGTATCCCTGGCAATTAGACATGAGTCCTGAAGTCGCTGAACCAACATGAGTTTTGAAAGGCCATCCCCGCCGTAATACGAGAACATACCCCAGATTCCCGCTGAAACTCAAGAAAAACCATGAGACTTCCCCATCGCTGCGAGATGAAGCCCGATTGCAATGCTGCGTGCAGAGCAAGTCTGTGTTCCTCATTAAACACAAAAGGAGCCTTGACTTCCTTGATGGACCTCCAGAAAGTCCCCAAGAACACTATCACAAGTCTAGCGGGACCCTGAGGTCCCCGCAGCAACACAAAAGAGCATCGTGTACCCCAAATCGACTCGAGATGAGGTGTGATTCCCCTGCATTGCATGCAGACCACATCTGAGTTCCCCATCAAACACTAAAGGAGCCTTGACTTCCTAGATGAAATTCCACATAGTCCCCAAGAAGACTGGGGACTTCAGCACCTCACAAGTCTAGACGTGCTGAGGCCACCACAGCAACACATAAGAGCTTCGTGTACTACAAATCAACTTGACATGAGGCCGGATTCCCCTCCATTGGCTCCAGAGCCATCGTGCATTCCCCATCAAACAGATCAAGTAGCTTGACTTCTTTTAGCAACCCCAGAGATTAACCGAGAGCACCGTCCCATATCTAGAGGAACTCCAAGTTCAGCACAGCAACTCGACAAAAGCTCCGTGTACCACAAATCATCTCAAGATGAGAGCTGATTCCCTGGATTGGACTCAAGAGGAATGCCAACGTTCCACAAGCAACTCAAGAGGAGGCTTCTCTCAGCTATATGTATGTGAAAGGGAACCTGATTTTGCTGCTTCAAGTGGAATGGACATCGAGATACCCTGATTCAAAATAAGGCCGGATTTCCCTGCATTGACTTGAATGCAGGCTCATCTTTCATCTCACATAAAGAAGGGATGTCTGAATCCCTTGTGGAGACCCTAGAGAAAGCACTAGTTCCCTGCCTTATCTCGACATGAGGCCTGACTTCCCTTTGAAAACTCGAGAGGCATTCGAAGTTCAATGCTTCAAAAGGAGACGAAGCCTGACTCCTTTTCAAAATTGATAGGAATCACGATATCCCTGTGGCAACTGGACAGGAACCCTGGGTCTCTTGCCTCACTTCGAGAGGCATCCCTATTGCCCATGCAAGCCTCGAGGAGAATTCCGAGGTGTCCCTCGCAACTAGAGAGGAATCTTGACGTTGCTGATCCAACACAAGTTTTGAAGGTCCATCCTCGTCGTAACTAGAAAACATAACCCAGGTTCTTGCCGCAACTCGAGAAAAACCATGAGGCTTTCACCTGGCCGTGAGATGAGGCCTGAATCCCCTGCACTGCAGGCAGAGCAATTCCCTGTTCCCCATGAACACGAAAGGAGCCTTGACTTCCTTGATGGAACTCCAAAGAGTCGCCAGGAACACTGTCACTGGTATAGAGGGACACTGAGTTCCCCACAGCAACACGAAAGCGCTCCGTGTACTTCAAATCAACACGAGGTGAGGCCTGATTCCCCTGCATGGTCTCCAGAGCCATCCAGCATTCCCCATCAAACACGACAAGTGGCTTGTCTTCCTTTAGGCAACTCCAGAGTTTACCCGAGAACACCGTCCTAAGTATAGAGGAACACCACGTTCAGCACAGCAACTAGAAAACATCTCTGTGTACCTCAAATCATCTCGAGATGAGCGCTGATTCCCTGGCTTTGACTCAAGAGGAATGCCAGCTTTAAACAACACCTAAAGAGGAGGCTTCTCTCAGCTATAGGTATGTGAGAGGGACCCTGAGTTTGCTGCCTCAAGTGACATGGACACTGAGAAGCCCTGACTCAAAATAAGGCCAGGTGTCCCTGCAGTGGCTTGAATGCAGGCTCATCTCTCATCTCACAAGATGAAGGGATGTCTGAATCCCCTGTGGAGACCCTAGAGAATACCCTAGTTCCCAGCCTCATCTTAAAAGGAGGCCTCACATCCCTTTGACAACTCGAGAGGAACACAGAGCAACATGTAAAGGCTCTGTGTACTCCAAAACAACTCGAGATGAGGCCCGATTCCCCTGCACTGCGTTCAGAGCAAGTCTGTGTTCCCCATCAAACATGAAAGGAGCTTTGACTTCCCTGATGGAAATCCAGAGAGTCCCCAGGAACACTGTCACAAGTTTCGAGGGTCCCTGAGGTCCCCGCAGCAACATGAAAATGCACTGTGTACTTGAAATCAACTCGAGATGAGGCCCGCTTCCCATGCACTGCATGCAAAGCAAGTCTGTGTTCCCCATAAAACACGAAGGGAGCCTTGACTTCCTTGATGGAAATCCAGAGAGTCCCCAGGAACACTTTGAAAAGTCTAGAGGGACCCTGAGAACCCCACAGCAACATGAAAGTGCACTGTGTGCTTCAAATCAACTCGAGATGAGGCCCGATTCCCCTGCATTAGCTCCAGAGCCATCACTCATTCCCCATCAAACACAACAAGTGGCTTGACTTCCTTTAGGCAACTCCAGAGATTACCTGAGAATACCGTCTCAAGACAAGAGGAATACCAAGTTCAGCACAGCAACGCGAGAAAATTCCGTGTACCCCAAATCATCTCGAGATGAGAGCTGATTCCCTGGCTTCGACTCAAGAGGAATGCCAACTTTCCACAAGCCCCTCAAGAGGAGGCTTCTTTCAGCTCTAGGTATGTGAGAGGGACCCTGAGTTTGCTGCCTCAAGTGGAATGGTTACCCAGATGCCATGACTCGAAATAAGGTTGGATTTCCCTGCAGTGACTTTAATGCAGGCTCGTCTTTCATCACACATGATGAAGTGATGTCTGAATCCCCTGTGGAGACCCTAGAGAAAACCCTAGTTCCCCGGCTCATCTCGACAGGAGGACTCACAGTCTTTAGAAACCTCCAGAGGCACATGGATTTAAATGCTTCAAAAGGAGAGCATGGCTGCCTCCTCTTGAAAATTGATAGGAATCCCCAAATTACTGTGGCAACTGGAATGGACCCTGGGTCTCCCCCCTCACCTCGAGAGGCATCCTTATTGCCCTACCAAGCCTCGAATAGAATCCCGAGTTGTCCCTTGCAGCTAGACAGGAGTCCTAATGTCACTGAATCAACACGAGTTTGAAGGGCCATCCCAACCATAACTTGAGAACATAACTCAGGTTCCCGCCACAGCTCAAGAAAACCGTGAGAATTCCCCCTTGCCATGAGATGAGGCGCGATTCCCCTGCATTGCATGCAGAGCAAGTCCATGTTCCCCATCAAAAACGAAAGGAGCCTTGACTTCCTAGATGAAACTCCACATAGTCCCCAAGAACTGTGTCAGAAGTCTAGAGGGACCCTGAGGTCAGTGCAACAATAGGAAAGAGCACCGTGTACCACAAATCAACGCGAGATGAGGCCCGATTCCCCTGCACTGGCTCCAGAGCAATCCTGCATTCCTCATCAAAGAGCACAAGTGGCTTGACTTCTTTTGGGCAACTCCAAGATTCCCCGAGAACACCATCCCAAGTCTAGAGCAACACCAAGTTCAGCACAGCAACTCGAGAAAAGCTCCGTGTAGCCCAAATCATTTCGAGATGAGAGCAGATTCCCTGGCTTTGAAACAAGAGCAATGCCAACTTTCCACAAGCAGCTCAAGTGGAGGCTTTTCTCAGCTCTTGGTATGTGAGAGGCACCCTGAGTTTGCTGCTTCAAGTGGAATGGACACCGAGATGCCCTGACTCGAAATAAGGCCGGAATTCCCTGCAGTGACTTGAATGCCGGCTCATCCTTCATCTCAAAAGATGAAGGGATATCTGAATCCCCTATGAAGACCCTAGAGAAAGCCCTAGTTCCCCGCCTCATCTCGACAGGAGGCCTCACATCCCTTTGACAACACGAGTAGAACACGGAGTTCAGTGCTTCAAAAGTAGACAATGATTGAGTCCTCTTGAAAATTGACAGAAGTCCCAGTATCCGTGTGGCAACTTGAAAGGACACTGGGTCTCCCGCCTCACCTCGAGAGGCATCCCTATTGCCCTGCCAAGACTCGAGGACAATCCCGAGTTGTCCATCGCAACTAGACAGGAGTCCTGACGTAGCTGAAAAAACACGAGTTTTGACGGGCCATCCCCATCGTCACTTGAGAATATAACCCAGGTTCCCTCCACAACTCGAGAAAATCCATGAGACTTCCCGCTCGATGAGAGATGAGATCAGATTCCCCTGCACTGAGTGAAGAGCAATTCCGTGTTCCCCATCAAACATGAAAGGAGCCTTGACTTCCTTGATGGAACTCCAGAGAGTCCCCAAGAACACTGATAAATGTCTAGAGGAACCCTGAGGTCACCGCAGCAACATGAAATAGTTCGGTGTACCCCAAATCAACTCGAGATGAGTCCAGATTCCCCTTCATTGGCTCCAGAGCCATCCGGCGTTCCCCATCAAACATGACAAGTGACTTGACTTCCTTTAAGCAACTCCAGAGATTCCCCGAGAACAACGTCCTGAGTATAGAGGAACACCACGTTCAGCACAGCAACTAGAAAACAGCTCCGTGTACCTCAAATCATCTCGAGATGAGACTTGATTCCCTGGCTTTGACTCAAGAGGAATGCCAGCTTTAAACAACACCTAAAGAGGAGGCTTCTCTCAGCTATAGGTACGTGAGTGGGACCCTGAGTTTGCTGCCTCAAGTGGAATGGACACCGAGATGCCCTGACTTGAAATAAGGCCGGATGTCCCTGCAGTGATTTGAATGCAGGATTGTCTTTCATCTCACAGATGAAGGGATGTTTGAATCCCCTGTGGAGACCCTAGAGAATACGCTAGTTCCCAGCCTCATCTCGACAGGAGGCCTCACATCCCTTTGACAACATGAGAGGCAAGCGGAGTTCAATGCTTCAAAAGGAGACGAAGCCTGACTCCTCTTGAAAACTGACAGGAGTCACAGTATGGCTCTGGCAACTGCAAAGGGAAACCTGGTGTCCCGCCTCACTTCGAGAGGCATCCCAATTGTCCTGCCAAGCCTCGAGAAGAATCCTAAGGTGTCCCTCGGAACTAGACAGGAGTCCTGACGTCGCTGAACAAACACGAGTTTTGAAGGGCCAACTCTGCCGTAACTCGAGAATATAACCCAGGTTCCACACCACAGCTCCAGAAAAACAATGAGACTTTCCCCTCACCGTGAGATGAGGCCCGATTCCCCTGCATTGCATGCAGAGCAAGTCCGTGTTCCCCATCAAGCACGAAAGGAGCCTTGACTTCCTAGATGAAACTCTCCATAGTCCCCAAGAACTCTGTCAGAAGTCTAGAGGGACCCTGAGATCAATGCAGCAACACGACAGAGCCCTGTGTACCACAAATCAACTCGAGATGAAGCCTGATTTCCCTGCATTGGCTCCAGAACAATCCTGCATTCCTCATCAAAGAGCACAAGTCGCTTGACTTCTTTTAGGTAACTCCAGAGACTCTATGAGAATACCGCCACCAGTCTAGAGGAACACCAAGTTCAGCACAGCAACTCGAGAAAAGCTCCGTGTACCCCAAAACATTTCGAGATGAGAGCTGATTCCCTGGCTTCGACTCAAGAGGAATGCCAACTTTCCACAAGCAGCTCAAGCGGATGCTTTTCTCAACTATAGGTATGTGAGAGGGACCCTGAATTTGCTGCCACAAGTGGAATGGACACCGAGATTCCCTGACTCGACATAAGGCTGGATTTCCCTGCAGTGACTTGAATGCAGGCTTGTCTTTCATCTCAAAAGATGAAGTGATGTCTGAATCCCCTGTGGAGACCCTAGACAAAGCCCTATTTCCCCACCTCATCTCGACAGGTGACCTTACATCCCTTTGACAACACGAGTCGAATGCGGAATTCAATGCTTCATAAGGAGACGATGACTGAGTCCTCTTGAAAATTGACAGGAATCCCAGTATGTCTGTTGCAACTTGAAAGGACACTGGGTCTCCCCCGTCACCTCGAGAGGCGTCACTATTGTCCTGCCAAGCCTTGAGGAGAATCTCAAGGTGTCCCTCGCAACTAGACAGGAGTTCACACATCGCTGAACAAACATGAGTTTTGAAGGGCCATCCCCGCCGTAACTCTAGAACATAACCAGGTTCCCTCCACAACTCCAGAAAAACAATGAGACTTTCTCCTCACCGCGAGATGAGGCCCAGTTCCCATGCAATGTATGCAGGTTAAGTCCGTGTTCCCAATCAAAAGGAAAGGAGACTTGACTTCTTTGAAGGACCTCCAGAGAGACCCCAAGAACACTGTCAGAAGTCTACAGGGACCCTGAGGTCCCCGCAGCAACATGAAAGGGCTCCGTGTACTCCAAATCAACTCAAGATGAGGCCCGATTCCCCTAGACTGCATTCAGAGCAAGTCCGTGTTCCCCATCAAACACGAAAGGAGCCTTGACTTCCTTGATGGAACTCCAGAGAGTCCCCAGGAACACTGTCACAAGTCTAGAGAGACCCTGAGGTCCCCTGCAGCAACATGAAAGTGCACCGTGTACTTCAAATCAACTCGAGATGAGACCCGATTCCCCTGCATTGTCTCCAGAGACATCACTCGTTCCCCATCAGACACACAAAGTGGCTTGATTTCCGTTAGGCTACTCCAGAGATTACCCGAGACTACCATCTCAAGACTAGAGGAACACCAAGTTCAGCACAGAAACTCGAGAAAAGCTCTGTGTACCCCAAATCATCTCGAGATGAGAGCTGATTCCCTGGCTTCGACTCAAGAGGAATACCAACTTTCCACAAGCAGCTCAAGCGGATGCTTTTCTCAACTATATGTATGTGAGAGGGACCCTGAATTTGCTGCCACAAGTGGAATGGACACCGAGATTCCCTGACTCGACATAAGGCTGGATTTCCCTGCAGAGACTTGAATGCAGGCTTGTCTTTCATCTCAAAAGATGAAGTGATGTTTGAATCCCCTGTGGAGACCCTAGACAAAGCCCTATTTCCCCACCTCATCTCGACAGGTGACCTTTCATCCCTTTGACAACACGAGTCGAATGCGGAATTCAATGCTTCATAAGGAGACGATGACTGAGTCCTCTTGAAAATTGACAGGAATCCCAGTATGTCTGTTGCAACTTGAAAGGACACTGGGTCTCCCCCGTCACCTCGAGAGGCGTCACTATTGTCCTGCCAAGCCTTGAGGAGAATCTCAAGGTGTCCCTCGCAACTAGACAGGAGTTCACACATCGCTGAACAAACATGAGTTTTGAAGGGCCATCCCCGCCGTAACTCTAGAACATAACCAGGTTCCCTCCACAACTCCAGAAAAACAATGAGACTTTCTCCTCACCGCGAGATGAGGCCCAGTTCCCATGCAATGTATGCAGGTTAAGTCCGTGTTCCCAATCAAAAGGAAAGGAGACTTGACTTCTTTGAAGGACCTCCAGAGAGACCCCAAGAACACTGTCAGAAGTCTACAGGGACCCTGAGGTCCCCGCAGCAACATGAAAGGGCTCCGTGTACTCCAAATCAACTCAAGATGAGGCCCGATTCCCCTGGACTGCATTCAGAGCAAGTCCGTGTTCCCCATCAAACACGAAAGGAGCCTTGACTTCCTTGATGGAACTCCAGAGAGTCCCCAGGAACACTGTCACAAGTCTAGAGAGACCCTGAGGTCCCCTGCAGCAACATGAAAGTGCACCGTGTACTTCAAATCAACTCGAGATGAGACCCGATTCCCCTGCATTGTCTCCAGAGACATCACTCGTTCCCCATCAGACACACAAAGTGGCTTGATTTCCGTTAGGCTACTCCAGAGATTACCCGAGACTACCATCTCAAGACTAGAGGAACACCAAGTTCAGCACAGAAACTCGAGAAAAGCTCTGTGTACCCCAAATCATCTTGAGATTAGAGCTGATTCCCTGGCTTTGACTCAAGAGGGATGTCAACTTTACACAAGCACCTGACGAGGAGGCTTCTGTCAGGTATATGTATGTGAGAGGGACCCTGAGTTTGCTGCCTCAAGTGGAATGAACACCGAGATGCCCTGACTCATAATAAGGCCGGAATTCCCTGGAGTGACTTGAATGCAGGCTCGTCTTTCATCAAACAAGATGAAGGGATGTCTGAATCCCCTGTGGAGACCCTAGAGACAGCCCTAGTTCCCCGGCTCATCTCAACAGGAGGCCTCACATCCTTTTGAAACTCGAGAGGCACGTGGATTTAAATGCTTCAAAAGGGGAGTATCGCTCCCTCCTCTTGAAAATTGATAGGAATCCCAAAATTCCTGTGGCAACTGGAAAGGACCTTGGGTTGCCCCTCTCACATTGAGAGGCGTCCCTATTGCCCTGCCAAGCTTCGAGGAGAATCTCGATGTGTCCCTCACAACTAGACAGGAGTCCTGATATCACTGAACCAACACAAGTTTTGAAGGGCCATCCCAGCTGTAACTCGAGAATATAACCCAGTTTCCCGCCACAACTCGAGAAAACCATGAGAATTCCCCCTCGCCGTGAGACGAGGCCTGATTCCCCTGCATTGCATGCAAAGCAAGTCGGTGTTCCCCATCAAACACGAAAGGAGCCTTGACTTCCTAGATGAAACTCCACATAGTCCCCAATAACTCTGTCACATGTCTAGTGGGACCCTGAGGTCAACGCAGCAACACGAAATATCCCCGTTTACCTCAAATCAACTTGAGGTGAGGCCTGATTTCCCTGCATTGGCTTTAGAGCAATCCAGCATTCCTCATCAAGCAGGACAAGTGGCTTGACTTCTTTTAGGCAACTCCAGAGATTCCCTGAGAACACCGTCCCAAGTATAGAAGAACACCAAGTTCAGCACAGCAACTCGAGAAAAGCTCCGTGTACCCCAAATCATTTCGAGATGAGAGCTGATTTCCTGGCTTCGAATCAAGAGGAATGCCCACTTTCCACAGCAGCTCAAGCGGAGGCTTTTCTCAGCTCTAGGTATGTGAGAGGGACCCTCAGTTTGCTGCCTCAAGTGAAATGGACACCGAGATGCCCTGACTCGAAATAAGGCCGGAATTCCCTGCAGTGACTTGAGTGCAGGCTCGTCTTTCATCTCATCAGATGAAGGGATTCCTGAATCCCCTTGAAGACCCTATAGAAAGCCCTATTTCCCCACCTCATCTTGACATGTGGCCTCACATCCCTTTGACAACACGAATGGAAAGTGGAATTCAATGCTTCAAAAGTAGACGATGACTGAGTCCTCTTGAAAATTGACAGGAATCCCAGTATCCCTGTGGCAACTTGAAAGGACACTGGGTCTCCCGCCTCACCTCGAGAGGTGTCCTCCTTATTGACTTGCCAAGTCTCGAAGTGAATCTCGAGTTGTCCCTCGCAACGAGACTGGAGGCCTGATGTCGCTGAACAAACATGCGTTATGAGGGGCCATCCCCTTCGTCACTCGAGAATATAACCCAGGTTCCTTCCGCAACGCGAGAAAGTCCATGAGACTTTCCACTCGAAGAGAGATGAGATCAAATTCCCCTGCATTGCGTGCAGAGCAATTCCATGTGCACCATCAAACATGAAAGGAGCCTTGACTTCCTTGATGGAACTCCAGAGAGTCCCCAAGAACACTGATACAAGTCTAGAGTGACCCTGAGGTCACCGCAGCAACACAAAAGTGCTCAGTGTACTGCAAATCAACGTGAGATGAGGCCAGATTACACTACATTGGCTCCAGAGCCATCCGGCGTTCCCCATCAAACACGACAAGTGGCTTGACTTCCTTTAGGCAACTCCAGAGATTCCCTGAAAACACTGTCCT
This sequence comes from Muntiacus reevesi, assembly GCF_963930625.1. Taxonomy (NCBI): domain Eukaryota; kingdom Metazoa; phylum Chordata; class Mammalia; order Artiodactyla; family Cervidae; genus Muntiacus; species Muntiacus reevesi. The sequence continues at coordinate 558,641 of NW_027077935.1, forward strand.
AAGTATAGAGGAACACCACGTTCAGCACAGCAATTAGAAAACAGCTCCGTGTACCTCAAATCATCTCGAGATGAGAGTTGATTCCCTGGCTTCGAATCAAGAGGAATGCCAACTTTCCAGAACCCCCTCACGGGGAAGCTTCTCTCAGCTATAGGTACGTGAGAGGGACCCTGAGTTTGCTGCCTCAAGTGGAATGGACACCGAGATGCCCTGACTCGACATAAGGCCGGATTTCCCTGCAGTGACATGAATGCAGGCTTGTCTTTCATCTCAAAAGATGAAGGGATGTCTGAATCCCCTGTGGAGACCCTAGAGAAAGCCCTAGTTCCCCACCTCATTTCCACAGGAGGTCTCACATCCCTTTGACAACTCGAGAGGAACACGGAGTTCAATGCTTCAAAAGTAGACGATGACTGACTCCTCTTGAAAATTGACAGGAATCCCAGTATTCCTGTAACAACTTGAAAGTGACAGTGGGTTTCCCTACTCATCTCGAGAGGCATCCCTATTGTCCAACCAAGTTTCGAGGAGAATCCCGAGGTGACCCTCACAACTAGACAGGCGTCCTGACATCATTGAACAAACAGGAGTTTTAAGAGTCCATCCCTGTCGTCACTCGAGAATATACCCCAGGTTCCCTCCGCAACTCGAGAAAAACCATGAGACTTCCCACTCGATGAGAGATGAGATCAGATTCCCCTGCATTGAGTGCAGAGCAAGTCCGTGTTCCCCATCAAACATGAAAGGAGCCTTGACGTCCTTGATGGAACTCTAGAGAGTCCCCAAGAACACTGATACAAGTCTAGAGGGACCCTGAGGTCCCCGCAGCAACATGAAAGCACTCCGTGTACTCCAAATCAACTCAAGATGAGGCCAGATTCCCCTTCATTGGCTCCAGAGCCATCTGGCGTTCCCCATCAAACACGACATGTGGCTTGACTTCCTTTAGGCAACTCCAGAGATTCCCCGAAAACACTGTCCTAAGTATAGAGGAACACCCTGTTCAGCACAGAAACTAGAAAACAGCTCCGTGTACCTCAAATCATCTCGAGATGAGACCTGATTTCCTGGCTTTGACTCAAGAGGAATGCCAGGTTTAAACAACACCTAAAGAGGAGGCTTCTCTCAGCTATAGATATGTGAGAGGGACCCTGAGTTTGCTGTCTCACGTGGAATGGACACCAAGATGCCCTGGTTTGAAATAAGGCCGGATTTCCCTGCAGTGACTTGAATGCAGGTTCGTCTTTCATCTCATAAGAGGAAGGGACGTCTGAATCCCCTGTGGAGACCCTAGAGAATGCCCTAGTTCCCCGCCTCATTTTGACAGGAGGCCTCACATCCCTTTGACAACACGAGAGGCACGTGGAGTTCAATGCTTCAAAAGGAGATGAAACCTGTCTCCTCTTGAAAACTGACAGGAGTCACAGTATTGCTCTGGCAACTGCAAAGGCAAACTTGGTCTCCCCCCTCACCTTGAGAGGCGTCCGTATTGCATTGCAACATCTCGAGGAGAATCCTGATGTGTCTCTCCCAACAAGACAAGAGTCCTGACGTCACTGAACCTCACCCCAGACCCTGCACCTGGGGTCACTCCTCCAGTTTCCAAGGTGACTCCACCTGAAATATCCTGTGTCTGTAATCACATGTGCACATCTCCAGGATGACGCCACTTCCCAGACCCAGTACCTGTGGTCACGCTTCCACAATCTCCAGGGTGATCACAACACACTGGACCATGCACCTGGGGTCACATGTCCACAGTCTGCAGGGTGACATTCTCCCAAACCCTATATCTAGGATCACATATCTACAGTCCCCTGGGTGATCCCTCCCAGACACTGTATCTGGAGTCACACATCCACAGTCTCCACGGTGACCCCTTCCCAAGCCTTGCAACTGGGCTCACAATTCCACAGTCTCCAGGGTGAATTCCTTCTGACCATTCCCCTGGGGTCACATATCCACATTCTTCAGGGTGACCAACCCAGTCCCTGTCCATGGGGTCACATATCAACAGTCTCCAGGGTGACACTCCTCCCCTGAATGCACATTTCAAGGGGAGCACAAAAAGCACACCCAAAATATGCACATTTGACAAAAGGGTTATTTTGGACTGATTAATTAAAAAAAACAAAACAAAACAAAAGAAAAAAACAAACAGCCGCCCCAGGAGGATCTTTGAAAACCAAGTCGAAATTCCATTTTATGAAGTAGATTTACATTTGTTAAGGATATCTCCATCTTTAAGGACGTGTCCCTGTCTGGACCAGGAAATAGAGGATGGCTAAATATCAAGAATGGACTAAGTATCAAGACTGACTTGATATCACTAAATGACTTGACTAAATATCAAGAAGGTCTATGGAATGGACCTGGAAGTTAATCTGCATACCACCATGTCTTTGTTTACTGTGCTTCACCTAATAATCTCCCTTAAATAGCTTCTTCCATTCCTTGACCTCCTTCTTTCATTCTTAGCTGATGATAGCATTTAAGGTAAAGTCTTGGACCATTTCAGAAAGTGACAGTTTTCCCAGGTATCTTTCAACTATATAGGAGGTATGCATGTCATATATTAAACTTCTGATTGTTTTTCTCCAATCCATCTTCCTTTCATTATGAACATCTCAGTGAAGAACATTGAGGCTAGGGGGAAAATTATCTTTCCTCTCATCTAATGCAATAAAATAGCATTCAGAGATATAGAGGAATGAACCACAGACCAATTTAAAATAAAAATAAAGGAAAGCATGAATCTAACACTTACATTACTGAGTGAGGGAATCCAGCCTCAAGTGCTACACACTGTATGATCGTATAAGACATTCTAGCAAAGGTAAAACAGACATGATAAAGAGTTTATGGAATATATGGTTGAAATATTTCACATGGTACTTTAGTGAGGAATACCTGCCACTATGCATTTGTCTAAGCACATAGATTTCTGTTTTCAGAACACAAGTAATTTATTACCTATTCACATTTATTTATTTATGGTATAGAGTGCTAAAGACTGGAATGCAGAATTTAACAAAGAATATAACAGATTGAGAAATAAATGAAAAGCTTCAGACTTCCCTAGGGGCCCAGTGGTTAAGACTCCACGTTGCCAGTGCAGGAAATATGGGTTCAATTCCTGGTCAGGGACCTAAAACCCCACATGACGCGGCACAGCCAAAAGATTTAAAAGGAAGAAGAAAAATTTTAAAAGGCCACTCTCACTCTTAGGACAAAATTATCTGACCTAAGTTCACTGTGTAAATGAATGGAATCTGCAGGCCAAAGGCAAATGTACCATACATAAACAATGGGCTCTGTAAGTTCTTTCCACGGGGGTTTGTAGCTACCAGGACTGAAACTACCATATCAGTTATTGAAGGAGCAAGCCCTGAATTTGATAAGTGATGAGTAGTGGAAGCCAGGTTTCTTACCATTGGAGTGGGAAGTTACAGGCAGACAAAAGGAGAAGGTTATAATACCTGTGTCATAAGAGATCAGGTTGGAGACATCATTATAAACTATCTTTAGCCTAATGCAGAAACATATAACTCCATGTGAAAATCTTCATAACCGTCTGTATGCATAGTCTGGATACATGCATGTGTATTTCCATGCATTGTCTGCTGAGATTATTAAGTTCCCACATACAAGTTTTTATTAATATGCTCTAACAAAAAGGGACAAGGACTCTTTAAATATGTGTCTGATACTAGGACTGAGACAATAAATATGTAAAGCAGCATAATCTTAAAATGTGAGAAAGAAGGACCAAAAAGCCCCATAAAAGCTGAATTATGTAAAATAAAAGCAGGAGAGTATGGAAAAAGCTCTCAATAGCCAAAGCTAGAATGAACTAAGCAGTCTAATTGGCTGGATTATAGCCAAAAGAAAGTGAAAGTGAAGTTGCTCAGTCGTGTCTGACTCTTTGCAACCCCATGGACTGTAAGCTATGAGGCGTCTCCATTCATGAAATTTTCCAGGCAAGAGTACTGGAGTGGGTTGCCATTTCCTTCTCCAGGGGATCTTCCCCACCCAGGGATTGAACCCAGGTATCCTGCATTGCAAGCATATGCTTTTACAGGCTGAGCCACCAGGGAAGCTCCCAAAAGTTTAAAATAATTTTCAGGTGTCCAAACTGGTAAAAAGTAAAAATTAGGTTTTATGAGTAATGTTGAATAAAAATCTCACACAGAAAGATTCTAAATAATTGATACAGACTCAGCTGTCCATCAAGTATATGAAGCTAACTCTCCTCTCCTCAAATGTGGGTCCTGCATTATGACTTCCTCCTTAATAAGGCACTCAGGATGGACGTGAGGAAAATCAACAATAAAGACAAATAACAAATGTTGGCGAAAATGTACGAAATTGAAGCTCAAAACTTTACTTGTGGAGAGGTAAAATGGTGCAATCAATGTGTCCAAAACAAGCATTTTCTCGAAAACATAAATATGTAATTATATCACTCAGTAGTGGCCACAGGACTGGAAAAGGTCAGTTTTCATTCCAATCCCAAAGAAAGGCAAAGCCAAAGAATGTTCCAACTGCCACACAGTTGCACTCATCTCACATGTTAACAAAGTAATGATCAAATTTCTCCAAGCCAGGCTTCAACAGTAAGTGAACCATGAATTTCTAGATGTTCAAGCTGGATTTAGAAAAGACAGAGGGACCAGAGATCAAATTGCCAACACCCGTTGCATCACTGAAAGAGCAAGAGAGAAAAACATCCAGAAAAATATTTACTTCTGCTTTGTTAACAATGCCAAAGCCTTTGACTCTGCAGATCACCACAAACTGTGGAAAATTCTGAAAGGTATGGGAATACCAGACTGCCTTACCTGCCTCCTGAGAAATCTGTATGCAGGTGAAGAAGCAACAATTAGAACTAGACATGGAACAATGGACTGGTTCCAAATCAGGAAAGGAGTACAGCACCCTGCTTATTTAACTTATATGCAGAGTATATCATGTGAAATCTCGGGTCTGGATGAGGCACAATCTGGAATCAAAATTGCCAGGAGAAATATCAATAATTTCAGATACACAGAGGACACCACTCTTATGGCAGAAAGCAAAGAAGAACTAAAGAGTCTCTTGATGAAAGTGAAAGAGGAGAGTGAAAAAGTTGGCTTAAAAATCAGTATTCAGAAAACTAAGATCATGGCATCTGGCCCCATCACTTCATGGCAAATAGATAGGAAAACAATGGAAATGGTGACAGAATTTATTGTGGGGGGGGGGGCTCAAAAATCACTGAAGATGGTGACTGCAGCCATGAAATTAAAAGACACCTGCTCCTTGGAATAAAAGTTATGACCAACCTAGACAGCATATTGAAAAGCAGAGACATTACCAACAAAGGTCCATGTACTCAAAGCTATGGTTGTTCCAATAGTCATGTATAGACGTTACAGCTGGACTACAAAGAAAACTGAGCACCGAAGAAGTGATGCTTTGGAACTGTGGTGTTGGAGAAGACTCTTGAGCATCACTTGGACTGCAAGGAGATCCAACAAGTCAATCCTAAGGGAAATCAACCCTGAATATTCATTGGAAGGACTGATGCTGAAGCTGAAACTGCAATACTTTGGCCACCTAATGTGAAGAACTGACTCATTGGAAAAGACCCTGATGCTGGGAAAGATTGAAGGCAGGAGCAGAAGGGGATAACAGAGGATGAGATGGTTGATGGCATCACCAACTCGATAGACATGAGTTTGAGCAAGCTCTGGGAGTTGGTGATGGATAGGGGAGCCTGGTGGGCTGCAGTCCACGGGGTCACAAAGAGTCGGACATGAGTGAGTGACTGAACTGAAATATCATATGTTTTGGTAACTCCACTCCTAGATATACATCCAAAGAATTTAAAAGAGGTGCTCAAATATATACTTGTACACCAGTATTTACAGCAGCAGTGTTCTTGATAATCCAAGTTAAAAACAATGAAAATGTCCACCAACAAGTGAATGGAAGAGCAAATAGGGCAGTTCCATCCATGAGATGCATTACTCTGCCATATAAAGGAATATAGTAAAAATAATGCCACAGCTTCAGAAAATAGTAGGGGGCTTTACAAAAACTTAAACACAGAGTTAACATAGAATCCATCAATTCCGGTCCAGGTTATACACTCAAGATATTTAAAACCAAATACTGAAACAGATATTCAAACCCCATATTCATAGCAGCATTATTCATAGTAACCAAAAGGTGGCAGCAGCACAAGTGTTCAACAGATGACTGGATAAGCACGATGTAGTATATACACAGTGGGATCTGATTCAACCTTTAAAAACAAGATAACTCATACATGCTATAATGTAGATGAAACTTCAAGTCATTAGGTGAAGTGAAACAAGCCTGACACAAAAGGAAAAATGTTCTATGATTCCACTAGTATGAGATATCCATATAAGACAAATTCCAAGTAGAGTAAGATGGCCAGGGATTGGGGGTTATGAGTATTTAATGGTTACAGTGTCACTTCAGGAAAAGGGAAAGATTCTGGAGATGAATGGTGGGGAAATTTTTACAATGAGAGTGCAGTTAATGCTATAGAAGTTCATACTTCAAATGACTCAAATAATAAATGTTGTTATATGTTTGTAAGCACAGTGAAAAAAATGACACATGGCACAACATGGAAAAGCACTAAAAACATTCTCAGTGAAAGAAACCACACTGAAAAGCCACCCAGATCATAGTCATCTTGTCACTTTAAATCCATGAAGGTTTTTAACATGAGGGAAAGCCCCAGTGATGGCTCCAGAAAAAGAAAACTGCATTAGAATGAAGAAAGACAGTTGCACAAAGCTTGGGCAGCTGATGAAAGTTGAACTGGTCCTATGGATAGGATTGTAATGTGGAAACCATAATTATCCCCCATTTTGGGGTTGTGGGCTGGTTCCCTGGGAAAGTGACCATGTTTTGGGTAAAACACATTGCGGTATTTGGTGTGAATGTAGAAAACTTTGTACCACTATTTAAAGTAGACACGTTTGAAATTTTACTAGAAAGTAAGTTACTTTTCAATACAGCCATGTAAGTCACATGCCAGAAAATCAGAGATGACATCGAACATTGCAATAGAGGCCAAGAGTTAACCTAAGTAAATTCAGCTAAAGTAGTTTGATGCTAATTGCCTTGTACTAGTCCACATGGTATTAAAAGGCACCATAGGAAGAGTATATTAGTAGACACCATGCCCTGGGTGCTGTGGATGACCAGATGGAACTGAAACTATTAGATGTCTTAATTCTAGTTTTCCACATAACACTACACCAAAGCAACTGTCAGAACTAAAAAGCGAATTCACAGACTTGCCTGGCAGTCCAGTAGTTAAGACTGCACTTCCACTGCAGGGGGTACAGGTTTGATCCTCGGTCAGAGAACTAAGATCCAACATGTCGAGCTGTGGGGCCAAAAAAAAGAAAAAAGAAAGTCAGCAGAACTGCAAGATCATTTGTGATTCTCTACACTAATAATGAACTATCAGAAAGAGAAATTAAGAAAATAATTCCTTTTACAATTGCATCCCCTCCCCCACATAACTAGAAATCTAACCAAGGACTTGAAAGACCTGAAAGCTAAAAACTACAAGACAATGATCAAAGAAACTAAATGGATACAAGTTAAAAGATATCCCATGCTTATGGGTGAAAATACCATTAAAATATCCATTCTAAACAAAGCAACGTACACATTCATGCAATCACTGCCAACATTTCAATGACATTTTTCACAGAAACAAAAGCAATCTTTACATCTGTGTGGAGCCACAAAGGAACCAGAAGAGCCAAAGGGATCCTGAGAAAGCAGAACAGGCTGGTGGCATGTCTATCCCTGACTTCAATCTAGAGTATGTACCTAAAGTCACCAGAAGACGTGTGGAATTGGCACAGAAATAGTCAAGAGAGCTCAGAAGTAAACCTACAGGTGCATGGTAATTAATTTACAAGAAAGGAACTAAAAATATATACGCGGGAAAGGACAGTCCCCCCCACCCCCCTCAATAAACCGTGCTGGGAAAAATGGAAACCACACACCAAGGAACAATATAGGACACCATCTTATACTACAGACAAAAACTGACTAAAATCCCACAACTTTCCACATCAAGCCCTAACAGTCTTGGGTCCTCTTAAGACAGACTTTCAGCAACAGCCACACACAGAAGCTTCTTCCCAATTTCCCTCACTTTTTCTTTCAGCAGCACATCGTTGCAGGAATCTTGAGGAAACCAGACTCCCGTCAGACTCAACTGAACCCCACAATGTCCCAAAGCTGAAGCACCAATGGGTTCTGAGGAGATCATGGGTCCTGAGGAAACTAGATTCCATCAGCCAAAACTAAACCCCATAATGCCCCAAAGCCAAAATACAATGGATCCTGTGGTGACCCATCTCCTGTCAGCCTGAACTGAACCCCACAATGTCACAAAGCTGAACCCCCATAAGGTCCTGAGGAGATCAAATTCTATCAGCCTGAATTGAACCCCACAATGCCCCAAAGCTGAAACCACATGGGTCTTGTGGTGACCCATCTCCTGTCAGCCTGAACTGAACCCCACAATGTCCCAAAGCTGAACACCCAGCAGGTCCTGAGGAGACCAGATTCCATCAACCTGAACTAAACCCCACAATGCCCCCAAACTGAAGCCCCAGTGGGTTCTGAGAAGACCAGATTCCATCTGCCTGACCTGAACCTCAGAGTATCCTGAAGCTGGGTCCTGAGGAGACCAGAGTGCTGTCAGTGGCCACCAACAGCCAGGTGCTCCAGCAGAGTGGGGAGTTCCCCCTGGGGTGAGGAGAGTGTCAGGGGGGCGGGCTCTTCATTATCATGAATAGGCATGATCAAGAAGGTTTGCAGGGGCCAGGGCAAGGACAAGGGAGATAAGCTCCAGCTCCGAGTATTCTAAGTCCCCACTTTCTGAGATTGCGTGACCTACATGATCCAGACTTTGCAAGGAGCAAGCTGAGTTACAGAGGCAGAAGGAGCAGGAGGTGATGTAAAATTTTAACGTTTCCTCTTCAGGTTCAGAAAGATGAAGCCCTCCCAGGTTCCCAGGTCCTTGTGCCCCAGTGACTGTGAGCTCTTCCTTCTGGGTGTATGACCAACCCCCACACTAAGTCCCCTCTATACCCATGGCCCTGGCCCAAGCCTAACCTCCCCCTCAGGCCCTGATGAAGCTCCCCGCCCCCATTGTGCATCTCACATCCCACCCCAACGTGGTCTTTTTGAAGCCTAAACAAGACCATCCTCCTCTCCTCCCTGTGATTCCCCTCACCTGATGAAGCCAGGTCTTCATCCCTTCCAGGTGACTCCAAGGGCCTCATTCTCTCCATGTGTGTGGCCGTTCTCTGTGCCCGTCTTTATGGGCATGTGGTGATCTCCTAAAATGAGGGTTATTTGACAGAGAGAGAATGGGGTAAATGGTGGCCACCAAAGATGTGTCCCCCCAGAACAGGGCCGTATCTGGGAAAAGAGCCTTTGTAGATGTAGTTAAGGATAGCAAGGTAAGGTCATCTAGGGTTAGGGTGACCTTCAATCCAACTGACAGACTCCTTCAAAGAGACGAAAGAGGACACAAAGGGGAAGCCTCTTAAAGGCAGAGGCAGAGATGGGAGGGAGGGGGCCACAAGCCCAGGGACCCCTGGAGCCCCTGAAGTTGGAAAAGGCAGGAATGATCCTGTCCTGGAGCCTCTAGAGGGACCTCAGCCCTGTGCCACCTTGATTTCCGGTGTCTGGTCTCCAGGACTGAGAGAGGATGAACTCCTGTTGTTTTAAACCACCCAGCATGTGATCATGTTAGAGAAGTCACAGAGCAGCCACACAGACCCTGCTCTGTAGGATCCTAGAAATGTGGGTCTCATTAAAGCAGATGAAGGGTGGATTACAGAACCCTTAAAATCAGCTCTGGACCCTCAGAAATGCTAAAGCAGTGGCTGGGCTACAGAATGTTGAGGGGTCAAGTCTGAAGCCTGTGCCTAGGGGTACTGGGTGCACACGCCTCCCCGGGTTCTTACACCAGTACATGTGGTGTAACATCTCAGTCTTGATGGAGGACATTTAATATCAATGGCCACATTGCTACTTAAGAAGCCACCAGTTGCACAGGTGAAAGCCCAATTAGGGCACTTGCTTCAGGGATGAGCAATTCTGAAGATGGTCAGGGATGGGGACTTACTCATGTGTAGCCAGCCAGCAGCCCTTGCACATACCCCACCCCCTCCCCTCCCAAGGAGGGGCCTCAGTGGGAAGCTGGGAGACTACACGGAGTCATCTCTAAGTAAATGCTGGCTGACCCCCAGGCTAGCCATTCCTGAACCTCATCCACCCTTCATAGATAAAACACTTGAATATGTGCAAAGACCTCACAGGCTGGAGAAAAGTGGAGCCACTCCAGCGACAGCATGCTTACTGACGTGGCTCCTGTAGGTCAGGCAGAATGGTCCTGGCCTGGGTGATCTGGAAGCTTTGCACTTTCCTACCTGAGTTACTCCTCCTGTGCTGCTCCCATTGCCTGTTTTCTTGCTTCCTCATTTCTGCCTGAGAAGATTTCCAACAGCAGGAACAGGTGACACAGCCCATCCTTAGGAAGTGACAGCTTAGCACCTCCTGCAGAAGGTCCAGCAGAGCCCAACACAGACCCAATCCCCCGAAACACTATGGGCCCTCACTCTCTCTTATCAAGCCAACCCTGCAAGATCTAAGCAGAAAGACAGCATCAGGTACAGCTGCAGGCACTTGAGGGGGTTTATATAGACCTCAACCCAGGCACACATCCAAAGGGCAGGCCAGTCAGGTCAGCCAATCTGCCCACCTGGGCTTGTGGTTTCAGAAAATGGGCCTCGTTGTCCTGGCCAGGGTTCCAGGAACAGGTGTGGGTCCTTTGGGTCAGGATGGATATGGGGCTGCTGCTCTGACTTGTTTTCTCATCTTCTTATCTGACCTATAAGTGGGAGAGGATTTCAGGAAGGCCTTCTTCTAATGAGAGGGACCCAGGGGTCAGGGAGAGGATGGGTGGTGGGTGGAGACAGACTCAGTGCCCAGGTGCTATGGGACCCTCTGGAAAACCTGCTGGAAGGAGGCTGCAACCAGTGAAGCCCAAGGTCACAAAACTATCCTGAAGCTGCTGTATGTTACCTCAGGTCCTCCTCTGAGGGTCTCAAGGTCAGATCTGTCCAACAGAGGAGCTGGGGGCTCTTTGCAGTGAGGGCTCTGTGAACAGCTCCTGGGTGCTGAGCCCTGCAGGATACCTGCCCAGGTGAGCCCCATATCCTGGGAGGCACCTGCCCATAAGAACCATGTATCCTGGGAGGGGCGAGTGAACAAGTATTCTCTCTGTGCAGTTATCACAGATTAGCTTAGTGACTCTCACGTGGGCAGTGCTGGAATTAGATGAGAACAAGGACATGTTGGGGGACGTTCCCTGAAACACCCCCAGGCCCATCCAGAGTGAAGAGTTCAGTAGGTGGGTACTGGTTGCTGTGCTGGGGTGGGAGGTTTCATGGGTGCCTCTTGTTTCTTCACCTGACACCACAGAGGCCTCTGCAGGACACAGAAGACAGCCTGCCCAGGGACGGTGTGAGCCCCTGGCGACCAGGCACGGGAAGTGAGAGGGAAGGACCAGGCTGAGGGGGCCTTTCTGCTCTGAGTTGGGAGTGGACAAGCAAGTGGTGAGTGTGATCTAGGAAAGTGGCTCTGGTGATGGGAGGCTTGTTGAGGCCGTCTGAGTACGAGTTGGAAAAGAATGTTCAGACATAGAGCATTTCAGAAGGGAGTGAGTTTGTATTGAGAACAAAGAGCAGAGATAAAGTGGGCACTGTGGGCTCAGGGGGCCAACCACCTGACAGACTAGGGAAAGTTGACTGATTTCCTGGGTTAAGAGCCAATTTTTACAGTTTCAAGGCAAAGAAAATTCCTACTGGAAGGTTGATATTAGGTGATTGGGTGGGGTACCATAGGGTGTTTACTGGAGTGGGCATCCTTGCCTGGTAGGGAGTCAGGAAGCTCATTAGAGATGATCAGGTGCTTTTGGCAACAGTTGCAAAGGGGGCCCAGTCCGATTCACAGGTGACCTTGGTTCTGGGGCCCACTTCTATGGCCTTGGTGTGAGGACTCCCAGTTGTGGCCTTGGGGAAGGAGTCACCTCAACAAGACTGACCCTGCTTCAGAGTAAATGTTCCATCAAGTTTTCTCTGCAGGAGAGATCTAGTGATCCTAGATCTGTTTGGAAAAGTCTTGGACACTGCAGGGACACATACTGAGTGTGAAACTGGATATTGAACCTTGTTGGCAAAACTCACCTTTTCTCTCTGTTGGCATTAAAAGGGTGTGGGCTGACAGCTACCTGAGAATCCATCCAATTGACAATTTCCTATTTACAACATAAATGAGTTTGGTCAAATTATTTCTATTTCTATGCAAACAGGCAGCTTGCAACACCTTGTGGCAGGATCATTTCCAATAGATTGTCAACTAATCAAGGTAACAACATTATGACACTCAACACATTTAGATATAATTTCCTAAGCCTTTTTCTTGAGGGACAGACCCAATATGAGCTAGGAATGTGTTCAAAAGGCTCAGAAAGTGCAGGAAAATACACTGGCTATGACTGGAAATTAGGGTCTCTGTGCAAACCTGGAGTTCTGACATCTTACAATCTAGACAGTTCCTGATAGACAGATGCATGAAAAACACTCTACTTTTATGTTTTTCTTTCATCAAAGGAACATGGATTTCCTAGCATTCTGTGTGCTGAGAGTAACTCACTGCTCTAAAATGCTTGCTTGGACTTCATTTTTTTTTTTTTTTTTTTTTTTTAATATTATTTTATTAGTTGGAGGCCAATCACTTTACAACATTTCAGTGGGTTTTGTCATACATTGACATGAATCAGCCATATAGTTACACGTATTCCCCATCCCGATCCCCCCTCCCACCTCCCTCCCCACCCGACTCCTCAGGGTCCTCCCAGTGCACCAGGCCCGAGCACCTGACTCATGTATCCCACCTGGGCTGGTGGTCCGTTTCACCATAGATAATATACATGCTGTTCTTTCAAAACATCCCACCCTCACGTTCTCCCCCAGAGTTCAAAAGTCTGTTCTGTACTTCTGTGTCTCTTTTTCTGTTTTGCATATAGGGTTATCACCACCATCTATCTAAATTCCGTATATATGTGTTAGTATACTGTAATGTTCTTTATCTTTCTGGCTTACTTCACTCTGTATAATGGGCTCCAGTTTCATCCATCTCATTAGAACTGATTCAAATGAATTCTTTTTAACAGCTGAGTAATATTCCATGGTGTATATGTACCACAGCTTCCCTATCCATTCATCTGCTGATGGGCATCTGGGTTGCTTCCATGTCCTGGCTATTACAAACAGTGCTGCAATGAACATTGGGGTGCACGTGTCTCTTTCAGATCTGGATTCCTCAGTGTGTATGCCTAGAAGTGGTATTGCTGGGTCATATGGCAGTTCTATTTCCAGTTTTTTAAGAAATCTCCACACTGTTTTCCATAGTGGCTGTACTAGTTTGCATTCCCACCAACAGTGTAAGAGGGTTCCCTTTTCTCCACACCCACTCCAGCATTTATTGCTTGTAGACTTTTGGATAGCAGCCATCCTGACTGGCGTGTAATGGTACCTCATTGTGGTTTTGATTTGCATTTCTCTGATGATGAGTGATGTTGAGCATCTTTTCATGTGTTTGTTAGCCATCTGTATGTCTTCTTTGGAGAAATGTCTGTTTAGTTCTTTGGCCCATTTTTTGATTGGGTCATTTATTTTTCTGGAATTGAGCTTCAGGAGTTGCTTGTATATTTTTGAGATTAATCCTTTGTCTGTTTCCTCATTTGTTATTATTTTCTCCCAATCTGAGGGCTGTCTTTTCACCTTACTTATAGTTTCCTTTGTTGTGCAAAAGCTTTTAATTTTCATTAGGTCCCATTTGTTTATTTTTGCTTTTATTTCCAATATTCTGGGAGGTGGGTCATAGAAGATCTTGCTGTGATTTATGTCGGAGAGTGTTTTGCCTATGTTCTCCTCTAGGAGTTTTATAGTTTCTGGTCTTACATTTAGATCTTTAATCCATTTTGAGTTTATTTTTGTGTATGGTGTTAGAAAGTGTTCTAGTTTCATTCTTTTACAAGTGGATGACCAGTTTTCCCAGCACCACTTGTTAAAGAGATTGCCTTTTTTCCATTGTATATCCTTGCCTCCTTTGTCAAAGATGAGGTGTCCATAGGTTCGTGGATTTATCTCTGGGCTTTCTATTCTATTCCATTGATCTATATTTCTGTCTTTGTGCCAGTACCATACTGTCTTGATGACTGTGGCTTTGTAGTAGAGTCTGAAGTCAGGCAGGTTGATTCCTCCAGTTCCATTCTTCTTTCTCAAGATTACTTTGGCTATTCGAGGTTTTTTGTATTTCCATACAAATTGTGAAATTATTTGTTCTAGTTCTGTGAAAAATACCGTTGGTAGCTTGATAGGGATTGCATTGAATCTATAGATTGCTTTGGGTAGAATAGGACTTCATTTTTCAGTAAGAACTTCCCCTGACTGTGTTACAGTCAGGACGGTCCCACACTCACCGGGAAAAAGCAAACTAGCATCCAAACGTTTGTTCCATCAGGTTTTCTCTGTAGGAGAGATCCAGTGATCCTAGGTCTGTCTGGAAAATGCTTGGGTAGTGCATGGACACATACTGAGTGTGAAGCTGGATCCTGGACCTTGTTGGCTAAATCAGCATTTTCTTTCAGGTGGTCCTAAAATGGCGCAGAGTAGCAACTGCCTGAAGATCCATCCAATTGCTGTTTTCTTACTTGTGACAGCAATATCTTTGGTCAGACCTCTTGGATTTCTGCAGCAAACATGGGACTTTCAATTCCTTGCCACTGGATCATTTCCAATGGCAGGTAAACTCATTAGGTAACCAGACTCGATGGCATTCAGCACTCTCAGACACACTCCTACAGCCTGTTTCTTCATAGACAGTCCCAGGATGACCTAGGAATGGGTTCGCTAGTATCAGAAATGTGAGCAAACATACTGGCTGTGACTCTGAAAATTAGGTGCTCTGTGCAAATCTGGAGTTTTAACATTTTAGAATCTAGACAGTTTCTGATAGATGTCTGAAATACACTCCTTTTTATTTTTTGCCTTTCATTCCTCAAAGAAACACAGATTTCACAGCATTATGTTTGCTGAGAGTGACAGACTGCTTGGAAATTCTTGCCTGGAAGTCATTTTGAAGTAACAATTTCCCCTCCCCTGTGTTACCATGGGAAATGCCCCCACACTGACAGAGAAAAGTAAACAAATGTCAAAACATCTGTTCCGTGAAGTCCCCTGTAGGAGGGATCCAGTGATCCTAAGTCTGTCTGGAAAATTCTTGGATAGTGCTTGGACACATGCTCAGTGTGAACCTGGATTCTGGACCTTGTTGGCAAATTAGAATTTTCTCTGTGTTGGCCACAGTAGGCTGGGGTTTAGCAACTCCTTGAAAATCAGTACACTTGCTCTTTTCCCACTAACGACAGCAATAGCTTTGGTCAAAACACTGGAATTGCTGAAGCAAGCAGGCAGCGTGCAACTCCTTGTGGCAAGATCATTTCCATTGGAATGCCAATTAAACTACTTAGAAACAGTATGGCACTCAGCTGTGTCAGACACACTCCTCCAGACTCTCTCCTCATGGTGTGTCCCAGTAAGATAGAGTACTGTGCTCATGAACCATGGAAAGTTCAGGGAAACTTACTGGCTGTGTCTCTGGAATTGAGGGCATCTGTGGAAGCGTGGTCTTCTCACATCTTAGAATCCAGACAGCAGTCATGGATAGAGAGATGCCTGAAAAGCACCCTATTCATTGCCGCTCATTCCACGAGTGAACACAGGTGTCCCAGTATTCTGTTTGCTGAGAGTAACCCGCTAAGTGGAAACCCTTGCCTGGAAGTCATTTTTAAGTAAAAATTTCCCCTCACGTGTGTTACACTAGGGAAGGCTCCCACACTCACAGGGAAAAGCAAGCAAACATCAAAATGTCTCTTCCATCAATTTTTCTCTGTCAGAAGGATCCAATGGCCCCAGGTCTCTCTGGAAATTTCTTGGATACTGCAAGGGAAACATACTGACTGTGAACCTGAATATTTGACCTTCTTGGCAAAATTAGCATTGTCTCTCTTTTGGCACTAACAGGATGTGCGCTGGCAGCTGCCTGAAAATCCATCCAATTGATATTTTCCTACTTCTGACATCAATAGGTTTGGTCAAATCTTTCAGGTTTCTGACACAAGCAGGTGGCTTGCAACCCCATCGAGCTGGATCATTTCCATTAAAATGTCAAATAATCTAGGTAACAACAGTATGGCTCTCAGCAATCTTAGATAATTTCACAGCCAGTTTCCTCTGAATCAGACCCAATAGGAGCCAGGAATGTGTTCATAAGGCTCTGAAAGTGCAATGAAATATACTGGCTATGACTTTGGAAATTAGGCCCTGTGTGCAAACCTGGAGTTCTCACATCTTAGACTTTAGATAGTTCCTGAGAGATAGATGCCTGAAAAACACCCACTTTTATGTCTTTCATGCATTTAACTAACATAGTTATCCCAGATTTCTGTGTGATGAGAGTAACACACTGGTTGAAAATCCTTGCTTGAAGGTGATTTTTCAGTAACAATTTCCCATGACTGTGTTATTGTAGGGAAGACCCCCAAACTCACAGGAAAAAGAAAACAACCAACCAAATGTCTATTCTATAAAGTTTTCTCTTTAGGAGAGATCCAATGATCCTCTGCCTGTCTGGAAAATTCTTGGATACTACAGGGACACATACTGAGTGTGAATCTGCATCCTTGAATCTGTTGGCAAAATTAGCAAATTTTGTCGGTTGGATCTAAAAGAGTGCGGCCTTAGCAACTGTCTGAAGATTCATCCAATTGGTCTCTTCCTAATAATGACAGTGATAACATTGGTCAAACCTTTGAGGTTTCTAAAGCAAGCAGGCGGCTCACTACTCCTATCTGCTGGCCCATTTCCAGTGTAATGTCACCTCATCTAGTTAAGCACTGTATGGCACCCAGCCCTCTCAGACATACTCCTGCATCCTGTTTCCTCATGGGCAGGCCCAGTTTGAATAAGGAATGTGTTTAAAGCCTTGGAAGGTGCAGGGAAACACAGTACCCTAACTCTGGAAGTTAGGACCCTGGGAAAGCCTTGAAGTCTCATGCCTTGAGTTCTAGACAGTTCCTGATAGATAGAGGCCTAAAAATACACTCCGTATGGATGCCTTTCTGTCCTCGAAGGAACATAGCTTTCCCAACATTCTGTGTGCTGAGAGACACACGGTGCTTGAAAACACTTGCTTGTAGGCCATTGGTCAGTAGAAAATTCCCCTGAAGGTGCAATGGTAGGGAAGGCTCCCACGCTCACTGGGAAAGGCAAACCAACATCCAAACGTGTACTCCATAACATTTTGTCTTTAGGTGCGATCAAGTGAGCCTAGGTCTGTCTGGAGAATTCGTGGGTATTGTGGGGACACATCATGAGTGTGAACTTGTATATATGAACTTGGTGGCAAAATTCTCATTTTCATCTCCCACACTCATTTTGGGACCACATTGGTTCTAAAATGGTGCAGTGTAGCAAATCCTTGAAAATCCATCCAATTGCTGTTTTCTTACTTTTGACAGTGATAGATTTGTCCACCCTTTGGAATTTCTGAAGCAAGCAGGTTGCTCACCACTCCAGCCACTAACTGATTTCCATTGTACTGGCACCTCATGCAGGTAAGCACAGTATGCTGCCCAACACACTCGGATACACTCGTGCAGCCTGTTTCTTCAGGAGCAGTCCCAGTATATACTTGGAAAGTGTTTACAAGGCTTGAAAAGTTCATGGAAACACACTGCCCTGACTCTGGGTGTTAGGATCCCTAGGAAAGACTGAAGGTCTCACGACTTAGAATGTAGACAGCTCCTGATAGATAGAGGGCTGAAAGCACTCTCTGTTGATGCATTTCTTTTCTTGAAGGAACATAACTTTCCAAACATTTTGTGTGCAGAGAGACACACACGGCTTGAATATGCTGGCATGGAGGTCATTTTTCAGTAGCACTTTCCCCTGATGGTGTGACCATGGGGATGCCGCACTCTCCATTTTTAGAGAAAGACAAATTAGCATTCAAACGTCTGTTCCATCACATTTTCTCAGTAGGATCGATCCACTGAGACTAGTTCTGTCTGGAAACTTTGTGGATACTGCATGGAGACATCCTGAGTCTGGACATGGATACCGGATTTTTGGGGCAAAAATAATATTTTTTCTCTTGATTTGGGAAAATGCTACGGCCTTGCAACTGCTTGGAAATCCATCCAATTGCTGTTTTCTTCCTTCTGACAATGATAGCTTTGGTCCATCCTTTGGGATTTCTGAATCAAGCAGGCGACTCACCACTCCTACCCTCTGGCCCATTCCCAGAGGAATGTCATCTCATCTAGGTAAGCACAGTATTGGTACCATACAATCTCAGACACTCTCCTACAGTCTGTTTCCTCATGGGCCATCCCTATATGAGCTAGGATGTCTTTGGGAGGCTTGGAAGGTGTAGGAAAAATAGTGCCTTGACTCTGGTAGTTAGGTCCCCTGGACAAGCCTGGAGGTCAATGTTAGATTCTAGAAAGTTACTAATAGATATAGGCCTAATAACACACTCTCTGTTGATGCCTTTTCTTCCTTGAAGAAACATACTTTTCCCTGCATTCTCTGTGCTGGGGATCACACACTGCTTGAGAACGCTCTTTGGAGGTCATTTTTCAGTAGAAACTTCCTCTGACAGTGTAACCTTAGGGAAGGCCCCCACACTCACTGGAAAAGGCAAACCAACATCCAAACTTCTGTTGCATCACATTTTGTCTCTAGGAGTGATCCAGAGAGCCTAGGTCTGTCTGGAAAATCGTGTATACCGCAGGACCACATCCTAAGTGTGAACCTGGATACTGGAACTGGTGGCACAATTCACATTTCTCTTTCGGTTTGTCCTAAAACTGTGTGGCCTGGCACCTGCTTGAAAATCCATCTAATTGCTGTTTTCTTACTTTGAAGAGCAATAACTTTGGTTCACCCTTTGGGATTTCTGAAGCAAGCAAGGAGATCACCACTCCTAGTCATGGGCCTATTTCCAGTGGAATGTCACCTTATCTAAGTAAGCACATAATGGCCCCTCTGTATACTCAGACACACGCCCACAGTCTGTGTCCTCATGGACAGTCCCAGTGTGACCTAGGAATATGTTTACAAAGCATTAAAAGGGCAAGGAAGACACTGCCCTGACTCTGGAAGTTCCATTCTCTGGGAAGGCTGGAGGGCTCTTGTTAGAATCAAGACAGTTCTTCATAGATAGGGCCCTGAAAACACACTCTCTGTTGATACCCTTCCTTCCTCGAAGAAACAGTACTTTCCCAGTATTCTGTGAACTGAGAGTCACACATTGCTTGAAACCGTTTGCTTGCAGGTCATTTTTCAGTAGCAATTTCTTGTGATGTTGTGACAATAAGGATGTCCTCTACACTCACAGGGTAAGGCAATCCAAGATCCAAACATCTGTTCCATCACATTTTCTCTATCAGAGCAGCCAGTGAGCCTAGGTCTTTGTGAAATATGGGTAGATACAGCAGAGACACCTCCTGAGTCTGACAGTGGATACCGGAACTTGATGGTCAAATTTGCAACTGCTAGAAAATCCATACAATTGCTTTTTTTTTTTTTTTTTAATTTCTAACAGTGGTCACTTTTGACCCACCTTTGGGATTTCAGAAGCAAGAAGGCAGCTCGCAAGTGCTGCTGATGGCCTATTTGCAATGGAATGTCACCTCACCTGGGTAACAACAGCATGGCACCCTGCAGTCTGAACACATTCCTGCAGCCTGTTTCCTCATGGGCAGTTCTGGGATGATGTAGGAAGGTGGTTAAAAGCCTGGGTTAGTGCAGGGAAACACACTGCCCTGACTCTGCAAGTTAGGTCCTCAGGGTAAGACTGGAGGTCTCACATCTTAGAAATCTAGACAATTCTTGATAGATAAAGGACTGAAAATTCATTCTCTGCTGATGCCTGTCTTTCCTTGAAGGAACATTGTTTTCCCAACATTCTGCTTCCTGAGTGTCACACACTTGCTTGGAGGTCATTTATCACTAAGAATTTCCCCTGAAGATGTGACTGGAGGGAAAGCCCCACAAACACAGTAAAAGGGAACCACATTCAAATGTCTGTTCCATCACGTTTGCTCTGTAGGTGAGATATAGTGAGCCTAGTCCTATCTGGAAAATTCTTGGATACTGCAGGGACACATCATGAATGTGAGTCTTGATAGCAGATCTTGGTGGCAAAATTTGCATTATCCTCTCCATTGGGCTTAAAACGTTGTGGCCTAACAACTGCTTGAAAGTTCATTTAATATCTGTTTTCTTACTTCTGACAATGATGGCTTTGTTCCAGCTTTCTGGATTTCTGAAGCAACAGGTGGTTCATAACTCCTAGTCCCTGGCCCATTTCCAGTGGAATGTCAGTTCATTTGGTAAGGGCAGAATGACACACAGCACACACGGACACTCTTCCATCGCCTGTTTCATCATGGACATTCCTGAGTGATCTTGGAATGTGCTTACAAGGCTCAAAATTTGCAGGGAAACACTGCCCAGACTCTGGAAGATGGGTCCTCTGGACAAGCCTGGAGATCTCACATCTTAGAATATAGACAGATCCTGATAGATAGAGGCCTGAAAACACACTCTCTATTGATGCCTTTCCTTCCTCAAATGAACGTAGCTTTCCCAGCATTCTGTGTGCCGAGAGTCATATACTGCTTGAAAATGCTTGCCTGGAAGTTGTTTTTCAGTAGCAATTTCCCTTGATGGTTTGACCATAGGGAAGTCCACCACACTCACAGGAAAAGGCAAAACATCATCCAAACGTCTGTTCCATCATGTTTCTCTGTAGGAGAGATCCTAGGGTTAGGGTTAGGGTTAGGGTTAGCCTAGGTCTGTCTTGAAAATTCTTCAGTGCTGTGGGGACACATCCTGCGTGTGAACCTGGGTAATGGACCTTGGTGGCAAATTTCGCATTTTCCTCTAGGTTGGCCCTAAAATGTTGGGAAAGCAATGGCCCTTTGAGTAAGGAAAGGCGTCACCAGAGAGTGTGTTTCCAGGCCTCTATCTATTAGGAACTGTCTAGATTGTAAGACGTGAGACCTCCAGTCTTGCCCAGATGACCTAACATCCCGAGTCAGGGGATATGTTTCCATACAATCTCTGAGCCTTGTAAATACATTCCTAGGTCATACCAGGACTGCCAAGGAGGAAACAGGCTGTCAGAGTGTGTCTGAGAGAGCTGGGTGCCATGTGGTGCTACCTATATTATGTGACATTTCACAGGAAAGGGACCATCAGATAGAAGTGGCAAGCAGACTGCTTGCTTCAGAAATTACATGGGTGAACCATATCTGTCACTGTCAGAAATAAGAAAACAAGTACTGGATGGATATTTAAGCAGTGGCTATGCCAAACCATTTTAGTGCCAACTGAGAGAAAAAGGTGAATTTTGTCCTGTATTCAGGTTTACACTCAGGATGTGACCCCACAGGATCCAAACTTTTCCAGATAGACCTGGGTTCACTGGACCTCTCTAACAGAGAAAACGTGATGGAACAGGTATTTGGATGATTGCTTGTCTTGTGATTGTGGGCGCTTCCCTACTGTCACAGTCTCAGGGGAAATTGCCACTGAAAAATGAACTCCAAGCAAATGTTTTCAAGCAGTGTGTGACTCTCAGCACACAGTACATTGGGAAAGTTATGTTCCTTCAATGAAGGAAAGGCATCAACAGAGAGTGTGTTTTTTATAGCAGGAACTGTTCAGCTTCTAAGATGTGAGAGCTCAGGCCTGATTAAAGGACCTAAGTTCCAGAGTCAGGACAGTGTGTCTTGCTGCACTTTCTGAGACTTCTAAATGCATTCCTAGGGCATACCAGGTCTGCTCCTAAGGAAGGATGCTGAGGGAGTGTATCAGACTGTGCTGGGTGAAATACTGTGGTCACATAGATGAGGTGTCATTCCACTGGAAATGGGCCTGCAGCTAGGAGTTGCAAGTCATTCACATGCTTCAAAAATCCCAAAGGGTGAACCAAAGCTAGCATTGTCAGAAGGAAGAAAACAACATTCAGATGGAATTTCAAGCAGTTGCTCGGCGGCACTCTTTTAGGGCCAAGTGAGAGAAAAATGCATATTTTAACACCAACGTCTGGTATCCAGATTCAAACATAGGTGTTTCCCCGCAGTGTCCACGGATTTTCTAAATAGACTTACATTGATGAATGGCCCCACCAAGAAAACGTGATTGAACAGATGTTTGGAAGTGCTTTTGAACTTACCTGTGAGTGTGGCGCCTTCCCTACAGTCACACCTCCAGGGGAAATTGCTAATGAAAAATGACCTCCAACAAGCGTTTTCAAGGAGTGTGTGACACTCAGCACACAGAATGTTGAGAAAGCTATATTCCTTTGAGGAAGGAAAGGCATCTCGAGAGAATATGTTATCAGGCCTCTACCTGTCATGAACTGTCTAGATTCAAACATGTGAGTCCTCCAAGTTTCCCAGAGGACCTAAATACCAGAGTCAGGGCAGTGTGTTTCCCACCACTTTCTGAGATTTGTAAACACATTCCTAGGTCAAACCAGATCTGACCATAAAATTCATGCTGCAAGAGTGTGTCTCAGAGTGCTGGGTGACATATTGTGCTAACCTAGATGAGATGACATCTCCCTGGAAAGGGGCCAGTGGCTTGGAGTGGAGAGCCTCCTGCTTGATTCATAAATCCCAAAGGGTGCACCAACACTATCACTGTCAGAAGTAAGAAAACAGCAATTAGATGCATTTTCAGGCAGTAACTAGGTTTAACCGTTTTAGGGCCAACTGAGAAAACAATGGAAATTTTGCTGCCAAGGTCCAGTACCCAGGTTCAAACATAGGGTGTGTAGGAACAGTATCCATGAGCATTCTAGACAGTTAGGTTGAATGGATTGCTCCTATCAAGAAAACGTGATTGAGCAGACGTCTGGATGATCCTTTGCCTTTTCCTGTGGGTGTGGCGGTCTTCCCTAATGTCACAACATCAGGGGAAGTTGCTACTGAAAAATTACTTCTAACAAGCCTTTTCAAGCAGTTTGTGACTCTGAGCACACAAAAAGCTGGGAAAATTATGTTCCATCCAGGAAGGTAAGGCATCAACAGAGAGTGTTTTATCAGGCCTCTGTGTATCACAAACTGTATAGACTCAAAGATGTGAGACTTCCAGGTTTGCCCTGAGGACCCAAATTCCAGAGTCAGAGCATTGTATTTCCCTACACTTTCTGAGATTGCATCCAAGTACCATATTTTGGACTCGATTGTTGACCATGATGGCTACTCCATTTCTTTTAAGCGGTTCCTGCCCACAGTAGTAGATATAATGGTCATCTGAGTTAAATTCACCCATTCCTGTCCATTATAATTTGCTGATTCCTAGAATGTCGACATTCACTCTTGCCACATCCTGTTTGACCACTTCCAATTTGCCTTGATTCAAGGACCTAACATTCCAGGTTCCTATGCGATATTGCTCTTTACAGCATTGGACCTTGCTTCTATCACCAGTCACATCCACAACTGGGTATTGTTTTTGCTTTGGCTCCATCCCTTCATTCTTTCTGGAGTTATTTCTCCACTGAACTCCAGTAGGATATTGGACACCTACCGACCTGGGGAGTTCCTCTTTCAGTATCCTGTCATTTTGCCTTTTCATACTGTTCATGGGGTCCTCAAGGCAAGAATACTGAAGTGGTTTGCCATTCCCTTCTCCAGTGGACTACATTCTGTCAGACCTGTCCACCATGACCCGTCCGTCTTGGGTGGCTCCACACGTCATGGCTTAGTTTCATTGAGTTAGACAAGGTTATGGTCCATGTGATCAGATTGGCTAGTTTTCTGTGATTATGATTTCAGTGTCTGCCCTTTGATGCCCTCTCACAACACCTACCATCTTATTTGAGTTTCTCTTACCTTGGATGTGGGGTATCTCTTTACAGCTGCTCCAGCAAAGCACAGCCACTCCTCCTTACCTTGGACAATGGGTATCTCCTCAGGCCGCCCCTCCTGACCTTGAATGTGGAGTAGCTCCTCTCGGTCCTCCTGCACCCGTGCAGCTGCTGCTCTGTGGATGTGGGATTGCTTCTCTTGGCCACAGCCCCTGACCTTGGGCATGGGGTAGCTCATCTCAGCCACCTCCCCTGACCTCAGGCATGAGGTAGCTCCTCTCGGCCGCTGCCCCTGGTCTCGGACATGGGGTGGCTCCCCTCAGCCACTACCTCTGACCTTGGGCGAGAGATAGCTCCTCATGGCCATGCTTCTGCATGGTCCGTCACAGCCTGCACCATTTGAATGCCGAGTTCCAAAGAATAGCAAGGAGAGATAAGAAAGCCTTACTCTGATCAATGCAAAGAAATGGAGAATAACAACAGAATGGGAAAGACTAGAGATCTCTTCAAGAAAATTAGAGATACCAAAGGAACATTCCATGCGAAGATTGGGTTCAATAAAGGACAGAAATGCTATGCATCTAACAGAAGCAGAAGCTGTTAAGAAGAGGTGGCAAGAATACACAGAACAACTGTACAAAAAAAGATCTTCATGACCCAGATAATTATGATGGCGTGATCAGTCACCTAGAGCCAGACATCCTGGAATGTGAGGTCAAGTGGGCCTTAGAAAGCATCACTACAAACAAAACTAGTGGAGGTGATGGAATTCCAGTTAAGCTATTTCAAATCCTAAAAGATGATGCTGTGAAAGTGCTGTACTCAATAGGTCAGCAAATTTGGAAAACTCAGCAGTGGCCACATGACTGGAAAAGATCAGTTTTCATTCCAATTCCAAAGAAAGGCAATAACAAAGAATGCTCAAACTACTGCACAATTGCACTCATCTCACACGCTAGTAAAGTAATGCTCAAAATTCTCCAAGCCAGGCTTCAGCAATACATGAGCCGTGAACTTCCAGATGTTCAAGCTGGTTTTAGAAAAGGCAGAGGAACCAGAGATCAAACTGCCAACATCTGCTGGATCATTGAAAAAGCAAGAGAGTCCCAGAAAACATATATTTCTGCTATATTGACTACGCCAAAGCCTTTGATTGTGTGTATCACAATAAACTGTGGAAAATTCTGAAAGAGATGGGACTACCAGACCACCTGACCTGTCTCTTGAGAAACCTATGTGCAAGTCAGGAAGCAACAGTTAGAACTGGACATGGAACAACAGATTGGTTCCAAATAGGAAAAGGAGTATGTCAAGGCTGTATATTGTCTCCCTGCTTATTTAACTTATATGCCGAGTACATCATGAGAAACACTGGGTTGGAAGAAGCACAAGCTGGAATCAAGACTGCCAGGAAAAACATCAGTAACCTCAGATATGCATATGATACCACCCTTATGGCAGAAAGTGAAGAGGAACTAAAAAACCTCTTGATGAAAGTGAAAGAGGAGAGTGAAAAAGTTGGCTTACAGCTCAATATTCAGAAAACTAAGATCATGGCATCTGGTCCCATCACTTCATGAGAAAGAGATTGGGAAACAGTAGAAACAGTGTCATACTTTATTTTTGGGGGCTCCAAAATCACTGCAGATGGTGATTGCAGCCATGAAATTAGAAGATGCTTACTTCTTGGAAGGGTTAAGACCAACCTAGATAGCATATTAAAAAGTGGAGACATTTCTTTGCCAACAAAGCTCCATCTGGTCAAGGCTATGGTTTATCCAGTGGTCATGTATGGATGTACGAGTTGGACTGTGAAGAAAGCTGAGCACTGAAGAATTGATGCTTTTGAACTGTGGTGTTGGAGAAGACTCTTGAGAGTCCCTTGGACTGCAAGGACATCCAACCAGTCCATCCTAAAGGAGATCAGTCCTGGGTGTTCATTGGAAAGACTGATGCTGAAACTGAAACTCCAGTACTTTGGCCACCTGATGTGAAGAGTTGACTCATTGGAAAAGACCCTGATGCTGGGAGGGCTTGGGGGCAGGAGGAGAAGAGGATGACAGAGGATGAGATGGCTGGATGTCATCACCAACTCGATGGTCATGAGTTTGTGTAAGCTCCGGGAGTTGGTGATGGACAGGGAGGCCTGGTGTGCTTCGATTCATGGGGTCCCAAAGAGTCGAATACAGCTGAGCGTCTGAACGGAACTGAACTCTTTCTGAGCATTGTAAACACATTCCTAGGTCATACCAGAAGTGCCCTTAAGAAAAAACAGGCTGCAGGAAGATTTCTGAGATTGCTGGGTGCCATGCTGCACTTACCAAGATGATGTAGCATTCCACTGTAATTGGGCGAGCGGCTATGAGTTGCTAGCTGCTTACTTGCTTCAGAAATCCCAAAGGGTGTACCAAGTGATCACTGCCAGAAGTAAGAAACCAGCAGCTAAATGCATTTCCAGGTAGTTGTTATGCTCTACTCTTTTTGGCCAACTGAGAGAGAAAGGTGAATTTTGCCACCAAGGTCCACTGTCCATGTTCACACCTAGGATGTGTCCACTCAGGATCCAAGAATTTCCCAGACAGACCTAGGCACACTGAATCTCCACCACAGAGAAAACATGATGGAACTGACCTTTGGTTGTTGCTTTTCCTTTTCCTGTGAGTTTGGTGGCCTTCCCTATGGTCACACTATCAGGAGCAATTGCTAATGAAAAAGGACTTCCAACAAGTGTTTTCAAGCAGTATGTGACTCTATGGACATGGAATACTGGAAACCTACGTTCCATTGAGGAAGGAAATGTATTTATAGACAGTGTGTTTTCAAGAATCTGTCTATTAGGAACTGTCTAGCTTCAAAGATGTGAATTCTCCATATTTGCCCAGAGGACCTCAATTCCAAAGTCAGGGCAATGTGTTTTCCTGCACTTTTTGAGCTTTGTAAATACATTTCTTGGTCATACCAGGACTGCCCATGAGGAAACAGGCTCTCTATATGAGGAACTGTCTAGATACTAAGATATGAGACCTCTAGGTTGGTACAGAGGACCTAAATTTCAGAGCAAGGGCAGTGTGTTTTTGAGCATTTTCTGAGCTTTGTAAACACATTTCTAAGTAACGCCAGGTCTGCTCATGAGAAAACAGGCTTCAGGTGTGTGTCTGAGGGTGCTGAGTACCATACTGTGCTTACCTAGATGAGGTAACTTTCCATGGCAAATCGGCACGTGACCAGGAGTTGTGAGCCATCAACTTGCTTCAGAAATCTTGAATGGTGGACTAAAGTTTGCACTGTCAGAAGTAAGAAAAAAGTAATTGGGTGGATTTTCAAGCAATTGCTAGCCACACCTCTTTATGGCCCCAGAGAGATAAATACAAATTGTGCACCCTAGGCCCTTTATTCAGGTTCACACACGGGATGTGTTCCCTCGTGATTCAAGAAATTTCCAGACAGACCTTTGCTCCCCAGAGTTCTTCTACAGAGAAAACTGGTTGGAACAGCCATTTGGATGTTGCTTTGCCTTTCCCTGTGAGTGTGGG
This sequence comes from Muntiacus reevesi, assembly GCF_963930625.1. NCBI lineage: Eukaryota > Metazoa > Chordata > Mammalia > Artiodactyla > Cervidae > Muntiacus > Muntiacus reevesi. Next base: position 586,255 of record NW_027077935.1, read on the forward strand.
GCCGCTACTTATGGTCACAGCCTCAAGGAGATATTGCCACTGAAAATAGACTCGCAAGCAAGCACTTTTCAAGCAGAGTGTGACTCTCAGGTCGCAGAATGTGAAGAAAGCTATCTTCCTTTGAGGAAGGAAAGACGTCCACAGAGAGTGTGTTTTCAAACCTCTATCTTGCAGGAAATTTTGAGCTTCTAAAACATGAGACCAGCAGGTCTGCTGAGAGGACCTATATTCCTGAGTCAGGGCCGTGTGTCTCCCTGTAATTTCCGAGTCTGACAAACACATTCCTAGATCATAACGGTACTGACCATGAGAAAGCTGGCAGCAGGAGTGTGTCTGAAAGGGCTGAGTGCCTTACTGTGGTCAACTGTGTGAGGTGACATTCCAGTGACAGGCTCAAAGCTCCAAGGTGTGAGCCACCCGCTTGCTTCAGAAACCCCAAAAGGTAGAGCAAAGCTAGCTCTGTCAGAGGTAAGAAAAGAGCAATTGGACGGATTTTCAAGCTGTTGCTAGGCCGAACCACTTTAGGGCCCCCTGAGAGAAAAATGTGAATTGTGCCCTGTAGGTCAGGTATCCAGGTTCAAACACAGGGTGTGTCCCAGCAGGATCCAAGCATTTTCCACAGAACTAGGCTCACTAGACCTCTCCTGCTGGGAAAATGGGATGGAACAGACATTGGAAGTTGGTTTGCCCCTCCCTATTGTCACAGACTCAAGGAGAAAGTGCCCCTGAAAGATGACCTCCAAGCAAGCACTTTTCAAGCAGTGTGTGACTCTCAGTTCACAGAATGCAGGGAAAGATATCTTCCCTCAAGGAAAGAAAGGCATCAAAAGAGAGTGTATTCTCAACCCTCTATCTTGCAGGAACTGTTTAGCTTCCCAGATGGGAGGCCTCCAGTAGTGCTCAGAGGAACTAAATTCCAGAGTCAAGGCCATGTTTCTCCCTGCACTTTCCAAGCCTTGCAAAGCCATTCCTAGGTTATACCAGTACTGCACATGAGGAAGCAGTCTGCGAGAGTGTGTCCAAGAGGGCTAGGTTCCTCACTATACTCACTTCAGCGAGGTGGCATTCCACTGTAAAAAGGCCCACAGCTGGGAGTTGAAATTCACCCACTTGCTTCAGAAATCAAAAAGGAAGGAGCAAATCTAGCTCTCTCAGAATCAAGAAAAGAGCAAGTGGATGGATTTTCAAGCTGTTGCTAGGCTACATTGCTTTAAGGTCCACAGAGAGAAACACAAATTGTGCCCCCTCATTCTGGTATCCTGGTTCACAAACAGGGTGTGTCCCCAAAGGATCCAAGAATTTTCCAGACAGACTTACGCTCACTAGAGTTCTCCTACAGAGAAAACGGGATGGAACAGACATTTAGATATTGCCTTGTCTTTCCCAGTGAGTGTGGAACCCCTCTGTTTGACTACAGCCCCAAGTGGAAATTACCATTGAAAACTCATGTCTAAGCGAGCACTTTTCAAGCACTGTGTGACTCTCAGTTCGCAGGATACTGGCAAACCTATATTTCTTCAAGGAAGGAAAGGCATCCACAGAGAGTGTGTTTTCAAACCTGTCCCTTGCAGGAACTCTTTAGCTCCTAAGACATGAACCCTCTAGTTCTGCTCAGAGGACCTAAATTCGAGAGCCTGTGCCCTGTGTCTTGGTGCATTTTCCCACCTTTCAAACACATATCTAGGTGATACTGGTACTGCCCTTGAGGAAGCAGACTGTGGGAATATGTCTCAGAGTGCTGGGTCCCTTACTGTGGTCACCTCTGTAAGGTGACACTCCAGTGTAAATAGGCCCAAAGATAGGAGTTGCGAGCCGCCCATGTGCTTCAGAAACCCCAGGGGTGGAACAAAGTTAGCTCTGTCAAAAGTAAGAAAATGGCAATTGGACGGATTTTCAAGATGTGGATAGGTTACACCACTTTAGGGCCACCCGAGAAAAATATGCAAATTTGAACCTGGGTGTCCAGATTAACGCACAGGGTGTTTCCCCACATGATCCAAGAATTTTTCAGACAGACCTAGGTTCACTGGAGCTCTCCTGCAGAGGAAACATACATCCAGAGTCTCCAGTGTGAACCCTCCAAAATCTATACCTGGTGTCACGAATCCACAGTCTCCAGGATGACCCTACCCTCAAGATCCTGTACCTGGGGTCACAAGTCCACTATTTCCATGTCGAGTCCACCTCCAAGAACTTGAACTTGTGGTCACATGTCCAGAGTCTTCAGGGTGACCCCACCTCCCCGAAGCTACTGGTGTGAAGCATCCACAGTTTTAAGGATGGACCCAATTCCCAGAACCTGTAGCTGGGGTCACACTTCCAAATTCTAAGGGTTACCCCACCTCCCACACATTGAACCTGGTTTCCCATGTCCCTGTTAGCCAAGGTTACCCTCTCCATGACCCTGTAATGGGGATCACATGTCCACAGTCTGCTGTGTGTCGTCACTTCCCAGACCCTTCACCTAGAGTCACAATCACAGTTTCCAGGTTACTCCTTTGCAGACCCTGCACCTGGAGTCACTTATCCACAGTCTCCAGGGTGACTCATTCAAAACCCCACACTGGGGCTCACATGACCACAGTCTCCAGGGTGACCCAAGCACCCAGATCCTGCACCCAGGGTCACATATCCACAGGCTCCAGGGTGTACCTCTTGCAGACCCTGCACCTGGAGTCACATATCTACAGCCTCCAGTGTGATCCCCATCCCCAGACCTGATTTGGGTGAGAAATATCCATAGTCTCCAGACTCACACCTTGGATCACATATCCACAGTCTGCAGAGTCACACCTTGGGTCACATAGCCATAGTCAGCAGAGTGAACTCACCTCCCAGAGCCTGTACATGGTGTCAAATGTGCACATTCTCCAGGGTTACCACCCTTCCAACATGCTGTACCTGGGTCAAAAGCCCACAATCTCAAGGGTGACCCCCTCTCAGACCCTGTTCCTGGGGTCACATGTCCAGAATCTCCAGAATGATCTACCTCCAAGATGAAGCACCTGATGTCACATGTCAACAGTCTCCAAGGTGACCCCGTCCTCAGAATCTGCACCTGTGGTTACATTTCTCCAGTCTGCAGGATGACCCCCAATCTCAGTATTTGTATTACGTGTCACATGTACATAGTCACCAAGGTAACCACTGCAGGCCCTTTTTCTGACATAACATTTCCACAGACTCCTGAAGAACTCCCTTCCCAGACTCTGAACCTGGGATCCTACCTCCAGGGTCTCGAGGGTGATGCCCTTCCCTGTCCCTTCACCTGGTGTCAAACATCCACAGTCTCCATGGTAACATCCACACCAAAGTCTGATATTGGGGACACAGATCCATAGTCTTCTGGGTCGCAACCCCTCCCAGATCATGCACCTGGTCTCACATGTCCTCAGTCTCCAGGTTGACACCCCTCCCAGACACTGCAGCTGGGGTTACACATCCACAATCTCCAAGGTGAACCCACCTCACTGACTATTGTACCTCTGGCCACATGGCCTCAGTCTCCAGGGTGACCCTATATCTCAGACACTGTACTTGAGGTTACATATCAACGGTCTCCAGGATGACACCTCTCCCCAGACCCTGTACCTGGGGTCGCATTTGCACAGTCTCCAGGGCGATGCTATATTCCCAACCCTGTACCTGGGGTCACAGGTCGCAGTCACCAGGCTTTCCCCACCCTCAAGAGCCTTTACCTGGGGTCATACGTCCACAGACTCCAGGGTGACTCCCTCCCAGACCCTTCACCTGGCATCCTATGTCCACAGTCTCCTGTGTGATATCACTTCCCAGACCCTATACCTGTGGTCACAGATCCACAGTCTCCATGGTGATCCCCTTCCCAGACCCTGTAATTTGGATCCCATGTCCTCAGTCTCCAGTGTGACACCACCTCTCATACCTTGTACTTTGGTGACTTGTCCACAGTTTCCAGGATGACCCAAACGGTGCATGTGGAGTCACATGTCCACATTCTGCAAAGTGACCCCAGTCCCTAACCCTGAACCTTAGTCACACAGCCACAGTTTCCAGAATGACCTCACTCCAGACCCTGCACATAGGGTCACACCTCCACCTTCTCCATATTGACCCCCTCCTTGAACTTCTATCAGGTTTCACACATGCACCATCTCCACAGTGACCACCACCAGATCCTGTACCTGTGGTCAGGGTCCGCAGTCTGCAGGGTGAGACCATTTTGTACCTTAAACCTTGGTTCACCTAGCCAGTCTCCAGGGTCATCCCTGCCAAACCTGCACCTGGGGTCACATGTCCATACTCTCCATGGTGACATCCCCCAGGCCCTGTACTGCTGCTGCTGTTGCTGCTGCTGCTAAGTCATGCCAGTCGTGTCCAACTCTGCGACCCCATAGATGGCAGCCCACCAGGCTCCCCCATCCCTGAGATTCTCCAGGCAAGAACACTGGAGTGGGTTGCCATTTCCTTCTCCAAAGCATGAGAGTGAAAAGGGAAAATGAAGTCACTCAGTCATGTCTGACTCTTAGGGACCCCATAGACTGCAGCCTACCAGGCTCCTCCATCCATGGGATTTTCCAAGCAAGAGTACTGGAGTGGGTTGCCCACTCCAGTACCTAGTGTCATATATCTGCGCAGACCCTATACATAGTGTCATATATCCACAGTTTCCCGGGTTACCCCACTTCCCATATCATGCACCTGGGATCACATGCTCAGTCTGCAAGGTGACCCCAATCCCATTCCTGTACCTTGTGTCACAAGTCCACAGCCACCAGGATGGCCCCACCCTCAAGATCCCATACCTGGGGTCACACTCCTGTCTCCAGTGTGATCTCACCTCCCAGAAACTTTACCTGGGGATAAACGTCTACTGTTTTCAGGATGGTCCCAACTCCCTGAAACGGTACCTGGAGTCACTCTTCCATAGACATTGAGGCTGTTCCATGCCCCTGGTCCACAGGGTTACACCCTCCAAGACCCTGTAATGTGGTTTACATGTCCACAGTCTCCTGTATGTCATCACTTCCCAGAACCTTCACCTGCAGGCACACAAACAGAGGTTCCAGGATGACTCCCTCATAGACCCTGCACTTGGAGCCACATATCCACAGTCTCACAGGTGACTCATCCAAATCACTGTACCAGGGTTCACATAACCACAGTCTTGCAGATGCTGGACTACTGACCCCAGCACCCAGTATCACATGTCCACAGATTCTAGCATGGCCTCACACTCCAGACACTGTACCTTGGGACACATACCCACAGTCTCTAGGGTGAACACCCTCCTAGACACTGTACATGGTGTCACATGGGCACATTCACCAACTCCCAAACCCTGTACCTAGGGTCACACGTAGATAGTCTCAGGGTGACCCCACTTGCCAGAACTTGCACCTGGGTTCATATGTCCGCAGCGCCCAGGTAACACCACCTGTCAAACAATTGTACTCGGTTCAAACACCCACTGGTTCTAGGGTGACACCAATTCCAAGCCCGTGAACCTAGCTAGGGTCACACATCCATGGTCTCCTGGGTGGCAACCCCTCCCAGATCATGCACCAGGTCTCACACCTCCGCAGTCTCCAGGGTCACTACACCTCACAGAATATTGTAATTCTGGTCACATTGCCCCAGTCTCCAGGGTGACCCCGTATCTCTAACCCTCTACCTGGGGTTACATGTACATGTTGGCCAGGAATACACGCCTCCCCAGACTCTGTACACGTGATTACATTGGCACAGTCGCCAGGGTGACTCCAACTTCCCCACCCTCTACCTGGGGTCACATGTCCAGAGTCTCCTGGATTTACCCACATTCAAGGGCTAGTAACTGGGATCACATGTCCACAGTCTCGAGGCTTTCCCCACCCACAAGTGCCTGTACCCAGGGTCACACGTCAACTGACTCCAGGGTGACTCCCTCCCAGACCGTTCACCTGGCATCCCATGTCCCTAGACTTTTGTGTGATGTCATTTCCCAGACTCTGCACATGTACTAACAGATTCACAGGCTCCGTGGTGACCCCCTTCCTGGTCTCTGTAACTTGGGTCACATGTTCTCAGTATCCGGTGTGACCCGACCTCTCATGCCCTATACCTTTGGTGACTTGGCCACAGATTCCAGGGTAACCCTCCCCTGCCAGACCCTGTGCTTATTTACACACATCCACAATCTCCAGGATGTTCGCCCTCCCATACCCTGCACCTGGAGTCACATGTCAACAGTTTCCAGCGTGAACCCCACTTTGCCCACTGCACCTGGGCTCACATATCCACATCATGCAGGGCGACACCCCTTCCAGACCATTTCCTGCCATTAAATGCCTGCAGTCCCCAGAGTGACCCCGTACCTCCCAGACACTGTACCTGAGGTCACATATACAGAGTTTCCTGGATCACCCCCATCCTAGACCCTGTACCTGGGTTCAGATATCCTAGTGTCTTGGGGGACCCAGGTCAGACCTTGCATCTAGGGTCGAATGCCCACTATCCAGGATGACTTGCCTCCCCAATCAGTGCATCTGGGGTCATATGTCCACAATCTTCAAAGTGACCCCATCCCCTAACCCTGCACCTTACTCACACATCCACAGTCTCCAGAGTGATGTCCACTGTCTCACGGGTGACCTCTTCCCTGAACTTGTTCCAGATTTCACACGATCACCATTGCCACAGTGACCACCAGCAGATCCTGAACTTGTGGTCACAGTTCAACAGTCTGCCTGATGAGACCCATTTTGTACCCTGAACCTTGTGAACCTGCACCTGGGATCACAAGTCCATATTCTCCATGGTGTCATCCCCCAGACCCTGTACCTAGTGTCATATATACAGTCTCCTGGACTTCCCCACTTCCAATACCATGCACCTGTGATCACACATCCACAGTATCCAGGGTGATCCCCCTCCTAAACCTGTACCTGGTGTCACAAGTCGACAGACTCCAGGATGACTCTACCGTTAAGACCCTGTACCTAGGGTTACAAGTCCACTGTTTCCAGGGTGAGACCCCTCCCAGACTCTGCACTTGGGGTCACTTGTCGAGAGTCTCCAGGGTGACCCCACCTCCCAGAAACTGTACCTAGGGTGAAACATCCACAGTCACTCAGGTTGGCCCCAATTCCCAGAACCTGTACCTGGGGTCCCACTTCCATAGTCTCGGTTACCACACGCCAAGACATTTAACATGGTGTCCCATGATCTTGGATGCCAGGGTTACCCCCTCCAAGACCCTGTAATGGGGTCACATGTTCACAGTCTCCAGAGTGTCGTCACTTCCCAGACCCTCCACCTGGAGTCACACAAACACAGGTTCCAAGGTGACTCCCTCGCAGGCCCTGCACCTGGAGTCACATATTCACAATCTCACCTTGGGGAATCCCATTCAGACCCTGGATCTACGGTCACGTATCCAGTCTCCAAGATGATTTGCCTCCCAAATGGTGCATTTGAGGTCACATGACCACAATCTTCAAAGTAAACGCGTCCCCTAACCCTGCATCTAAGTCACACGGCAAATAGTTTCCAGAGTGACCTCAACCCAGACCCTGAAACGAGGGTCACATGTACACAGTCTTGGAGGGTGACCCCCTCCGTGAACTTGTACTAGGTTTCATACGTCCATCATCGCCACAGTGACTACCACCAGATCCTGTACCTGTGGTCATAGATCCACAGTCTACAGGGTGAAACCCTTTTCCTACCCTGAACTTTGGGTCACACGACCACAGTCTCCAGGGTGACCCCACCCAAACCTGCACCTGGGGTCACATGTCCACACTTTCCATGGGGACATACCTGAGACCCTGTACCTACTGTCATATATCCACAATCTCCTAGGTTACCAAACTTCCCATACCATACACCTGTGATCACATGTCCACAGTCTCGAAGGTGGCCCCCTGTATAACCTGTACTTGGTGTCACAAGTCCACAGCCTCCAGGTGACCCCACCCTCAAGATCCTGTATCTGGGGTCACAAGTCCACTTTTTCCATGGTGAGTCTACCTCCCAGACCCTGCATTTGGGGTCACATGTCCAGAGTCTTCAGGGTGACCCCACCTCCCAGAAACCATACCTCGGGTGAAATGTCCACCATTTTCAGGATGGCACCAACTCCCAGAACCTGTACCTGGGGTCACACTTCCATACTCTCAGGGTATCCCCACCTCCCAGACATATAACCTTGCATCCCATGACCCTGGCCACAAAGGTTCCCCCCTCCAAGACCCTGTAATAGGGGTCACATGTCCACAGTCTCCTGTTTGTCAAAACTTTGTAGACCTCACCTGGAGTCACACAAACACAGGTTCCATGGTGACTCCCTTGCAGACTCTGCACCTGGAATCACATATTCACAGGCTCCAGGGTGACCCCCTCGGAAATCCTGTACCTGAGATCACATATCTACAGTCTCCAGGGTGAATCCCATCCCCACACACTGTCTGAGCGGAATCATCCAGTCTCCCATGAGACCCCAATGTCAAGAACTCATCCCTTGTGCTAGAAGTCTACATTCTCCAGGGTGACATTATTTCCCACACCCTGCACCTTGGGTAGCATATTCACAGTCTCCAAGGTGACCTTACCTCCCAGACCCTTTACCTGGGGTCACATGTGCAAATTATCCAGGATTCCCGCCACTCCAACACCCTGCACCTGGGTCAAAAGCCCACAGTCTCAAGGGTGACCTCCTATCTGACCATGTTCCTGAGGTACATGGCCAGAATCTCCAGGATGATCTTGAAAGGTATTGCTGAACCACGCAAAGACACTGGAATTCTTGGCCTCCAGAGGAGATGAATTCAATTCAGGTCCAGAGACGAGGCTTGATTGCTTAGAGCTTTTGTGTAATAAAGTTGTATTAAAGTATAAAGGAGATAGAAATCTTCTGACATAGGCATCAGAAGAGGGCAGAAAGAGTAGCCCCTTGCACGTGTTAGCAATGGAATTATATGGCTCAAATGGTAAAGCATCTGTCTGCAATGCTGGAGACCCAGGTTAGATCCCTGGGTCAGGAAGATCTCCTGGAGAAGGAAATGGCCACCCACTCCAGTACATTTGCCTGGAAAACCCCATGGACAGAGGAGCCTGGTAGGCTACAGTCCATGGGGCCACAAAGAGTTGGACATGACTGAGCAACTTTACTTTACTTTTAATTAGTTATTCATATCAGTTCAGTTCCGTTCAGTCGCTCAGTCATGTCTGACTCTTTGGGACCCCATGAATCACAGCATGCCAAGCCTCCCTGTCAGTCACCAACTCCCGGAGATTTCTCGAACTCATGTACATCGAGTCGGTGATGCCATGCAGCCATCTCATCCTCTGTCATCCCCTTTTCCTCCTGTCCCCAATCCCTTACAGCATCAGGGTATTTTCCAATGAGTCAGCTCTTCGCACCAGGTGGCCAAATTATGGGAGTTTCAGCTTCAGAATCAGTCGTTCCAATGAACACCCTGGACTGATCTCCTTTAGGATGTACTAGTTGGATGCCCTTGCAGTTCAAGGAACTCTCAAGAGTCCTCTCCAACACCACAGTTCAAAAGCATAAACTCTTCGGTGCTCAACTTTCTTCACAGTCCAATTCTCACATCTGTACATGACCACTGGAAAAACCATAGCCTTGAACAGAGGGGCCTTTGTTGGCAAAGTAGTGTCTCTGCTTTTTATTATGCTATCTAGGTTGGTCATAACTTTCCTTCCAAGGAGTAATTTTCTTTTAATTTCATGGCTGCAATCACTATCTGCAGTGATTTTGGAGCCCAAAAAGATAAAATCTTACAATGCTTCCACTGTTTCCCCATCGATTTCCCATGGAGTGATGGGACCTGTTGCCATGATCTTAGTTTTCTGAATGTTGAGCTGTAAGCCAACTTTTTCACTCTCCCCTTTCACTTTCATCAAGAGGCTTTTTAGTTCTTCTTCACTTTCTGCCATAAGGGTGGTGTCATCTGCATGTCTGAGATTATTGATATTTCTCTTGGCAATCTTAATTCCAGCTTGTGCTTCTTCCAGCCCAGCATTTCTCATGATGTACTCGGCATATAAGTTAAATAAGCAGGGTGTCAATGTACAGTCTTGACGTACTCCTTTTCCTATTTGGAACCAGTCTGTTGTTCCATGTCCAGTTCTAACTGTTGCTTCCTGACCTGCATGCAGGTTTCTCAAGAGGCAGGTCAGGTGGTCTGGTAGTCCCATCTCTTTCAGAATTTTCCACAGTTAATTGTGATCCACACAGTCAAAGGCTTTGGTGTAGTCAATAAATCAGAAATAGATTTTTTTTTTTCTGGGACTCTCTTGCTTTTTCAATGATCCAGCAGATGTTGGCAGTTTGATCTCTGGTTCCTCTGCCTTTTCTAAAGCCAGCTTGAACATCTGGAAGTTCACAGTTCACGTATTGCTGAAGCCTGGCTTGGAGAATTTTGAGCATTACTTTACTAGCGTGTGAGATGAGCATAATTGTGTGGTATTTTGAGCATTCTTTGGGATTACCTTTCTTTCTATTTGGAATGAAAACTGACCTTTTCCAGTCCTGTGGCCACTGCTGAGATTTCCAAATTTGCAGGCATTATGAGTGCAGCACTTTCACAGCATCATCTTTCAGTATTTGAAATACTTCAACTGGAATTCCATCAACTCCACTAGCTTTGTTCTTACGATGCTTTCTAATTGCCACTTGACTTCACACTCCAGGATGTCTCGCTCTAGGTGAGTGATCACACCGTTGTGATTATCTGGGTCATGAAGATATTTTCTACAGTACTTCTGTGTATTCTTGCCACATCTTCTTAATAGCTTATGCTTCTGCTAGGTCCATAGCATTTCTATCTTTTATCAAACCCAGTTTTGCATGAAGTGTTCCCTTGGTATCTCTAATTTTCTTGAAGAGATCTCTAGTCTATCCCATTCAGTTCTTTTCCTGATTCACACGTGATGCACACAAGGTGCACATGAGGTGCACACGTGATGCCCACGTGATGAACACGTGATGCACACGTGATGCTCATGTGATGAACATGTGGTGCACAAGTGAGGCACACGTGATTCACACGTGATGCACATGTAATGAACAGGTGATGCACACGTGATTCACACGTGATACACATGTGATGAACACGTGATGCACACATAACACACACGTGATGAATACGTGATGAACAAGTGATTCACAGGTGACGCACACGTGGCGCACACGTGACGAACACGTGTTGCACAAGTGATGCACATGTGATGGACATATGATTCACATGTGAAGAACACGTGACTCACATGTGATGAATACGTGCCTCACACATGATGAACACGTGATGCACACGTGATGAAAACATGATGCACAAGTCACATAGACGTTGTGAACAAGTGAACAACACGTGAGGCACATGTGATGAACAAGTCATGAACACTTGATGCACACGTGATGCACACGTGATTCACGCGTGATACACATGTGACTCACACGTGATGAACACGTGATGCACACGAGATGCACACGTGACGCACATGTGATGCACACATGATGCACACGAGATGCACACGTGACGCACATGTGATGCACACATGATGGACACGTGATCAACACGTGACACACACGTGATGAACACATGATTCACACATGACGCAAACTTGATGCACACGTGATGCGCACGTGACGAACACGTGTCGCACATGTGATGCACATGTGATGCACACGTAACACATATGTGATGAATACGTGATGCAGACGTGACACACAAGTGACGAACACGTGACGCACACATGACGAACATGTGATGCACACGAGACGCACATGTAACTCACACGTGATGTACACATGATGGACACGTGATGAACACGTGACACACACGTGACGAACACGTGATTCACACGTGACGCAAACTTGATGCACACGTGATGCACACGTGATGAACACGTGACGAACACATGTCGCACACATGATGAACTCGTGACGCACACGTAACGCACACGTGATGGACACGTGATGCACCAGTGACGCACACGTGATGGACACGTGATGCACACATGACGCACCCGTGACGCACACGTGATTCCCACGTGCACACACGTGATGCACACGTGACACACAAGTGACACACATGTGATGAACACGTGATTCACCCGTCATGGACACGTGACACACACCTGATGAACACGTGACTCACACGTGATGGACATGTCACACACACGTGATGCACACGTGACACACACGTGACACACACATGATGGACACGTGATTCACACTTGATGCACACGTGATTCACACGTGATTCACTCATTTCAACTCGAGATGAGGCCCGATTCCCCTTCATTGGCTCCAGAGCCATCCCACTTTCCCCATCAAACACGACAAGGCGCTTGACTTCCTTTAGGCAACTCCAGGGAATCCCCGAGAACACTGTCATAAGTCTAGAGGAACACCAAGCGTAACACAGCAACTCGAGGAAAGCGCCATGTACCCCAAATCGTATCGAGATTAGAGTTGATTTCCTGGCTTCAACTCAAGAGGTATGCCAACTTTCCACAAGCACCTCTAGAGGAGGCTTCTCTCAGCAATAGGTATGTAAGTTGGACCCTGAGTTTGCTGCCTGAAGTGGAATGGGCCCCGAGATGCCCTGTCTCAAAAGAAGGCCCGATTTCTCTGCAGTGGCTTTAATGCAGGCTCGTCTTTCATCTCACCAGATGAAAGGATGTCTGAATCCCCTGTGGAGACCCTAGAGAAAGCCCTAGTTCCCCATCTCATCTCGACAGGAGGCCTCACATGACTTTGATACCTAGAGAGGCACCAAGAGTTCATTGCTTCAAGAGGTGACGATGCCTGACTCCTCTTGAAAAGTGATAGGAATCCCAATATCCATGTCACAAGTGGAAAGGGATTTTGGGTCTCCCGCCTCATCTCCAAAAGCGTCCCTATTGCCTGCCAAGCCTCGAAGAGATTCCCGAGGTGTCCCTCTTAACTAGACAGGAGTCCTGACATAGCTGAACACATCCGAGTTTTGAAGGGCCATCCCCACCGTAACTCGAGAATATACCCCAGGATCCCACCGCAACTCGAGAAAAACCATGATACTTCTCCCTGGCCATGAGATGAGCCCCGGTTCCTCTGCATTGCATGCAGAGCAATTCTGTGTTCCCCATCAAACATGTAAGGAGCCTTGACTTGCTTGATGGGACACCAGAGAGTACCCAAGAACACTGTAACAAGTCTAGAGTGACCGTGAGGTTAGTGCAGAAACGGGAAATAGATCCGTCTACCCCAAATCAACTCGAGATGCTGCCCCATTCCCCTGCATTGGCTCCAGAGTCATTCTGCGTTCCCCATCAAACACAAGTGGCATGACTTCATTAAGCAACTCCAGAGATTCCCCGAGAACACTGTCCCAAGTGTAGAGGAACACCAGGTGCAACACAGCAACTCGAGGAAAGCCCCATGTACCCCAAATCGTCTTGAGATTTAGAGCTGATTTCCCTGCTTCGACTCAAGAGGTATGCCAACTTTCTGCAAGCACCTCAAGAGGAGGCTTCTCTCAGCAATATGTATGTGAGTTGGACCCTGAGTTTGCTTCCTGAAGTGGAATGAACACCAAGATGACCTGACTCAAAAGAAGGCCAGATTTCCCTGCAGTGGCTTTAATGTAGGCTCGTCTTTCATCTCACAAGATGAAGGGATGTCTGAATCCCCTGTGGAGGACCTAGAGGAAACCCTATGTCCCCGCCTCATCTCGACAGGAGGCCTCACATCCCTTTGACATCTCGAGAGGCACGCGGAGTTCAATGCTTAGAAGGTGATGATGCCTGACTCCTCTTGAAATGTGATAGGGATCCCAATATCACTGTGGCAACTGGAATTGGACCCAGGGTCTCCCGCCTCACTTCAAGAAGCGTCCCTATTGCCCTGCCAAGCCTCAAAGAGATTCCTGAGGTGTCTCTCATAACTAGACAAGAGTCCTGATGTCGCTTAACAAACAGGAGTTTTGAAAGTCTATCCCCACCTTAACTCGAGAATATGCCCCACGTTCCCACCGCAACTTGAGATAAACCATGAGACTTCCCCCTGGCCGCAAGATGAGGCCTGATTGCTCTGCATTGCAGAGCAATTCCGTGTTCCCCATCAAACACGTAAGGAATCTTGACTTGCTTGATGGCATTCCAGAGAGTCCCCAAGAACACTGTCACAAGTCTAGAGGGACCCTTGTGTCACCGCAGCAATGCGAAATAGCTCCATACTGCAAATCAACTCGAGCCGAGGCCCAATTCCCCTGCATTTGCTCCAGAGCCATCCCGTGTTCCCCATCAAACAGGAGTAGTGGCTTTACTTCCTTTAGGCAACTCCAGAGATTCCCCGAGAACACCGTCCCAAGTCTGGAGGAACACCAGTTGCAACACAGCACCTCGAAGAAAGCCCCATGTACCCCAAATCGTCTCGAGATTAGAGCTGATTCCCTGGCTTTGACTCAAGTGGTATGCCAACTTTCCACAAGCACCTCTAGAGGAGGCTTCTCTCAGCAATAGGTATGTGAGTTGGACCCTGAGTTTGCTGCGTCAAATGGAATGGACACCGAGATGCCCTGACTCAAAAGAAGGCCTGATTTCCCTGCAGTGGCTTGAATGGAGGCTTGTCTTTCATCTCACCAGACAATGGGATGTCTGAATCCCTTGTGGAGACCCTAGAGAAAGCCCTAGTTCCCCTCCTCCTCTCGACAGGAGGCCTCACATGCCTTTGACACCTAGAGAGGCACCAAGAGTTCATTGCTTCAAGAGGTGACGATGCCTGACTCCTCTTGAAAAGTGATAGGAATCCCAGTATCCCTGTGGCAACTGGAAAGGGACCCTGGGTCTCCCGCCTCACTTCTAGCAGCGTCCCTATTGATGTGTCAACCCTCGAAGAGATTCCTGAGGTGTCCCTCATAACTAGACAGGAGTCCTGACGTCGCTGAACAAACACGATTTTTGAAGGGCCATCCCCGCTGTAACTCGAGAATATACTCCAGGTTCCCAGCGCAACTCGCGAAAAAGCATGAGACATCCCCTCGCCACTATATGAGGCCAGATTCCTCTGCATTGCGTGCAAAGCAATTCCGTTTTCCCCATGAAATGCGTAGGAGCCTTGACTTGCTTGATGGAACTCCAGAGAGTCCCCAAGAACACACTCACAAGCCTAGAGGGACCCTGAGGTCACTGCAGCAACGCGAAATAATTCCGTGTACACCAAATCAACTGGAGATGAGGCCCGATTCTGCCACATTAGCTCCAGAGAAATTCCGCTTTCCCCATCAAGCAAGACAAGTTGCTTCACTTTCTTTAGGCAACTCCAGAGACTCCCCGAAAACACCGTCCCATGTCTAGAGGAACACCAGGTTCAGCACAGCAACTTGAGGAAAGCTCTATGTACCCCAAATAATCTCGAGATGAGAGCAGATTCCCAGGATTCAACTTAAGAGGTATGCCAACTTTCCACAAGCACCCCAAGAGGAGGCTTCTCTCATCAATAGATATGGGGGAGGGACCCTGAGTTTGCTGCCTCAAGTGGAATGGAGTCCGAATGCCCTGACAAGAAAGAAGGCCGGATTTCCCTGCAGTGGCTTGAATGCAGGTTCGTCTTTCATTGCACAAGATGAAGGGATGTCTGAATCCAATACGGAGACCCTAGAGAAAGCCTTAAGTCCTGGCCTCATCACGCCAGGAGGTCTCGCATCCCTTTGACATGGAGGTAGGCGGAATTCAATGTTTCAAAAGGTGATGACGCCTGACTCCTCTTGAAAATTGATAGGAATCCCAGTCTCACTGTGGCAACTGGAAAGGAACCCTGGGTCTCCCACCTCACATTGAGAAGCGTCCCTATTGCCCTGCCAAGCCTCGAAGAGATTCCTGAGGTGTCCCTCGTAACTAGACAGGAGTCCTGACGTCGCTGAACAAACATGAGTTTTGAAGGGCCATCCCCGCCGTACCTGGAGAATATACCCCAGGTTCGCGCCGCAACTCGAGAGAAACCATGAGACTGCCTTCTCGCCGCGAGATGAGGCTTGATTCCCCTGCATTGCATGCAGAGCAATTCCGTGTTCCCCATCAAATACGTAAGGAGCCATTACTTGCTTGATGGAATTCCAGAGAGTCCCCAAGAACACTGTCTCAAGTCCAGAGGGACCCTGATGTCACTGCAGCAATGGGAAATAGCTTCGTGTATCCCAAATCAACTCGAGATGAGTCCCTATTCCACTGCATTGGCTTCAGAGCCATCCCGTGTTCCGCATCAAACACGACAAGTGGGTTGGCTTCCTTTAGGCAACTGCAGAGATTCCCCGAGAACACTGTCCCAAGTCTAGAAGAACACCAAGTTCAGCACAGCAACTCGAGGAAAGCTCCATGTACCACAAATCATCTTGAAATGAGAGCTGATTCCCTGGCTTCCACTCAAGAGGTACGCCACCATTCCACAAGCACAACCAGAGGAGGTGTCTCTCAGCAGTAAGTATGTGGGAGGGACCCTGAGTTTGCTGCCTCAAGTGGAATTGACCCTGAGACGCCCTGACTCGAAAGAAGGTCCGATTTCCCTACAGTGGCTTGAATGCAGGCTCATCTTTCATCTCACAGGATGAAGGGATGTGTGAATCCCCTATGGAGAGCATAGAGAAAGTCCTAGGTCCCCGCCTCTTATCGACAGGAGGCCTCACATCCCGTTGACACCTCGAGAGGCATGCAGAATTCAATGATTCAAAAGGTGATGATGCCTGACTCCTCTTGAAAATTGGTAGGAATCCCAATATCCCTATGGCAACTGGAAAGGGACCCTGGGTCTCCCTCCTCACCTCGAGAAGTGTGCTGATTGCCCTGCCAAGCCTCAAGGAGATTCCTGTGTCCCTCATAACTAGACAGGAGTCCTCAAATTGTCCAAGAACACTAGAGCAAACAAGCCCATTCATAACTGGTAAAGATTGAAATAGACACCTGGCCACGGAGGGTATACTGATAGTAAACTCTCCTACAGAAACATACTCAAGATACTGGTGGGATGCATGCACAGCCCCCTTTGGAAGACAGTCTGACAGTTGTTTCAGTAACCACATGGGACAAGCACTGAATTCCATACATGACAAGTGGTGGAAGCCAGGTATCTTACCATTGGAATGGTAAGTTATGGATAAACAAAAGGAAAGGTTACAAGATTCATGGAGACATCATCACAAATTACCTTCAACTGAATATATAAGCTGGAATACATGTATATATTTCCAAATATTGTCAGCTGAGCATATTTAGCTCCTACATGTATGTTTTAAATATCACTCTATAATGAAAAAGAACAGGAAATGTCCCTGGTGGCCCAGTGGTAAAGGATCTGCCTACCAATGCAGGGAACACTGGTTCAACCCCTGGTCCTAGAGGATTCCACATGCCCAGGGGCAACTAAGTCCCCGTACAACTATTGAAGTACTTGCATGCTCCAGAGCCCAAGTTCTGCAACCAGAGAAAGCGCTGCAATGAGAAGCCATGGCAAGTCAACTAGAGGGTAGCCTCTGCTCACTACAACTAGGCATCTAGCTACAAAGACCCAGCATTGTCAAAAATAATTCAGTGTTTAAAAAAAAGGACAGAAATTCTTTGAATAAACGATTGAGACTAGGGGCGAGACAGTAAATATATAAGCTAGGATAATCTTAAAGTATGAGGAAGTAAAGAAAGTAAAGACAACTATCAAGCTGTCCAAGCTGATAAAAATGAATGATTACACAGTTTTATCTGTATACACTAGCAAATAATAATCTGAAAAGGAATTTAAAAAAACAATTTCCTTTTGATAGTGTCAACATTAATAAAATATTTTGCCATGGGTGTAATGAGGATGACAAGACTGGCACATTGGAAATTATACACGATTGCTGAAAAATATCCTGAATACATGCACAGATATTCCATAGCGATGGGAAGACTTAAGATGGCAATACCATGGAATGCATCTTCAATCTGAAATGAAGATTCAATATGAATTACAAAAGACTGAAAGGTCATTGCTGAACCACAAAAGGCGCCAGGATTTTTGGCCTCCAGAGGAGAAGAATTCAATCCAGGGCCAGTTGACAAAGCTTGATCGCTCAGAGCTTTTGTGTCATAAAGTTTTATTAAAGTATAAAAGAGATAGAGAAAGCTGCTGACATAGACATCAGACGGGGGCAGTAAGAGTACCCCCTGCTAGTCTTTAGGCAGATGTTATACAGCCACTAGCAGTCTGCTAATGAAAGAAAGGCAATGTCTTTCTTTGAATGACACCAGGCCCCTCACCCACAACATGCATTGAGATAATATTGGCAGCAGGTGAGTCATCCCGGGCCATAGAATGATTGACGTGAATTTTGAAGAAAGGCAGATTTCCAAGCAAATATATCATTTCATTAACATAGATTAGGAGAACAGGTATGAGTAAAACATATTGGTTTGTCAAGTCGGTTCTGAGCCTTTAGGGGGAACCGACCTGAAGACAGAGTCTAGCAGAAATACGTAGTATATTAACATAGCTTAAGACAAACCTTTCCTTAAGACAAAATGCATTGCTTAGCTGAAGGTTTGAGAAAAGTTAAGTTCAGGTGGAGCCAGGAGTCGTCATAGCAACACAAAATTTTAAGAGAAACCTCTTAAATTTGTATTGAGAAGGGGAAAAAATGTAGCACTCGTTTCGTTCCTCCAGCTGCTTGAGAGATGAAAAAACGTCTGACACTTGCAGCCTATTCCCTCTGTCTGGAGACCCCTGGCCTTCCTGCCTATTACCCTCTCCAGGCCTTTAGGAAGCAATATACAAGCTGACCCTAACATACACGTGGAATAACAAGGGACTCCAAAGAATCCAAACAATCACATGAGTCTGCAGTTCAAAGGTCCTATGGTATGCTGTGCTAAGTCGCTTCAATCACGTCTGACTGTCAGAGCCCACCAGGCTCCTCTGTCCATGGGAATTTTCCAGGCAAGAATACTGGAGTGGGCTGGGTGCCCTCCTCCAGGGGATCTTCCCAACCCAGGGATAGGATTCCTGCATTGGCAGGTAGGTTCTTTACCACTAGCACCACCTGGGGAAAAAGTGCCTAAAGGAGATCATGGAAACCCATTTAGGAAAAGGGACTCAGAGGAAAGACAGTGAGGGAAGGAAACTCTTAATCACACTCAGAGAAGCCCAGCAGGTAGTTCTGCAGGTGGAAGAGGAGGAGGAAGCATGCTGGAGCTGTGTAGAAGATGAAAGAGGGAACTAAAGCAGGGGCCCCCAACCTCTAGGATCTAATGCCTGATGATCTGAGGTGGAGCTGGTGAAATAATAATAGAAATAAGAGTTTGATCACTCAGCCATGTCCAGCCCTTGGTAGCCCACCAGGCTCCTCAGTCCATTGAATTCTTCAGGCAAGAATACTGGAGTGGGCTGTCATTTCCTTCTCCAGGGGATTTCCCTGACCCAGGGATTAAACCCGGGTCTCCCTCATTGCAGGCAGACTCTTTACCAACTGAGCCTCCAGGGAACAGAAACAGAAATAGAGTGCACAATAAATGGACTGCACTTGAAACATCCCAAAACCTTGCCCCACCCCTGTCTGTCAAAAAATTGTCTTCCAAAAAAACTCTCAAGGTCAAGGAAGGAACTTCAAGTGTACTCAGCTGTCCTAGATTGCTGGTTTAGGGAGATGCTGAAGTGGGGATGTCCCAAGAGGTAGACCCTCCCTTGTGTGGAGTCTGCAATAGACCTCTGATAGCCTTGGTGATGATCAGAGAGATTTGTTTCATTTTTTAAAAATATCCTTGTGGGTACCAACTGGGACCATCACTGTTCTAATATACCTCATAGTGTTGCTGACACTACAGATACAATTGTGTGACATTGAACTTATTCAATAAAAATGATGAAGCATCTGCCCTGTGCCCAGCACTTTCCAAGGGCTGGGAAGTACAATGAAAATACTCCATAAGATGCACAGCTGGTAGGCACATTCTTTCAAAAAGCCTTTTTCATTTCCACCAATAGTTTATTCTCAATGTCAACCCTTGCCACTTAATGACCATGCTGGGTAGGAAGCTCATTAAAAACCCAGGAGCCAGTGTTCCTGGAAGGATATCCCATTCTCCCTTGGACAGTCTTCCACCCTCTCCGACTCTCAGTTTCCTCATCTGCGAAATCATGGACAACTGACTATAATTCATCACCGGAACCCAAGCCTATTGAGGGGGAGGGGAAATATTACTCCAAGGCCTGGATGATAGACCAGATTGAAAGAAAAATATGCCATTTCTGGTTTTCAGTCAAACAGACCAATACAATGAAGAAAGGAGTCCCTGGCCCTGTGGGATTTGCCTAGGGTCTAGTCTGGGAAATTCTTACACGTCAGGAGATGGCTCTGAGCTGGATTTCCACAAACAAGAACATCCATGCAAAGGACAAGCCTGCAGAGCTCTGTGCCCATTGGTCACAAGAGACTGCCTCCCGATGGCCAGCAGCATTTACAAGTGACCTCCTAAGACCTTCACCAAACTCCTGGGGCACCTCTGGCTTTTCTGTTTCCCTCACTTTTCTGACCCTTTTCTTTAAAAATCGCACATTTCTTCATAGAATGCCACAGTGGAAGGAAAATAGGCCTTCAAGTTTGAGGCCTCAATTTGCAGAAAACTTGGAGCTGCTTGTTTTTTTTTTTTTTTTTTTTTTAATTAAAGCACCACATAAATTAAAAATTTTACACGTTCTAATTATTCAGTTCCAAAACACCAAACTTATTACACAGGGTCCCCATGGAAAGGCCCCCTCTCAGCAGGACAGCCACAGATTCCCCCATGAAAGGGCAGCAAGGTGCCCTCCTCCCTTCTCTCCTGCCTGGGTGGCCACCAGGTTTTTAAATACATGCACCCTACTAAGTTTCTAGGATGCAATTCGTGGACCCTTCCCTTTCCTGTCCCAGCAGGTGGTCAAGGGCCTGCTGGCCTGCAAAGTGCTGGAAGCAGGGCTGGGTCAGCCGGCCAGACTAAGGGTTGTGGAGTCCCAGCTGGTGAAATTACCAGGCAGGATAAATCCCTTGGACTTCCAGCAGGCACTACGCTGCATGGGAAAATAGATAGATATAACCGGCCTGGAGCCTCAGGGTGGGACCTAAAGTTCGATTTTGTTTTCTCCAATGTTAAATGATACAAGCAAGGGCCTTTGAGACTGTTGTTTTCTTTTCTAAGCCCAAAGACTCCTTCAGTTACTAATGTAGGTATCCTAGAAACTATGTGACATCCATGAAAATCTGATATGTCCTGGTAAAATGCTGTCAGTTATAATTCTAGTTATCATATTAAAGTGTTTCAAGTCACAGCAGTGACTATTTTGTCACTTTTTTGGTCAATTTTTATTTTGTCAATTTTGTCAATTTTTATTTTGTCAATTTTTATCTAATCAGGTTTTAAACATGCCTTCCATGGTTTCACACTGATGCCTTTGCAAAAATACTGCTACCTCAAGATACATGGAAAAGACTTTCCTGAGCTTACCCATAAACAACGCTTTTTGTTTGTTATCTGGT
Source organism: Muntiacus reevesi (assembly GCF_963930625.1). Lineage (NCBI taxonomy): Eukaryota > Metazoa > Chordata > Mammalia > Artiodactyla > Cervidae > Muntiacus > Muntiacus reevesi. The sequence goes on from NW_027077935.1 coordinate 607,758, forward strand.
AAGCTGGTACCAGACTGGAATTTAGTCTACTCTCTAGGTTAAGAGAACACAGCTTTCTTAGAATGCAGCTTTCAATCACAGATGATGAATTTATTTACCTTTCAGTGATTTATATTTGTTTTTATCATCTGTTTTTTTTTTTTTTTTTTTTTTTACTTCCGTAAAATAAATAAGCATTACTTAAGTACGGTACATGTAGGATGGACCAAGATTTCCCCACTCCTGCAAATTCCCTTAAGCCCTCAGATTCTTCTCTTGGGACCAAGGTCTCACTTTCCTCCAGAGGGACAATCCAAGCTTTTTATCAGCTAGCTGATCTGCCCCTGATATCAGAGTCAATTTGAGCATGAGTTGGTCTATAATTTAGGCATGAAACTGTGATTACATAAAAGAAAGATGACTTTTTGATGGAGGATGTCCATGATATTCCTTGAACTTCAGAGAAAATTGGTTAAAATGAAACTTTTTTCCCTTGGAAACTGCAAAGGCAGTTCTTTTAGCATATGCGATTGAAAACATCTAGGTTGTTAGCTCAGTTTTCATTCCAGTCTCAAAGAAAGGCAATGACAAAGAATGTTCAAACTGTCACACAACTGGACTCATCTCACATGCTAGTAAAGTAACACTCAAAATTCTCCAAGCCAGGCTTCAGCAATATGTCAACCATGAAATTCCAAATGTTCAAGATGGATTTAGAAAAGGCAGAGGAACCAGAGGTCAAATTGCCAAAATCCACTGGATAATTGAAAAAGCAAGAGAGTTCCAGAAAAACACTTATTTCTGCTTTGTTGACTATGCCAAAGCCTTTGACTGTGTGTATCACAATAAACTGGGGAAAATTCTGAAAGAGATAAGAATACCAGATCACCTGACCTGCCTCTTGAAAGACCTATATGCAGGTCAGGAAGAAACAGAACTGGACCTGGACCAACAGACTGGTTCTAAATAGGAAAAGGAATATGTCAAGGCTGTATATTGGCACCCTGCTTATTTAACTTATATCTGCTTATATATAGGGCATCGTGAGAAATGCAGCACTGGATGAAGCACAAACTGGAATCAAGATTGCTGGGAGAAATATCAATAACCTCAGATATGCAGATGACACCACCCTGATGGCAGAAAGTGAAGAACTAAAGAGCCTCTTGATGAAAGAGAAAGAGGAGAGTGAAATAGGTAGCTTAATGCTCAGCGTTCAGACAACTAAGATCATTGCATCCAGTCTCATCACTTCTTGGCAAATAGATGAGAAAACAGTGGAAACAGTGGCAGATTTTATTTTTCGGGGCTCGGAAATCATTGCAGATGGTGACTGCAGCCATGAAATTAAAAGATGCTTACGACTTGGAAGGAAAGTGATAACCAAACTAGGCAGCATATTAAAAAGCTGAGACATTGCTTTGCCAACAAAGATCCGTCTAGTCAAGGCTAAGATTTTTCCATGTCATGTATGGATGTGAAAGATGGACTATAAAGAAAGTTGACAGCCAAAGATTTGATGCTTTTGCACTGTGGTGCTGAAGAAGATGCTTGAAGTTTGCTTAGACTATAAGAGGACCCAACCACTCCATCCTAAAGGAAATCAGGTCTGAATATACATTGGAAAGACTAATATTGAACCTGAAACTCCAATACTTTGGCCACTAGATGTGAAGAGCTGACTCATTTGGAAGTTGCTTTGATTTGCCTCTGAGTGTGGGTGCCCTACCTGGGCACAGGGCCTCAGGGGCCATTGCCACTGAATCATGACGTCCACGCAAGCACATTCCAGCTGTGTGACACTCAGCATGCAGGAGACTGGGAAAGCTATCTTCCTTGGAGGAAGGAAAGTCATACACAGAGTGTGTTTTCAGGCCTCTATTTGCAGCAAGTGTTTTGCTTCTCAGATGTCAGACCTGCAGGCCTGCCCCAAGGACCTCAATTCCAGAGTCAGGGCCATGTGTCTCCCTGCACATTCCGAGCCTTGCAAACACATTCCTGGGTCAGAGAGGTGCTTCCCATGAGGAAGAAGGCTGCGGGAGTGTGTCTGAGGGGGCCAGGTGGCATGCTGGGGTCACCTGGTTGAGGGCACCTTGCACATCCATTGGGCCCCAGGAGAGCAGTTATGGACTCGCCCCTTGCTTGAGATATCCCAAAGCAAGGAGCAATGCTAGCTGTATCAGAAGGAGGAAAACAGCAATGGGATGGATTTTCAAGCAGTTGCTAGGTCACACTGTGTTAGGGTTCCCCAGGAGACATGTGAGAATTTTGGCCCCTAGGCCCGGTATCTAGGGGTGTGCACAGGGTGTTTTCCCCACAGGATCCAAAATGTTCCAGACAGACCTAGGCTCAATAGCTGTTGCTAGGCTGCACCGCTTTAGGCACACCGAGAGAAGCAGGCACACTGTGGCCCCGAGGTCCGGTATGCAGGTTCACATATGGGGTGTGTCCCCGTAGGAGCCAAGAATTTTCCTGACAGTCCTAGGCTCCCTAGAGCACTCAGGTCTGCTCAGAGGACCGAAGTTCCAGAGGCAAGGTCGTGTATCTCCCCTTCCCTTTGTGATCCTTGCAAAGACATTCCAAGCTGATAGTGGTACTACCCATGAAGAAGCAAGCAGTGGGAGTATATTTGACATGACTGGGTGCCTTGATGGGCTCAGCTCCTCAAGGGGGCCTTTCCTCTCAAAGTAGGCCCCATGTCCGCTTGAGGACGGGGTTGGGCCCTCTTCCCTCCACACTGCCAAAGGGTGGAACAAAGCTAGGTGTCAGAGGTAAGAAAGGAGCAATTGGATGGATTTTCAAGCTCTCACTAGGCTGTACTGCTTCAAGGCCCACTCGAGCAAAACAGGCGCCCTGTGGCCCCTAGGTCGGGTATGCAGGTTCACACACAGGGTGTGTTCCCGTCAAAGCCAAGAATTTTCTGACAGACCTAGGCTCACTAGAATTGTCCTACAGAGCAAAGGGGATGGAAGAGATGTGTGGAGGTGGGTCTGCCTTCCCCTGTGAGTGTGGGGCTACTCCCTATGGCCCCAAGTTGAGGGATAACTGCAACTAAGAAAGGAACTCCAAGAAGGAACTCCAAGAAGCGCTTTTCCAGGAGGCTGGGACAGGGAGTCCGCAGGATGCAGGGAAAGGGAGCCTTCTTCAGGGAAGAAGAGGCAGCCACTCGGGGTGTGTTTGCAAGCCTCTTTGGAAGGCACAGTTTCGCTGATACAATTGAATTCCAGTTCTGCTCAGAGGACTGAAATTTCAGAGGCAGGGCCATGTATCTCCCCTTCCCTTTTCAATCCTTGCAAAGACATTCCTAGCTGATAGTGATACTGCCCATGAGGAAGTAAGCAGCTGGAGTGTGTTTGACATGACTGGGTGCCTTCCTGGGCTCAGCTCCTCAAGGGGACTTTCTACTCAAAGTAGGCCCATTGCCTACTTGGGGAGAGGGTATGGAAGGTTTGCTTCCAAATGGCGAAAAGGTGGAGCAAATCTAGCTTTGTCAGAGGTACGTAAAGTGCAATTTAATGGATTTTCAAGCTGTTGCCAGGCAACACCGCTTCAGGGTCCCCTCTCCCAGAAGAAAACAGGCGCCCTGTGGCCCCTAGGTCTGGTATGCAGATTCACACACAGGATGTGTCCCCACAGGAGCCAAGAGTTTTCCTACCAGGCCTAGGCTTACTAGAGCTCTACTATAGAGCAAAGGGGATGGAACAGAAGTGTGGATGTGACTTTGCCTTTACCTTTGACTGTGAGGCCCCTCCATAAGGTCCCAGGCGAAATTGCCCTCGCCCTTGCCCTAACCCTAACCCCAACACGACACCCTAACCCTAACCAACACCGTAACCCTATCCCAGAACCTAACACCAACCCGACCCCCTAACCCTAACCTGACACACTAACCCTAACGCATCATCCCAACCCTAACCTGACACCTTCACCCCTCAGCCCTCACCCTCACCCACACCCCTAACTTCTAACCCCTAAGCCACAATGTAACCCACACCCTAATCCACACCCTTAACCTAACCCACACCCTCCCCCCCACCCTACTCACACCCTCAACCCTAGACTTAACCTGCATCATCTTCAATTTCAGCACTTCTCATGCATCACAAAAGACAAGGGAGTCATATTTCAAACGTGAATCCAAGACCCATTAACCACATAACAGGAATATAAACACTGTGAACACATCATTTAAATCACTTGCACCACCAAATACCTCTCCACCACATATCATATCAATAACAGTGGAACTCATGTATGCCATACATATTGTAACATAGCAATCTAATACCCAACAGTAATCTGGGTAATTATATACACAAGATATATTTAAACCAAAAATATTTAAACAAATTCCAGTTTTTACGATGGTTTTAATCCTCGCAAAAGTAGGATTAACAGCATGTTTTTCCACTAGGATCCAAAGCATTGAGCAAAATTGCCGAGGTCCAGCCCCAGCAGGACCAGGAATACCCAAGGGATGAGTGGCGTCAGCGAGGAAGAAGACAGACAGAAGACACACAGATGTTGCATAGAAGAGGTAGCTTTTTTTTTAATTTTTAGGATAGCTCAGTTTTTTTTTTTTTAATTTTATTTTATTAGTTGGAGGCCAATTACTTCACAACATTTCAGTGGGTTTTGTCATACATTGACACGAATCAGCCATAGAGTTACACGTATTCCCCATCCCGATCCCCCCTCCCACCTCCCTCTCCACCCGACTCCTCTGGGTCCTCCCAGTGCACCAGGCCCGAGCACTCGTCTCATGCATCTCACCTGGGCTAGTGATCTCTTTCACCATAGATAAAATACATGCTGTTCTTTTGAAACATCCCACCCTCACCTTCTCCCACAGAGTCCAAAAGTCTGTTCTGTACTTCTGTGTCTCTTTTTCTGTTTTGCATATAGGGTTATCATTACCATCTTTCTAAATTCCATATATATGTGTTAGTATGCTGTAATGTTCTTTATTTTTCTGGCTTACTTCACTCTGAATAATGGGCTCCAGTTTCATCCATCTCATTAGAACTGATTCAAATGAATTCTTTTTAATGGCTGAGTAATATTCCATGGTGTATATGTACCACAACTTCCTTATCCATTCATCTGCTGATGGGCATCTAGGCTGCTTCCATGTCCTGGCTATTATAAACAATGCTGCGACGAACAATGGGGTGCACGTGTCTCTTTCAGATCTGGTTTCCGTGGTGTGTATGCCCAGAAGTGATATTGCTGGGTCAAATGGCAGTTCTATTTCCAGTTTTTTAAGAAATCTCCACACTGTTTTCCATAGTGGCTGTACTAGTTTGCATTCCCACCAACAGTGTAAGAGGGTTCCCTTTTCTCCACACCCACTCCAGCATTTATTGCTTGTAGACTTTTGGATAGCAGCCATCCTGACTGGCGTGTAATGGTACCTCATTGTGGTTTTGATTTGCATTTCTCTAATAATGAGTGATGTTGAGCATCTTTTCATGTGTTTGTTAGCCATCTGTATGCCTTCTTTGGAGAAATGTCTGTTTAGTTCTTTGGCCCATTTTTTGATTGGGTCATTTATTTTTCTGGAATTGAGCTTCAGGAGTTTCTTGTATATTTTTGAGATTAATCCTTTGTCTCTTTCTTCATTTGCTATTATTTTCTCCCAATCTGAGGGCTGTCTTTTCACCTTACTTATAGTTTCCTTTGTAGTGCAGAAGCTTTTAAGTTTCATTAGGTCCCATTTGTTTATTTTTGCTTTTATTTCCAATATTCTGGGAGGTGGGTCATAGAGGACCCTGCTGTGATTCATGTCGGAGAGTGTTTTGCCTAAGTTCTCCTCTAGGAGTTTTATAGTTTCTGGTCTTACATTTAGATCTTTAATCCATTTTGAGTTTATTTTTGTGTGTGGTGTTAGAAAGTGTTCTAGTTTCATTCTTTTACAGGTGGTTGACCAGTTTTCCCAGCACCACTTGTTAAAGCAGTTGTCTTTTTTCCATTGTATATCTTGCCTCCTTTGTCAAAGATAAGGTGTTCATAGGTTCGTGGATTTATCTCTAGGCTTTCTATTCTGTTCCATTGATCTATATTTCTGTCTTTGTGCCAGTACCATACTGTCTTGATGACTGTGGCTTTGTAGTAGAGACTGAAGTCAGACAGGTTGATTCCTCCAGTTCCATTCTTTCTCAAGATTACTTTGGCTATTCGTGGTTTTCTGTATTTCCATACAAATTGTGAAATTATTTGTTCTAGTTCTGTGAAAAATACCGTTGGTAGTTTGATAGGGATTGCATTGAATCTATAGATTGCTTTGGGTAGAATAGCCATTTTGACAATATTGATTCTTCCAATCCATGAACACGGTATGTTTCTCCATCTGTTTGTGTCCTCTTTGATTTCTTTCATCAGTGTTTTATAGTTTTCTATGTACAGGTCTTTTGTTTCTTTAGGTAGATATACTCCTAAGTATTTTATTCTTTTTGTTGCAATGGAGAATGGTATTGTTTCCTTAATTTCTCTTTCTGTTTTTTCATTGTTAGTATATAGGAATGCAAGGGATTTCTGTGTGTTAATTTTATATCCTGCAACTTTACTATATTCATTGGTTAGCTCTAGTAATTTTCTGGAAGAGTATTTAGGGTTTTCTATGTAGAGGATCATGTCAACTGCAAACAACGAGAGTTTCACTTCTTCTTTTCCTATCTGGATTCCTTTTACTTCTTTTTCTGCTCTGATTGCTGTGGCCAAAACTTCCAAGACTATGTTGAATAATAGTGGTGAGAGTGGGCACCCTTGTCTTGTTCCTAATTTCAGGGGAAATGCTTTCAATTTTTCACCATTGAGGGTGATGCTTGCTGTGGGTTTGTCATATATAGCTTTTATTATGTTGAGGTATGTTCCCTCTATTCCTGCTTTCTGGAGAGTTTTAATCATAAATGAGTGTTGAATTTTGTCAAAGGCTTTCTCTGCATCTATTGAGATAATCATATGGTTTTTATCTTTCAATTTGTTAATGTGGTGTATTACATTGATTGATTTGCAGATATTGAAGAAACCTTGCATTCCTGGGATAAAGCCCACTTGGTCATGGTGTATGATTTTTTTAATATGTTGTTGGATTCTATTTGCTAGAATTTTGCTAAGGATTTTTGCATCTATGTTCATCAGTGATATTGGCCTGTAGTTTTCTTTTTTTGTGGCATCTTTGTGTGGTTTTGGAATTAGGGTGATGGTGGCCTCATAGAATGAGTTTGGAAGTTTACCTTCTTCTGCAATTTTCTGGAAGAGTTTGAGTAAGATAGGTGTTAGCTCTTCTCTAAATTTTTGGTAGAATTCAGCTGTGAGGCCATCTGGTACTGGGCTTTTGTTTCCTGGAAGATTTTTGATTACAGTTTCGATTTCCTTGCTTGTGATGGGTCTGTTAAGATCTTCTATTTCTTCCTGGTTCAGTTTTGGAAAGTTATACTTTTCTAAAATTTGTCCATTTCATCCAAGTTGTCAATTTTATTGGCATAGAGCTGCTGGTAGTAGTCTCTTATGATCCTTTGTATTTCAGTGTTGTCTGTTGTGATCTCACCCTTTTCATTTCTTATTTTGTTAATTTGGTTCTTCTCTCTTTGTTTCTTAATGAGTCTTGCTAATGGTTTGTCAATTTTGTTTATTTTTTCAAAAAACCAGCTTTTAGCTTTGTTGATTTTTGCTATGGTCTCTTTAGTTTCTTTTGCATTTATTTCTGCCCTAATTTTTAAGATTTCTTTTCTTCTGCTAACCCTGGGGTTTTTCATTTCTTCCTTCTCTAATTGCTTTAGGTGTAGAGTTAGGTTATTTATTTGGCTTTTTTCTTGTTTCTTGATGTAAGCCTGTAATGCTATGAACCTTCCCCTTAGCACTGCTTTTACAGTGTCCCATAGGTTTTGGGTTGTTGTGTTTTCATTTTCATTCATTTCTATACATATTTTGATTTCTTTTTTGATTTCTTCTATGATTTTTTGGTTATTCAGAAGCGTGTTATTTAGCCTCCATATGTTTGAATTTTTAACAATTTTTTTCCTGTAATTGAGATCTAATCTTACTGCACTGTGGTCAGAAAAGATGACTGGGATGATTTCAATTTTTCTGAATTTTCCAAGACCAGATTTATGGCCCAGGATGTGATCTATTCTGGAGAATGTTCCGTGTGGACTTGAGAAAAAGGTGAAATTGATTGTTTTGGGGTGAAATGTCCTATAGATATCAATTAGGTCTAGCTGGTCCATTGTATCATTTAAGGTTTGTGTTTCCTTTTTGATTTTCTGTTTAGTTGATCTATCCATAGTTGTGAGTGGGGTATTAAAGTCTCCCACTATTATTGTGTTACTATTCATTTCCTCTTTCATACTCATTAGCGTTTGCCGTACATATTGCGGTGCTCCTATGTTGGGTGCATATATATTTATAATTGTTATATCTTCTTCTTGGATTGATCCTTTGATCATTATGTAGTGTCCTTCTTTGTCTCTTTTCACATCCTTTATTTGAAAGTCTATTTTATCTGATATGAGTATTGTGACTCCTGCTTTCTTTTGGTCTCCATTTGCGTGAAATATTTTTTTCCAGCCCTTCACTTTTAGTCTGTATGTGTCTCTGGTTTTGAGGTGGGTCTCTTGTAGACAGCATATATAAGGGTCTTGTTTTTGTATCCATTCAGCCAATCTTTGTCTTTTGGTTGGGGCATTCAACCCATTTACATTTAAGGTAATTATTGATAGGTGTGGTCCCGTTGCCATTTACTTTGTTGTTTTGGGTTCATGTTTATACAACATTTCTGCATTTCCTGTCTAGAGAAGGTCCTTTAGCATTTGTTGAAGAGCTGGTTTGGTGGTGCTGAATTCTCTCAGCTTTTGCTTGTCTGTAAAGCTTTTGATTTCTCCTTCATATCTGAATGAGATCCTTGCTGGGTACAGTAATCTAGGTTATAGATTATTTTCTTTCATTACTTTCATTATGTCCTGCCATTCCCGTCTGGCCTGGAAGGTTTCTATTGGTAGATCAGCTGTTATCCTTATGGGAATTCCTTTGTGTGTTATTTGTTGTTTCTCCCTTGCTGCTTTTAGTATTTGTTCTTTGTGTTTGATCTTTGTTAATTTGATTAATATGTGTCTTGGAGTGTTTCTCCTTGGGTTTATCCTGTTTGGCACTCTCTGGGTTTCCTGGACTTGGGTGGCTATTTCCATCCCCATTTTAAGGAAGTTTTCAGCTATTATCTCCTCGAGTATTTTCTCATGGCCTTTCTTTTTGTCTTCTTCTTCTGGGACTCGTATGATTCGAACGTTGGGGCGTTTCACATTGTCCCAGAGGTCCCTGAGGTTGTCCTCATTTCTTTTGATCATTTTTTCTTTTTTCCTCTCTGCTTCATTTATTTCCACTATTCTATTGTCTACCTCATTTATCCTATCTTCTGTCTCCGTTATTCTACTCTTGGTTCGCTCCAAAGTGTTTTTGATCTCATTCATTGCATTATTCATTTTTAATTGACTCTCATTTATTTCTTCTAGGTCTTTGTTAAGCATTTCCTGCATCTTTTCAATCTTTGCCTCCAGGCTATTTATCTGTAACTCCATTTTGTTTTCAAGATTTGGATCATTTTTATTATCACTATTCTAAATTGTTTTTCAGATAGATTCCCTATCTCCTCCTCTTTTGTTTGACTTGGTGGGCACTTGTCATATTCCTTTACCTGTTGGGTATTGCACTGTTCTTGCACTAGTGCACATGGCAAGTATTAGGTTCGGTTTCTAAGTGAGAAACTAATGGTTACATTCACAGCTGGCCACTGAGGTACTTAATGGGAGAGGCGAACCCAGCTCTGCCAAGCAGTAGCCAACATGAAATCAGCTATTGTCATTGTAGCCAAGTTCCTTGAATTTGTAGTGTTATTTGCTGTGTTCTTCAAGAAGATGCCTTCGCCCTGCCAGTAAGACATATTTCCATAACACATAGCCATGCACTCAATCGATGTGCATCCTCCAGTAAAGCCCAGCCCCGATGTCTTAGAGGTGCCTCTCTGCCCATTGTCATAAGCCAGTCTAATTTTGTCTGAGACCATGAAAACTCAATGTCTTTATTACGCTTGTGCTTCAGACGGGAGGTCTGAGAAGGCACTTCTGAAGGTTTATTCCTACCAGTCATTGTCATTTTTATCGAGTCTTTAGTTTTTTTTTTGTTGTTGTTGTTTTATTTATTAGTTCTACCAGTTTCTTGCTACCAACCCGTCTCCCTCCACCCTCGTGCACGCACGATCAGACATGGAATC